>NC_143533.1:12281615-12621615 GCF_031878675.1 Megascapheus bottae
ATATATAGAGTTCTTTCATTATTCTAAAACTTAAAAAAGTCTCCCCTCAAGAGTTAATTTAATAGGTAGCAAGTGTTTCTTAAACATACAAATGGCAACATTGTTTCCAAACAGGATAATTACAACTGTGTACGGTATGTTTCTTCATTAGTAGTAATTAAATAATTTACTAAATTGTGCAATAATTCCTAACGACACATGCTAACCCTGCTCAATTACAGGAGCTAGCAATAAAGGAATTTCTTGCACACATGCCTAGATGTGATTACAGTGCTAATTTCTGGTTCCTAGAGAAGTCAGCTTGCTATTTTCATAATACTAAATAGAGCTATAGCTCCAGATGCAAGGGAAAAATACAAAATTTGGGGGTTACATGGGATAAGTACCCTAGAAAGAGTTTATTAGGGTTTTCTTATTCCATTGGGTTTTTTTTATTCCATTCTTATACCCTTAGACAAGCCACTTATTTTCTCCATGCCTTCTTCATCTGTAAAATGAGAGTAATAAATTACAGATATTGCTGGGTGAGGTGCTACATATCTGTAATTCCAGCTGCTTTGGAGGTGGTGGTTTAAGGCCAGCCCTGGTCAAATTAGTGAGCCCCATCTTAAAAACAAATTGAGTGTGGTGATGCGTGCCCATAGTCTTAGTTACTTGGGAGGCAGAGGTAGGATGATCTTGTCTTGAGGCCCCTAGCTGAAAACCAAACTGGAAAAAGACAAAAAGGTGGGAGGCATGCATGGCTGAAGAGGTAGAGGTATATAGTTTATTTTTCCCCCTCAAGGCTGGCAATCTACCTCTTGAGCCACATGTCTAGAGCAACTTTTTCCTAGTAGATTGGAGGTAAGACTCTCGTAGACATTCCTGACCAAGCTGGCCTTCAGCTTCAATCCTTAGCTCTCAACCTCCTGAGCAGCTAGGATTACAGGCGTGAGCCTCTGACATCCAGTGTGTAAATGCAATTTAAAAAAAATCCTCAAATAGGGCGAGCCTACTCTCCCGAGTGGGCTTGCTCTCTCCTAGTGTTTTCCCTGGCTTGCTTTGCACTTGAGGATTGCTGGTAACTTTCACAATCAGGTAGTAGATTTACAGACTTGAGTGCTCTGTTTGCAGAAGTGTGAAGGTACTATAAGTAGATGTATCTGGAGGTGAAATGCAGTAATAACATTCTAATAGCTACATAAAAATAATAAGACAACATGTAAAGGCGATTTGAATAAACATAAATGAAACTGTGAAAAAAAAAATCCTCAAATACCTGACAGAGAGGGAATGCCAAGGATAGTTTAGCCAGCCAAAGCAAGGATAAAAGGTAAGAGCAACAGTATTGAAGAATTATTGAAAAGTAATTGTGAGTTTTGAAAATTATTTTGGGGTTATATGGCTTAATCCAATTTGAATGGAATGCCCTAATTTTATCTATCTCCACTTTTCAAAACATAAGGATAGTTTTTAGTGCAAGCGAAAAGCAGCAATTGCATTGTTAATATGAACCAAACCTATCGAGAAGACGGAAGTATGTATTTTTCCCCCTTCCAATGAAAACACACCCTCTGTTCTATTTATATTTTAGAGTTCCCTGTGCAGGACTAGACATAAATAATAGATGGACTCATAAGAGTTGAGAATCGCCCTGCGCTCTGTCCTTGTCAGTCCGGATAAATCCATCCCCTAAACCAGACCTGAAATGTGAGCATCAAGACCACTATTGACAGGTAGTCCAACTGCCTGTAATGTCAATAGTTCGAAAATGAGGATTTCATAATGCAGAATAATGGATTACTCTGCTTGACTGAACAAGAACAGATTTTCTCTGCAAAAGCAAAAGAATGCCAGCCCTTGTCTCTGGATTTCTCCCAGATGTGACACTCGGCTTCCCCAGAGATGCCCACGCACCATATATGATTCCCTCCCCACCACAAAGAAAGAAAGAAAAACTTTCTCATCTTTTGTCTATTATTTGGACAAAAGATGTGTGTGTGTGTGTGTGTGTGTGTGTGTGTGTGTGTGTGTGTGTGTGTGTGTGTGTGTGAGAGAGAGAGAGAGAGAGAGGGGGGGGGGGAGGGAATTATTCTGGTACTGGGGCTTGAACTTGAAACCTGGGCACTGACCTAGAGGTGTTTTTTGTTGTTGTTGTTTTTCAGTTTTTCTCAAGGCTACCACATTACCACTTGAGACAGATCCACTTAGGGCTTTTTGATCATTAATTGGACATAAGATTCTCATAAAATGTCCTTCCCAGGCTGGCTTTGAACCGGGATCTGCAGATCTTAGCCTCTTGAATAGCTAGGAGGGCAGGTGTGAGCCACTGGTGCTCAGCTGTTACTCTCTAAATAAATAAATAAATTGACAATAATGGAGAGGGACCTATATTCAACGCACCTAGAATAACAGGACTGCATCAGGTAATGTTCAGAACTAGATGAGATGCGAAAACAAACCAAACCTCAACTCCCATAACATTGCGTTGGCTCTTGTTCGTCCTGGAGAGCTCTGCGGGCTCTGCGCCAGTGAAGTGACACTCCACTTTCACTCTTCCTCCGTGCGCTGGACTGTACACTTTCTTTGCTCTCTGTGTTTTATTAAGTGTAATTTAACTTTATGGTTATCAAACCAACGATTAATCCTTACAGTAAGACCATGAAACGGATGACCTGCAAAGAGATATACCTTTAAAAGCACTATTTCTTTCTTCTGATCTCTATTCTCTCTCTCTCTCTCTCTCTCTCTCTCTCTCTCTCTCTCTCTCTCTCTCTCTCTCTCTCTCTCTCTCTCTCTCTCTCTCTCTCTCTCTCTCTCTCTCTCTCTCTCTCTCTCCCTCCCCCCCCTCTCTCTCTCCTCTTTCCCCTCTCTCTCCTCTCTCTCTCTCTCCTCTCTCTTAAAATTTAAACAGCTGAGCTCTAGGTACTTTGGGGTTCTCTATCCTTGCTTTATCTATATGTATCTGGTGGTACTTTATAAACCCCTGAAATCAACTGTTACCTAAATGAGAAATGCCTTTTCTGTCTGTACAGCTGTCATTTCTGCCTTTCTGCCAGTTTCTATTCATTTTTTTCTTTCTTGACTTTTTTCCCCTTTTACTTTTGTTCAGGTACTAAGGTTTGAACTCAGGCCCTTGGATTATTGCTTGGCTTTTTCACTCAGGCTAGCACTCAGCCACTTGACCCACACCTCCACTTTGGGCCTTCTGGTGGTTCATTGGAAATAAGAATTGCACAGACTTTCCTGCCCTGCATGTCTTCAAACCTGGATTCTCAGATCTCAGCCTCCTGAGTAGTCAGGATTCCAAGGCTGAACTACTAGCACCCAAATCCTATGTTCTACTTTAATTCACTAAGATTTTATTTGACCTGCAAAGCCTCAGTCTCTTGCTACCTCGTTCTGAAAGTCTTTATACTCAGGAACCCCTGACAAAGTAACCTCTCACTCCTAATCTACAGAGCCTTTTATTTCTGGAACGCTTGTAGTAGCATGTCACGTATTCTGTTTTACAGTGTGAGTTTTTTTTGTGTTTGACTGCAAGCACCTTGAAGGACAAGCTGGTATTTTGGTCATTTTCCTCTCCTCTTCCACTTTCTTTCCAAGTTGTGCACACAGAGATGGCTTAATCACGGCTGGCTGGTTAGCAGCGTACTACTGTCTTACAGGAAGGAAGATGTAAAAGCCTGCCAGGCCTCGGGCCTCTTAGACCAAGAGCTAACTAGCTCTTATTTATCTTCCTGTCCCTAATGCATACTTAATAGTTATTTACTGCCACGCACCAGTGTTTCACTCCTAGCTACTCAAGGAAAATGAGATCTGAGGATTGCAGTTCAAATCCAGCCCAACCACGAAAGTCTGTGGACTCTTAACTCTAACTCCAAAAAACCGCAAGTGAATGTGGAGCTGTGGCTCAAGCGGTAGAGCACTAGCCTTGAACAAAAAGTTCCAAACAATGCCTGGTCTCTTAGTTTAAACCCCTAGACTGGCACACACACAAAAAGAAATAGTTGTTTATTGTGTATGTGTGCATGCACACACACACACACACACACACAGAGTTTCCAAATTGTAGAAGGCATGGTCATATAGCAAGTTAATATTCATTTCAACCAATCTTTAGAAGGATCAGTATTTTATGCCAATCACTGTTGTGTGATTAGTGTCATAATGGCCTAGGAGGAGAGGCAGTTCCCATGATGAATGTGTCATTTCTTCAGTCTGCCTAGTGACCGTATGCGATTGTGTTGAAGCAAGGGCTTTGCTCAACATCATCTGGCTCCTGAGTGGGATGACGGTTGGTTTTGTGCCCAGCTTGATATAATGCCAGCGCTCCTTCAGCTACACCAATGGAGGTTCAATGGAGTGGCAAAGGCTAGGCAGAGGGAAAAAAGAGGAGACAGTGTTCCCCCAAAGTGGAGAGAGTGGATCCTGGAGACAACAATGTATTGTGTGCATTGCAGGAGCCTCTTCCATGTCTAGTCTCATCTGTTAAGTTCACAGAAACCTGAAGAAAGGCCTGGGCTCCTGACAGATGCAGTGCTCTCCCCAGGGTAACAGCTAAAGCCCAGGCTCTATGTTCTCACTTCACTTGTATTTACTGTATGTGTGTGTGTGCTGGTCCAGGGACTTGAACTTAGGGACTGGGCACTGTTCTTGAGCTTCTTTTGCTCAAGGCCTTGAGTCACAGTGCTACTTCTTTTTCTGTGACAAGAATCTCACAGACTTTCTTGCCCAGGCTAGCTTTGAACCATGGCCCTCAGTTCTCAGCCTCCTGAGTGTCAGCTAGAATTACAGGCATGAGCACCTGGCTCTCCTGTTTTCTTATAGGTGCCAAAAAGAACATTTTCCCAAACGGCCTGTCTACTGTCAGCTTTGGGAGAAGCAGTGAGGATGCTAAGAATATAGAGAAATGGAAGTAATTCTCTCTTGCTACCTTAGCAAAGGTGTGTGTGTGTGTGTGTGTGTGTGTGTGTGTGTGTATGTGTGTGTGTGATTCCGAAGCACCTGCCACCTACCTAATCTGTGGAGGCTGCCCTTGTGTCTGGCTGAACTTTACCCTTTTCCTCATTGGGATGATTACAAAAGAGAATGCCACTTCTCTGAATTTCCTAATAGGTATATGAAATCTTTGGTTCCAGAAATCCCAGAATCTCTGCAACCATCACCTCCATGTCCACCTGTGACATTCCATCACACTCAGCGTGACTTGCAGCCATGTTTTCGCTGTGTGTGGCGACATTTGGTACCAAGCATCTTCTCAGTGGGAAGACCAGACTCGCTCTTCCTCCGACTCCCTCAGGGAACCAGCAGCTATAGGGTTTCAAGGCAGAGGTCAGCTGATGAGGGAGCTTTCTGCCTAGTTCTTGGCTGGATTCCTTAGCACTGTGCAGGCGCGTAGATACTCAGTTTTGTGCAGCCGATTATGAGAAGTGAGTGTGGGGATGGGCCTGTGCGCGTGGCGTGGGATACTGAAGACATCTCTTGCCATGCAAATGTGCTTTGTGAGGTATTTCCTGGATGATGAGTGAAAAAGTAATGCATTCATGAAGGCTGGGAATGTGGCTCAGTGGGAGAGTGCTTGCCTAGCATGCAGGAAGCCCTGTGTTCGAGTCCTCAGTACCACATAAACAGAGCCAGAAGTGGTGCTGTAGCTCAAGTGGTAGGGTGTCATCCTTGAGTGGAAGAAGCTCAGGGACAGTGCCCAGACCCTGAGTTCAAGCACCAAGACTGGCCAAAAAGAATTATTTTAAAATTGTAAGACAGGTAGGTCACATTAGTAAGTCCAGTTCTTCCTCCCCTTAAACACTCAGAAATAAGATCAATGCGGACTTTTCTCTCCCAGCTCTGATTCATGGCCCTTGCCTGTGTGACTCTACTCATGAGTATTCCTTTTGTAAGTTACCAGCTCCTCTCTGGACTCAAAATTAAGCCAGGCTGTCATCCAGGAGGCTAAGTGTGCTCCTTCTTTATTGCTTCCCAAGTGATCTTGCTTAGAATTCTTTGGGTCTTGCCATACTTGGTCTGTGAGAAGCCTGGGCCCCTGGCTCTATGTCCGCCAGGACGCTCCAGCTCCTATAGATGGATCACTGTGTAGGACAGACAGAGGAGCAGCTGAATCCAGCAGCCTAGGACCACATGAACTTTCCATGACCCCTTTCTTGTTCAGTTAAAGAGAAAGTAATTGAATTAGGAATCTACACACACACACACACACACACACACACACACACACACACACGGGGGTGGGGGGTGAGAGAGACCAGAGAGAGAGAGAGTTGGGGGGGCTACATGAGGGGCTTCATTCTGCCCCATTCATCAGCAAGCTTTGAAATAATCATTGTCCTAAGATCCCCAGCTTGCAGACTGGGGCTAATTTTGTCAGTCCACTGGGTTCTCCTGCTCCTCCATAGCAGGTGATGGGGGATGGTGTACCATTTGATCAGTGTAGTAAGAAATCAAATAAACTCATAAAGGCAAACTTATCATTTTTTATTTAACCCCTGAAGGTAAACATAAAGGCACTAGCGCTCCATTCTGCCTGCTTGGAGGAGTGGACTAGCCTTGGCAGTATTACCTCACTGCCTCCTTGATGAGCCAGTAAGAAATCAGCACGGGGTATCGTGAAGAAGTCCATCTTCTCTGGGGAGATCCTATCACTGTGTTTCTTCTTACTCTTTTTCTATTGTTGTTATTTGGTGCCAGTACTAGGGTTGAAACGCAGGGCCTGGGCAGTGTCCCTTAGCATTTTTGTGAAGACTTGAGCCACAGCTCCACTTTCAGCTTATTGGTGGCAAAATGGAGATGAGTGTCTCACAGACTTTCCTCCTGGGCTGGCTTTGAACTAGAATTCTCAGATCTTAGAGCAGTTAGCATTATAGGTGTGAGCTACCAGCACCTGGCTCGTTGCTTCTTTTTCAAATTCACATAGAACATGCATTCATTCACAGTGAAGTATTCCTTCCCAGTTTGGTTATCTTCATGTACCAGGGGTGAGGAAACTTTTTAAAATTATTTTTTTCTTCCAAAGGCTATGTAGAAATGTGTAACTTTATTTGAGGGGCCATACAAACTTATAAATCTAGGCAGACAGCTGAGGGCAGGTGATGACCAACAGAGGAGAAGATGACACATCTGTCTCGTGAACAAATGATTTCACTGTGGCCCAAGTGAGTATTTGTACTTTTTTTTTTCTTTTCAGAACATTTGTTTTAAAAAAAAAAGTATAGGAAGAATATGGCACTTAAAAAATGTTTCCCCCTCCCCATATAAAACTCCATAAGCATTTAATTAATAAAATGTAAAGATAATCCCACATACATAACTACATTTTAATATTGTGTTTCTGCGTGATTGTCTTTTAATAAACAGTGGGTACAAGTTTTACTGAAAGATATAACTTAGGGCTCCCATTTGACATTATTGAAGGAAGATAAGGAACCTTTCATTCATAGCTGATTTGTTCATTGGAGACTTATGATTCCATAGAAAATGTGTACCTCAACTGATGTGGAATGAAATCACATTCATTCATTCATTCATTCATTCATTTTTGTGCCAGTCCCAGGGCTTAAACTCAAGGCCTAGGTACTGCCCCTTAGATTTTTCAGTCAAGTCTGGTGCTGCACCACTTGAACCAAAGCTTCATTTCTGGCTGGATAATTACAGATTAAGAGTTCCACAGAGTTTCTTGCCCCAATGGGGTTTGAACCTGGATCTTCAGATCTCTGCGTCCTTAGTAGTTAGGCTCCAGGTATGAGCCACTAATGCCTGCTCTACCTTTAGTTTTTTTACTTGCAGTTTCCTGTGTGCTTTGTGAGAACATTAAAGATCAACGGTGTAACTAGGGTTAAAAGCAGAAGCTATGTAAGAGAGGCATGCATTACACAGCACCCAGCATTTTACACAGGAAGGTTAGGACTTCATATCTGAAATCCTGTTGCTCATTGCTTGTAGGTTGCAAGTGAAATACATTTCTAAAGGGCAAGGTCAATATTACATTATCCCAGAAATGTCTTTGTGAAATAAGTGTGTAAATATTTCCCATAAATACATTGAGATGAGATTTCTGTGGAGGGACGTTTCTAGAGGAGGCTCTTACTATTTGTAATTACTACTTGTAATTGCAGGACACATGCCACATTGTTCTGTGTCATTTCCTATTACTGATTTTATTGGAAATGGTCTGGAAATATGTGCTGATGACTAGTGATGTAAGGCTATTTACCTTGGAGTTGGATGTCTGACTGGCGGGCTAGAGCTAATGGATTTGGTTATTTTCAAAGCATTATTTTTCTAATGCAGGATGCTGTTTTCCAGTGACATTGTGAATTCTCAAAGGTGAATCTAGATTCATTTGCATTGAGTAAAGAACAATGTAACCGTGAAGATGTAGTCACTCAATGTATCTGTGTGTGTGAGTCAGTGTGCATGTGTGCGCCAGTACAGAGGCTTGAACTCAGGGCCTGGGCACTATCGCTTAGTTTTTTTCACTCAGAGGTAGTACTCTGTCACTTGAGCCATAGCTCTACGTCTGGCTTTTTACTGGTTAATTGGAGGTAAGAGTGGCACAGGCTTTCCTGCCCAGTCTGGCTTTGAAGCAAGATCCTCAGATCCCAGCTTCCTGAGGACAGTAGCTAGCATTATGGGTGCAAGCCACTGGCCACCCCATTTGATTTTTGTTTTGTTGTTCAAGTCGTGGGACTTGAACTCTGGGCTTGGATGCTGTCCCTGAGCTCTTCAGCGCAAGGCTACTGCTCTAGCCCTTGAGCCACAGTGCCACTTGCCGTTTTCTGGGGATGAGTCTCACAGACTGTAATGCCCAGACTGGCTTTGAATCGAGATCCTCAGATCTCAATCTCCTGAGTAGGCAGGATTGAGCCACCGCGCCCAATTTTGGTTTTTACCAGCACAAGGGTAAGAAAGGAGGGCCCAGGAACCACCTCCAGGTAGCGTGGCCTTCCCCTTGCTTCTTCTAGTCAGCACTGGGGAAATCAAGGGCCAGATGTGAGGGATGGAGGCAGTGGCTGAGGGAGGGCGTTGCCTCACTGGCAAATGGGTTGCATCACAGGAACGTGGTGTGATTTAATTTCATAACTGTAAACATTACAGTGGGGTATGGTTAATTCCTTTGCAACCTTTGTCCACTTTGCTATGGCTGGACAGCTGAGTTAACATGGGTAGGTCTTGGCTTTACATTTTCATAATGCTTTTTTGTTGTGGTGGAGGTTTTTATTTGGTGATGGTTCTTACTGTGGCAGTATTTTATTCTAAAGAGAGGAAACCTGTACTATGATAGATCTATCTGAAGTCAAACATTTCTCTTTAACACACACACACACACACACACACACACACACACACACGCACATCTATCTTGACTGAAAGACAATGAACTTTTCTGACCTCAGTGAGAACACTGTGGAGATGTTGGGAAAACTTAAGTTTTGTCTGAAATGGGGTTTGGAGATTTGGGGAGCTCTGATATCTTTCTGTTTTCTCCAGGGCCGTCTGCATGTGTTTTAAATTACTGTTCAGTGTAGGCAAGGGAAACTCAGTTGTTTGGGAGAGGAGAGGAAGGAAAGAAAAGGCTAGATTTCTCATTTATTCATTATAAAGGCAACAGCTAATAGCCATTCAGTATTTTTTTTAAACTTGTAAATGCCAACATGGACCAACACCACCAACAACAAAAAAGCAGAATTGAAATTTCTCGCAAGAGCAGTAGCAGGCAGGCCAATGCGGCTTTTGAGAACTTTTCCTCTCCTCTTGTGTTCATGATTATAAATGTACTTGCCCACGTTTTAAATAATCCAGATCGTGGGTAAGTAGCTCTAAAATTCACTTTAAGGAGATTCATTTGTACAATAATAATGTCATGATTTACTCGTGGCCAGTAAAGACGATTAAGCTTCAAAGTGTGGAGGGAATTAAATCTTAGTTAGCAAGTTAAAATTCACAAAGTTGGCCTTTAGAGTCTTTTTAAAAACCTTACCCTCCCGCCCAGTCTAAAACACAGTGTCTTCTCTTCAGGTTATGAAACGGAGTCTTTTTCCCGCTCAGAGCTGGGTTCTCCGGGGAGAGAATCCTGGTCATGATCAACTTGGGAATTGCTGGGTGTAGACTGGCTAGCACCTGGAGCGCATTTGGGTGATTTCACGTTTTTCTAATCCTCCCAGGTGGCCGTGGGGCGGGGGGGGGGGGGGGCAGGACCTCGGCGGGAGTGAGGAGGATTTCTGGGGTGCCCAGAGAGGGTCTCGCTCTCAAAACTAAGGGGGCGCTGGATTCCTGTTCCGGGATCGCTCCTTTGTAGGCGCTCTGTACGTTGCAACCAGAACCGGGGTGTTCAGAAAACTCAGGGTGATGCATCCTCCAGATCAAATCCCTCCCCCGCCTTTTTTTTTTTTTTCCTGTCGACAAATCGAAAGCGTCTCTAACTGCCGGGAGCAGGGGGGTCGGGACCCGGGCTGTCCGGCGGCGGCTCAGGCCTCCCCGAGTTGGGGAGAGAGTGGCGTGACGCGGACGGCCCCCGGCGGTCTCTGGCGCGGAAAGGGTGTGAGGGTTGGGGGGGGCTGCCTGGGTGCGGGCCCGGGGCGCCGGAGGGCGGCACGGAGCCCGTGCGGACCCGCCCAGCTGCGGCGGAGGCTGCTCACCTGCCCGCGGGGGCGCGGCGGGGCGGGGCGCGAGGCCCGGGCGGGGCGGGGCCCGGGCGGGGCGGGGCGCGGGCCCGGGCGCTCCCGCCCCCCGCCTCCTGCCTCCCGCCCTGGGAGGAAGCGGAGGGGCGCGGTGTAAACAGAGCTGCGGCCGTGATGTCAGCCGGTCACATGGAGCCTCTTATGGCTCCGGATGGCTCTCGGCGGGCGGGCAGCTGCGGCAGCTGCTGCTGTGGCTCGGGCGGCGGCGGCGGCAGAGGGGGCTCCGGGGTCGGACCATCCGCTCTCCCTGCGCGCTCTCCGCACCGCGGCTTAAATGATGTATTTTGTGATCGCAGCAATGAAAGGTGAGCCGGGGCGCCCTGCCGGGGGGTTCGGGTGGGCTGGCGGCTCGGGAGGGGGGCGGAGAGGAGGGCGCGCAGGGGGAGGGGTGGGCGCGCCTGCCCGGGCGCACGTACGGCTCGGGGCTGGGCCCCGGGGCCCCCTCCGAGGCCTCCTGTGCCCGCGCCGCGGCTCCCACGGAGCCTGGCCCCGTCTCGACTTTGGGGCACGGGCACGCGGGCTGAACCCCGGCTTCTCCGACCTCTCCGGCGCCTGTCACCCGCCTGGGTCCGCTTGGCACCCGGCGGGGCTCCCCAAAAGAAAGTTTGCCGGGAGTCGCGGCGCTTGTGGAAGGAAGGGCAGGGTCTGAGCACCTGGTGGGGGGGACGCGCGCCGGGGCCGGGGGATCCGGTCCCGACCCCCCACCTGGGCCCGCACCCCGGATCCCTGTGGCCTACGTGGGGGGAGGGGGCCCCGCGGCCAGGCCAGGCTGTGCGAGCGGTGGCGATGTCACCCTCGGGGTCTGGTTTGGAGCCCCGGGCCTTCCTCACGCCCCCCAGCAACCCCCGCGGCCGGGAAGCTCGGGCCGCTCGCGCCCCACGCCGGCTGGGGACGTCCAGGCCGGTCCACGCCGCGGCCACTTCCGAAAGCGCGCGCGGGCCGGGGCGAGGCGGAGCGGCCGGGACTCCCCGGCGGCGGCGGCGGGCGCCCCAGCCGCAGCGCACCCCCGCTTAGGTAACTTAGGTTTGCGCGTGGATGTCTGCAGCCAACTCTCAGCCCACAGGGCTCGGGGGCAGAGGCCGAGGTTCCATCGTGGTGAGGACCGCCGGGTGCGGGTTCACCTCCGCACCGAGCCCTGATTGGGGGTGGGGGCTGCAGCCCGGCCCGTAATATGGCGTGGGGGGGGGCGCTGGAAGGGAGGAATGGTCGTAAAGGGCGGGCGGAGCTCTCCGGCGAGGAGCAGAGCTGCCCGCGGCGAGCCGGGGAACTTTGTGATCGGGAAGCCCAAGTTTGGGAGGTGTGCAAAAATACCGAGTCGCCTTCGCTTCGCCGGAGCAACCGAGTCGCGCGCTCCGAGCACCGGGAATCGCCGGGAGACTCCACCCGCGGCCACGGCGCCCCCTCCCCTCCGCTCCCCTCCGCTCCCCTCCCCTCCGCCGCGGCGGCTGTTGCCGGCGGCGGGTCAGGGCGCTGATCTGCGGCTCCGCAGGATTTAACCCCATCTGTAGTGCGTAGCTGTCCCGGGTGCGAGGGCCCGGCCCCGGCGACGTGTGCGCCGAGGTCGGGGGTTTTGTTGCAATCCAGGATGAAGGCCAGAGGTTTGGTGATCCGCGCCGGGGTCGACTTAAAGAAGCACGAGCTTTGCCACCTTTGCGTGGCGCGGTTTGTTAGTGGTTAAGCCCGCCCGCGCGCTCCGGAGCCTGAGCCCCCCCCTCCACCGGCCTAGAGAAGGGGGATCGAGTCCGGACAGGCAACTTTCCCGTGTGGCACGCTTGTCCGCATGGAAAGCTCTGGAAGGCTAAAGAAAATGTTTACCGAATTCTTAATGTGAAATAATTCTGTTCCCTATCCACCCCCCGAAAAGGAAGCCCTAAAAAGTTGGAGGTGATTCGCGGTCTGCGAATCTTGTAAGTGTAAAGCGACTCAGGTGGCATTTGTGAGGATACTGTATGCCATTGCTTTATTCCCCTGTATTTAAAACAAGGGATTTTGCTACTATATAGTATATATATATATATATATATATGGCACGTATAGGAGACGTGTGTGTATATGTACATATATATAGTTGATTGGGAGAAAGTAGAGAGACTGAGATGTTTCAAGTATCCTTTTCCCCTCTTTCTACTCAACCATAACTATCAGACAATTCGAAAAGGCTGTTTTAGTACTAAAATTGAACTTTTTTTGTTGTTAGCTGCTCAGGCTTTTGAAGTACTAGCAGACAGTGGAGTCTGGAGTGCAAATGCTCCCTTAGTAATAGAATTATTAGAATCTCCAGTGATCCTTGCCTGGAATAAGCTAATAGATTAATAGCATTGTGCTTTGAGAAAAGTCTCTCTGTGGTACCCGCAGCGCCATTTTTTTTCTATAAGCTAGTTGGGGAGGAGGGGAATATAAAATCTGGACAGTTGGAATATTTCAATCCCAATAGTGCAACATCCTGTGTTTTAATAGAATTATCTTGCCTTTGGTGCACATTTTAACCGAAGAAAACTAGATTGTGGGGAAAATGAGGAATGCAGTAAACAGTTTCCATATCAGACTTAAGTCAGGGGGAAAATAATAAAAACAAAAAACTTGGTCCCAAATCATATTAAATACTTCCTCCTGCTCTCAGTTAATAGTTAAATTGGTTCCATATGTGAACAAGTTTGAATAATTAGAAGTTTTCCAGCAAAATAGAAAAGGCACTCTTTACAAAGTAGCTTTTTGGTATATGGATGCATGAGGACAAAAGAGGAGCCAATAAGCAACTATACAACAGAAACATCTTCTTTATTGGCGGATTTGCTGAGGGGTAATTTTTTAAAATGTCAGTGTGAGTTGTCAAGTCTTTTGTTTTTCAGTAGTCAGCTTGGCAGGTGATATGTTCGTGGGAGCCCGCTCCGGCAAGCCCACTACCGTGAGGACTGCGGCTCAGGCCAGGGGACAGAGGTGGGGGGCAGGAGGCAGAGCAGGGCTCCCTGGTTTGGGGAGAGTCCGTGCACCTTTGTCAGCCTCTGCGCATCTGAATGAAGAGAGGCTGGACAAGGATTTGCAGCCCAGGATCAATTGTTTTCATCGGGGGCCTGTGCCAAGCACCTGGTCCATGCCAGGTGGAGCCGGCTCGTGAATACTTGCACGCCCCACTTCGTGGGAGAGCCGGGCTCTTCTAAACCGTGTGCATTTTGGATTTTGTCTCTACTCTGTTTCATCCCTCCCCACCCCTCCATGGTATCATGTAGCTGGGATTTTTTAAAAAGAATTCTTATATCCTATTTGGTAAGATAAGCAAGACTTGGGAGAAGGTCATACGAGCCAGATATTGAGAGGGGAAAACACAAACGGCTCAAAGTGTGGAGCAAGTTGGTTTGTTGCTGGTGGGTTTTTTTTTTTAATTTGCTTTCTGGGTTTTTTTAAAACTGTATTTTTATCTTAAAGTAGTTGTACAAAGGGGTTACCATTCAAGTCAGGCAGATGATATAAGTCCAGTGCCTCTGAAGCAGTGTGACCCCCATTTCAATATTCTCCACTCATTTCCCCCAACCCTCCTCTCAGTTCTAGTTTCACTGTGTATTGAATAGTATGGCTGCACACCCCAGCTGTTTTAAAGACAAATGTTTGTGAATTGATTGTTCATGGACGGAAGGGAGAATTTTTAAGGCCTTGGCCTCTTAGTTTTATGGGTATCAGTCCCATCAACCCCTGTCAGGAAATGCAGCAATATGCTTAAATCAATCATTTCCCACCAGTTTCAGTTGAGAACTGTTGAGATCATATCCTAATGTTACCCAGGTATGAATTAACATAACTCCTAAGAAGAAATGTATTTTTTACTGTATACATAAGATGTGATTTATGCATTGGCTTTGAATTTTTAGCAGATAAACTTGTAAATCCATTAATAGTCTTCTAGAGTCTTGATTGGCCCATTTCCCTCTCAGCCAAGAAAATCACAATGGAAATGACTAAGATCAGCAAATAGATAATTGCAAAGCACCTGCTCTAAGTAGCACCCACCCACTTGGTAATTTGCTGTTTGGCACCTAAGAAAATAATCTTTACAAGTGACTTTTACTGGAAGAAGTTTTTACTGGGATGTATGCGTGGATGAGCAAACAGATCGAAAATGTAAATGTAAAGTTTGGTTTTCTTAAAAATTTCTCAGTTATTTTAGCAATCAGTAAAACCCCTTGTATAGGACAGATCTTCAAATGATATTTTGTCACATGTACATATATATTGCGCCAGGAATTTGTCCTAGTGGTAAAAGTGCTTGCTTAGCATGCACGAAGACCCAGGTTCAATTCCTCCGTAACACACACACACACACACACACACACACACACACACACACACACACACACATATACATATACATATAAAGCTGGAAGTGGTGCTGTGGCTCAAGTGGTAGAGTTCTAGCCTTGAAAAAGCCCAAGGACAGTGCTCAGGCCCTGAGTTCAGTCCCCCACCCCCCCCCCAAAAAAAAGAAAAAAAGGAATACATACATATATATATGTATATATATGTATATATATATATATACTGTAGGCTGGAAATATAGCTAAGTGGCACAGTGTTCACCTAACAAAGCCTTGGGTTTGATCTCTAACATGAAAAAAGAAAGGGAGGAGATAGGGAAGGAAGAAGGAAGGAAAAATTAACTATACATTTTAAAAGTTACTAGTAAAATTTCAAGGCTTAATATTTCACATTTTCCTTTATAAAAAAATAGACACCAAGCCAAGTTCTATTCTGATTTTGTGTTTCTCTACTTTAAGAATTTTACAGACCTCCACCAGTAACAACGTAATTGACATGATATTTTCCCAAAAGTCCACACACTGACCCTGAGAGCAGGTACAGCGGGTAGCTTTTTCCCGCTGTTCCTTCTCCTCCTCTGGACTCAGATGCGGAGACTCAGAGTTGCAGCCCTTTGTGCCCATCTGTATTATGGCTGCCATGACAGAACTTGCATTTTCATAAACTGTCTCAAGGTTGAATCCAGAAATAAGATCTAAATAGGCAAGAAAGATGGCAGTCTTTTGTTTCTGCTTTTCTTTTTCTTGTTTTCTTTTGTTGTTTTGTTTTTAGAGGGAAATCTGCTGGTGTATATTGTGTTATGGGAAAAACTATGATGGCTCTTTTAAAACTAATAAGAAACATTAGAAAACTAATCTTTGCTCTCAGGGCTATAAAAAGTCATATCAGGTCTCTCCTTAATTTTCCTAGTGATTTCCATCTTCCTCCAAAGTGTAGGAGGCATTTCATGAATAAATAGCATGGTGGTGTTCATTGATGTTTCCTTTGTGCTTTTCTGGTTCTCATTCACTGTGATCTTGTGCGATCTTTCTTGGAAAGTCAGTGACAGCTTCTTCAACTCGAAAGCATTAAGGTAAGGCTCAGACACATTATAGAACTAGGACTGGAATCCTCATTTCCAGCCTCTTCTTTCCAACCCCAGAGGCAGCTGTGAAAATGTTCCAGATCTAACTTTCTCTGGTTAGTGGAAATTAGAAGTCTGGCATTTATATGGGGGAGGAAGAGTGAATTAGATTCCATTATGCAATGCTTTGCTGAGCCTAATGTCTTTAAATGACTATTTAATAAAATCAATTTAGTCCAAAATGGAGTTATTCTGACTTGTCTATGATTCGCTCTCTTCATCCATGCTTTTTAGTAAGTCTGCATGTAGATTATCTATATCTATATATACATATATATACATATATATATATATATATAAAAGATCTGGGTGAAATGTAAGCATTACTTTCCTAAACAATGCCAGTTACAAAGTGGTACAGCTAGAACTTGTGTAATGTCCCCGCAGTGAAACATCACGCATGACTTTCCTGTATGTTCCATTTATCTTTTGGGGACGGGAGCATTCTCCAGTCTTTGTGGAGCAGAGTAATTGTCATTACTCTCACCACTGTGGAGAAACTTGGTGTCTTTAGAAAAATCCACTGTGTTAAATGGTTTCATGGTAAAGACTTCACAAGTTCATCGCTCGCTGGCCAGGCAGGCCCCTTCCTTTTCCAGTGGCTTGATGGAGGTTTGTTGATCTGGATGCAAAGGAGAATTCACAGAGTCCCAGGAAAGGGGGAAACCTTAAGAAGTCCCCCAGATGAAATATTCCATTGACATTTGAGTCTTCACTGCATTCCAGTAAGATGTCAACTGGTAACCCTCCCTTCCAAATCAACAAAAAAAATCCAACATGAATCTTGTGCCACATTAATGCAGGTAAAGTATGGACCCACACAGAGCCCTGAAAGCTCTAAGCCTGAATAGCCTAAGGTAGTATTGAAGAGGCCCTTTGTACCGATATAAGCTGTATGGTTTTTGTAGTCTCAACCCAGAACCGCCAACATTTTACACAGTTACAGAGTGGGGGGCTAGGAGCCAGTGACTCACGCCTGTCACGTATCTGCTCAGGAGGCAGAGACCTGGAACTTTGTGATTCAAAATCAGCCTGGACAAACAAATCTGTGAGACGAGATCTCCAACAAAAAGCCAGAAATGGAAGTGTTGTTCAAGTGGCAGGTGACCGGCCTTGAGAAAAATAAAAACAACAACAAAACCTAAATGAGAGTATGAGGCCCGGAGTTGAAGTGTCCTACTGACCTAACAAGTAGGGTAGAAGGAAGGAGCGTTTGGATTTTCACTTGGAGGTAAATACTAGAATATGAAAATGTAAGGAATGAGATTTTTAGCTTCTTTTATATGCAAAAAGTATTAATATATCTCAAGATATTAAAGAAAGGTTCAAGATCTATGCCATCTTAGCAGCCATGATAATGTGAGAATAATCATGGGGTGGGTGAAGGAGAAAGATAGTGATAGGCAGGGTGGACTGCAAAGTCAAGTTTATACATAGTGTATATTCCCTCCTGTATTCACAGTGCACTGCACGTTTACAGAACTGGAGAAGTTAAAACCAGAGTAATGGGTGTTATTACTACTTGTTTGCAATAGTAGTAATTTAAGAGGTCCGCAAAACATTTCCATCTCGAAAGAGGTACTCATCAGTATCTATAGACATAGCATATAAAATTGGAGACTACTGATAAGCATAAATCTTTTTAATCCCATGCTTTTTTATCTTTTCTTTGGGGCTAGGCAAGAACATAGTCCATCTTTTGGATACTGTCAGTTGTTTGAAAAACAAGGTAGCAGACCACACACACACACACAGACACGGACACGGATACAGACACACAATTCCTAATCTTTTGGTCCTCTCTGCTCTTTTACCTATTAGAGACTTAGACATCCTACTATCTTGGTCAGTTTCTTCTTCAAACATATAGCAATGTGCTTGTCTAGAGCCCTTTGAAATTATGAGTCCCCAAAGTGGAACCAGAGCATCAGTTGTGGTGTAATTGACTTGGCATTTAATTCACCGTAAGTATAAGAAGAAATGACCTACAGATTTAAAAATATTTTAAGGTACATACCTTACACTATATGATACCTCTCATGAATAGTGTTTGTGATATCACGGGAATTTGTGAAAGTGAAATTTTAATCTGCTTAGGGGTACTTTTAATTCAACTCATGTTGATTATTAAGTGTCCAGGAAAAACTTCTTAGTATTGCAAATACGATTATAGGGACATTTATGATTTTTTTTTTTTGTCCTGGCATCCTCAGATCTGAGATAAGGCTGCCCTCTAGTGGCAATTTACTCCATGAACGCTAAAACCCAAGATCATCTACCAGTGAATTTCCCATCAGGCTGGTGGAGAAGGTCAAAGGTTGAAATTATTTTCTCAATTGCTATGGGGCATTCTTCCTCGGATTCAGAAGTATAATTTGGTGGGTTTTTTTTAATATTTTGTAGAAATGCCATTGTAGGGAGCTACTGAATTTAAGTGAGATCTAGCATTTTCCCTTTCCAAATCTGAAGCTTCTCTGTTTTCTCTAACTTTCCCTCCCTTCCTCCCTCCCCCGCCTCCCACCTTCCCTCTCTCCCTCCCTTTTTAAAAGTAAATAACTAGGAATTAAATATTGTATCTCCTTTTGACACTAAAGTAGTTAAAAACACAGAGGCAAAGATTAATAAACTCTTGGTTTCTGAAAGTTTAAGATAACTTTGGTCTCTTTCAGTATAAACAGTTTACCTAGAACATTGCAGAGAGTGCCTGTTGTGTAGGGTTTTCTGTAGCATGACGGAGGATATGCTTTAAAACATGCCAGAAACAGAGATAAGCATTCATTCCTGAGATTTGTAGGATCAAGGGATAATCCATGTGACTTGTGACTTTGTGACTGAGCTGGAAGTCAAGTGTGAGGGGGGCGGGGAAGGCAGCCCGTGGTGTCTGTGTAGGGATCACTTGTTTCTGCTGCTCAAGATGTCAAGGCTTCTGATTTGAGCTTCAAACACTAAGGCAATAATGAAGATGAAAGGTAATAGCAGGGGTTTGAAGGGTGACAATGCTTTGTCAATTGTTAACAGAAAGATGAACTTGTTTCTTTTCATGGAAACAACAAGCCAGAAGGACAAAAGCAAGGAAATGCTACTTGTTTTGACCTACCCGTCATAGAAAGAAGGTAGTGGTTCAGACATCAAGACTTGTGGTTGAGCTCATGTCAATCATGGAAGCAAATTGTTGTTGTTGTTTTCTAACAGCACCACCCAGGAGTGTCATGCTTGTACCTCCTAAGAAGAATTCTTTTTTATTTTTAATTTTCCCCACAGAATGTTTTCTATTTCTCACTTTCCTTTTAAAAAATGTATCTCACTTAAAATCTTCCACAGAGCCCTGGGTAAACACCAATAAATTCACTATCACATGTACTCCAGTAGCGACTGTTTACTAAGTCATTCTGGTGTCACCCTTTTATTATAATAGATACCAGACACCAGTCCCCTGATTGTCTGCAGCTATGAATTAGCATGTGCCTTAAGAATGCATTGTCGGGGTCAGGAGTTTGGCCTGGTGGTAGAGTGCTTGCCTAGCATACATGAAGACCTGAGTTCGATTCCCTGGTACCACATGCATAGAAAAAACCAGAAGTGGTGCTGTGGCTCAAGTAGTAGAGGGCTAGCCTTGAGAAAGCCCAAGGACAGTGCTCAGACCCTAAGTTCAAGCCCTAGGATTGCCAAAAAGAAAAAAAAAATGCACTGCGAGTGAGGCCTCTGTGGCTCACAGCTATATTCCCAGCTAGTCAGGAGGATGAGATCTGTCAGTCTAGGCAGGAAAGCCGTTGAGACTCCAAATGAACCACGCTCAGGGACAGCACTCATGGATCTTCACAGTCCTCAGGAAAGGATTTAACCCAGAGGAGATTGTACTCCCAAGGGTATGTGCTGAAGCCACGGTATGTATCCATGGACCCCCCCCCCCCCCCAGCAGAGCTACTGCCCTGCTCTCCTCATCCAGGAAGAAGGTGCTGCGGTTGAGAGAAACATGCTTCCTTGAGTCTACTGAAAGATTCTTTTAGAGAAGGAGCTGCCACCTTTAGCTGGTTACCCCAAATCTCTTAACTCAGGTGACCCCAACAGGAGAAGCTCCCAGCAGCTGTCTTGGCAGCAGAGATGCCCTGGCTACCTGCCGCCCTCGCTACTTTACCTGCCACATAGACACAGCACAATCTAGCTGGCAGCATAGGTCAGAGCTGGCATGAGGGCCTGTCCTGTGTTTCTAGCCTCTGAAGGTGGGGAGGTCAAGAGCAGTCAGAGGACGCCCTGCCCACCCTCACAGAGCGTGAGTTCCAGCCTGGAAAAGCTGGTATAAAAGTGGAATTGAATGGTTCTGGGAAACTTGGAGATGGGCACTCTGACGCCCTCTTCTGCTAGAAAGTGGTGGTACAGTATCCTGTGATGGGTAATTTGGATGTTTGTGGACTCTGGTGTCTGGGGTCAGTGGTCTCTGGTCTCTAAGAGTGTCCATTATGGTGAGAAAGACAGCTTTTGAGCAAACATCTAGATGACCTAGATTAGGGCCCACAGCGTAAAGAGTGAGGCCAGCATGAAAACAGTGTGTTGGCTTTGTGGATAGACTTAGAACCAAATCAAAGTTGCTTCCAGCTGATAATTAGATAAACAAATTTCCTGCAGTAGAAACCTAGGAGTGACTACCAGTCACGGAGCCTCTTAGTGCCGGTGTTGTCTGTGCATGAAAAGAAAAGTGTGAGCTAATGGCTCATGCCTAGATTCATAGTTATTCAAGAGGCTGAGATCTGAGGATGGAGAGGCAAAGTTAGTTTGAGCAGGAAATATGAGACACTTACCTCAAACTAACCACCAAAGAACCAGAAATGGAGCTGTGGGTCAAGTGGGAGAGCACCAGCTTTGAATGAAGAAAAGGGACAGTGCCCAGGCCCTGAGTTCAAAACTCAGTAGTAACACAAAATTAAAAAAAAATCTTAAACGCTCAAGAGGTTCAGGTCTTCGTGACATTCTGATTACATCCATCCTCTCTTGCTCGTGGAGCTGAAGGTCGCCTAATTTTCAGGGGAAACCTTGTTGGAGGTGACTGCATCACGTTCACTTAGTTGTGGTAAATGACAGTCATCCTTTATTTCTCAAATTCTAGCCCAAAGCCTTTTCCTTTTTTTGTTTTGTTTTGTTTTTGGTTGAAGGGCTTGAATTCAGGACTTAGGTTCTGTCCTCAAGGCTAGTGCTCTACCACTGGAGCCACAGTCCCGTTTCCTGTCTTTGAGTGGTTAATCGGAGCTGAGTGTCACAGGGACTCTTCTAGCATGGCTAGCTTCAAACCCTGGTTCTCAGATCTCAGCCTCCTGAATAGGTGGATTACAGGTATGAGCCACACTGGTGCTTGGTTTCTTTTCCGTTCTCGATGGCTAAATTCAAAACAAAAGAGTGGAGAATGGCTTACAAAATGGAAGCTATAGCGTATTTTTAACTACTAGACAGCAAGAGCATAGTAATGTTATTCCTTAATCTTTTTTTTTTTTTAAATTGATACTGGTCCTAGGGTCTGAATTCAGGGCCTGCATGCTGTCCCTGAGATTTTGTGCTCAACGCTAGCATTCTACTACTTGAGCCACAGCTCCACTTCTGGCTTTTTGGTGATTAATTGGAGATAGAGTCTCACAGACTCAAGTGCCCAGGATGGCTTTGAACCGTGATCCTCAGATGTCAGCCCCGAGTCACTAGGATTCCAGGCTGAACCATCAGCTCTTGGTTTCTTAACAAATCTTTTTTTTTTTTTTTTTTTGCCAGTCCTGGGCTTGAGCTCAGGGCCTGAGCACTGTCCTTGGACTTTCTCAAGGCTAGAGCTCTACCACTTGAGCCTCAGCACCACTTCCGGCTTTTTTCTATGTATGTGGTACCGAGGAATCGAACCCGGGTCTTCATGCATGCTAGGCAAGCACTTTAACCACTAGGCCAAACTCCCGGCCCCTCTTAACAAATCTTAAGGGCCAATAGCCCAAAGAAATTGTGCTGTCTCCGAATGTATTGTTAGAAGCTTATTGGCAAGCAGGAACAGTGTATCTATTGTGTTGCCAGTGTATCTATTGTGAGAAAATGTACACAACTAAGCCTTGGCATGAAAAAGATACATATATATATATAATACATATGAAATATATTTATACAGGTATATATGTATATACGAGTGTCTGTACGTTTGAGACCTAGTATCTTTTTAGACCTTGAGCTTCATGGAGACTTTATTCCAGAAGAGAGATTGGCCACAATCTATCTGCGTGTGATGTAAGCAGCTTCAATTCATTTCCTTTTGGAGTGGAATTTCCCAGTGGGATATGAGGGCTTTCTACTGTCCCAGCAATGAAAGAAGAGTTAAGAAAGAAAAATCTGATGGGGACTGGTGAATGAAATTAGATCTAGATCTTTTTTCCAGAGAAATCTTTTTTAAAGATGAATGTATCACTCCCTTTTCCTAAATGTATTAAAGGTATTGCTTACAGATCACATTCATGCTTACCTTAAATATAAGATTATAAAACATCTAACCAAAATTGCATGCATCATAACAACTTTAAGTCAGGCACTGGTGGCTTCAACCCTATAATCAATCCCAGGACAAGGGACTGAGGTCTGAGGATTATAGTTCAAAGCCAGCCCAGGGCAGGAAAGTCCTTAAGACTGTTCTCTAGTTACCCACCGAAAAAAAAATCCAGAAATGGGGCTGTGACTCAAATTGTAGAACACTAGCTTTGAGCAAAACAGCTCAAGGACAGGCCCTGAGTTCAAGCCCAGTACCAGTCCCAGGAGGTTGGGGGGAGGGGAAAGGAAGGAAGGAAAATGATCCCTTGTTACAAAATAGTTGGTTGCAAGTTGAAATCTACTGAGAAAACAGTGTTTCTGTCACCAGCAGAATCCTGTAACACAGGCGTTTTTGTTCCCCCTGGCCATCACAGAGAAACAAAGTTGTTTTAAGACGAGTTAAGATGTCTCAAAAGTTTTTGGCCTCCTTTCTAAGTCCCCTGCTGCCCTTGGCTTTCTGAGTCCCTTTTGAAGTGGCTTGGAAATTTTGGTGCCATTTCAATGGCTGCTTAGGAGAAATTTTGGCCCAAGTACTCATTATTTTATTTTATTTTTACTGTGAACATGGCTTGAGTGTTTTCAGGATGTTTTCATTTGCTAGACATGTTTTGTTGTTGTTGCTTTGGGTTTTTTTACACTTAGACCGCTCTGGTTGAAAAAGTTTGGTTACTAGCCATCTGACGATGATGCCTCGGGGTGTTTACAGAGAATGTGGGTGCTGTGGTTATATTTGAGTCCAACCCATCCCCTCACCAAAGATAGTGTGGTGTAATTAGTAGCAGTGAGGAGATGGTGTACTTAAGGATTGATGCTTATAAAAGAGGGGTTGTAAAGAAACACAGGTTTTCAGATGTCAGACTTGACTGACAGCTCTGCTGGTAGGCATGCTAGTAACAATGAAGTCTCCAAGTTCAACATCAAAGTCATAGCAGCTTACCCCACCAGTGAGTTGAACATCAAAGGGGAGCACAAGACGAGGGAAGGCCAGTTTCTGCCTCATAGACAGATACTTGGGCTGGGGTGGGGGCTTTTCTCAGGTACGCAGTGATTTTTTTTTTAATATTTTTCTGACATGACATTTGAAATATGATGTAAAAAATACTTTTCTGCAGATCAGTGTCTTCTTTTTATACATGACCAGGGATATTGAAAAAACAAATTAATTAAAAAGGCAGGCCAAATGAGTGCTATAATTGCTCCAGTCCCTTTAATTTTAGTGAGGCTTCCTCCTTCAGTAGGGAATTCTCTAGCACTGTGAGCTGATCTAACTGAATGTTGCTCAGAGTTGAGGGACATTTCTTCACAAAATATGGCAGCACAAAGTGGGAGCACACAGTGGGGCTCTTTCTCCTTGCTTGCTCAGGATCCACGTTTGATAAACTGCTTTCATTTGTAGGAGGAGCTCTCCCTCGCTCTCCCTCCCTTGCTCCCCCCTCCCCCCTCTCCTCCTCCCTATTTCTCTCCATCTGTCTCCTCTTTTCTCTTTCTCCCTCCCCCAGCTCTCTCTCTTTGTAGCTATAGCTCTGTCTCTGCCTGTTTCTCTCCCCCTCCCCTTTTCTGCCCGTCTTTGTCTCTCTCACTCGATTTCTTTTTTTTCAAAGTTTGTGGGTGGATTTTTGTTGAATCAGGTAGTATGTTACTTAACAGGTGAGTTTGATAATGAAACTAGACCTGTTAGACTCGCTCTTAATTAATCATCAGATCCAGGCTGCAACTCTCAACTCAAACCTTGTGTACAGCAAAATGCCCGGTGTGACGCAGAACCGTCTAGAATTCATTCTCCCCCTGGATAGTAAATAGAAAATAAAGCTAACCCTCCTCATCATACGGATGGCTTAAAAACTGTGCTTCTGCCACCGCTTTTTCTTTCTCTTTTGGCTTCCCTATGATAGTCGAGGTTATTTTAGAGTTCATCTTGAGCGATTTACTCATTTTTAAGTGCTATTGAGAAATTCCAGTGCTCTGCCTAGCCATTTAATAAATAGAAGCAGTGCTTTCAGTGTTCCAGGGAAATGCAGTAAACACAATTGTGTTACTAATTGATGTGATACTGAGCTAACAAAAAGTAGTGCATCCGTAAACAAGTTAGAAAGCAAGAAGTTAAAGGACTGTAGAGGTAGATGTAGACATCAAGGGCTGGGAATTCTAATAAGGCCTCTTTAGGGGACCATTAATTTGCATGTGGCTGAATTAGGACACCCAATTATTTCTATAGAGGACATAATTTAAGAACTCATGCAGAATGCCCCACCTACAAAGTGAAAAGACTTGGGAAGGTGGGGGTTTGGGGGTGTCTGTGAGAAGAGAGATTTCCACACTGGAATGATTACAGTACCTTTTTCATGAAGGACAAAAATACTGATGAAATCAAGAGAAGAGTTTCTTTGTTCCATAGACACCATTTTGTGTTGAATTGTCATCATGGAATTTAAAGAAGGCAAGGAGAGGGGGCAGGAATATGAGGAGGCAGAAATAAACCTTTAATTTCTTTGCATGAACCACACTAGGACATAAGCAGATTACAAAGTGATTAGTTACTTTCTGTGGGGGGAGGGGAGCCTGTCCTGGGGCTTGAACTCGGGGCCTGGGCTCTGACCTTGAGCTTCTTTTTGCTCAAGGCTGGCGCTCTACCGCTTGACTCCACTCCAGCTGTTATCTCCCCCTAGTTGACAATACTGTTCGTAAAGTCGGTCTTTCAGCCCCCCCCCCCCTCAAGGAGTAAAACAGAACTTTGGGAGATTGGGAGATTGCTGGCCTGCCTGCCCCATGAACCTGACTAGCTTCTCAATACTTAGAAACTGTTCCGATGCTGGGGGCGTGTGACTCATTTCCATGGCTTTGATAGAAGCACATCTGATAATGAAATGTCTGTATGTCTGGAAAAGCAACAAAGCTCAGTGAGTCAGTAGTTTCAGTGTGAACCATGCTTACTGTCACCAGAACACGCATGGGTGGATGGTCATTGGCAGAGTACAACACACCCACAGCTTTGAATTTAAGACTGTCTAGAAGTTCCTGGGACTGCACAGCAGTCAGATGGATCCTGTGATCTAAACAACCCAGGAGGCTGGAACTGAAAGGCTCTCAGTTCCAGGACAGAGCAGGCAGAAAACTCCTCCAGATTCCATCTTCAGTTGCAGAGGAGGAAGGAGGAAAGAAGGCAAAGCAGGGCTGGAGGCACAGCTCAGGTATTAGAGTGCCATGCAAGCAAGTGGCGGATTTGAGATTGTGTGTTCTAACCTTTAAGAAAGGGCCACTTGTGGGGGTGGGGGGAGGGAAATGGGGACCAAGACATGAGAAAGGGTATCAATGTATGTGAAGTAATGCACCCTCTATCTGGCGAATGTAATGTAACCCTTCTATGAATTACTATAAAAAATATATGAAAAAAAGAAAGGGCCACTTGTTTGAAAGAAACATCCGAAATTCTCAGAAAAAGTTCTTAAAACACCCCTCCCTTTCTCACCTACTTATCTCCTGGTGACCAAGTTTTCTCCTCATACCACAGCCGAAAGAATTTGACAGATTGAGTGCAGAAGCCAAAGTGCAAGTCCACTTCTCCTTTTTATTACTGTTGGTTGTAGGGCCTGGGAGCTGTCCCTGAGCTCTTTTTGCTCAAGGCTAGCACTTTGCCACTTGGAGCCACAGCTCCACTTTCATTTTCCGGTGTTCAGTGGAGATGGAGTCTCACGGACTTTGCTGCCTGGGCTGGCCTAGGACCGTGAACTTCAGATCTCAGCCCCCTGAGAAGCTGGGATTACAGATGTGAGCCACTCGCACCTGGCTCCTCTTTCTATGAAACCAAATGGGAAAATGCAAGATTTCCAAGGTTTTCCTTCCTGCCTTCTGCCCAAGGGAGGTTTCCGTGAGGAGTCTGTGGGCGGGCATTGGGTAACAGGAGCTCTCAGTCTCCAGCTAGCTTCAGCTACACTTGGCCGGATGGATTTCATTATTCTAATGAGGCACACAGAAGCCCAGCCCTTCTGGAATGTCCTGTGCAAAGCAGAATACAATTTGGAAGCCAGGCCCAAACTGTTCTTGGTTTTATAACCATGTTGTTGGCATCACACACATAGACATTTAGCCCGATCATTGCCTGTTTATCATCAGATAAAAGGAAACACAGTCCCGTCTTCTATTTGATTTCCCATCAAAAGGCTGTGAAACCAAGGAATAAGTGTGCCCTGGCACAGTCGTGTATTTCTGGGTTCTGATCCTGATAACCAAGAGAAGAGTTGGAGCTCCTGGAGCCAGGGTAGTCACTTGTGGTGAGGATACCTTGCTTCTGGCTGATTGGCAGCTGGGGCTGAATGCGTGTTCTGTAGGATAGAGATTGTGCCAAGACCATGGCTGGCCACAGGGAAAGCCTGCCTGCCTGCCTGCCTGCCTTCCTTCCTTCCTTCCCTTCCTTCCTTCCCTTCCTTCCTTCCCTCCTTCTTTCCTTCCCTCCCTCCCTTCCTTCCTCCCTTCCTTCCTTCCTTCCTTCCTTCTTGGCATCACAGAGAGTTGCAGGAGTCACACCTTGCGCATTTCACAGGAGTTATTCGTTTGGTTGATATTATGGTCTGTGCAGATAGTGGGACTTGAACTCGGGGCCTAGGTGCTATACTTGGGGTTTGCAACGAGTAGCATAGCTGCACTGGCTTTCTGGTGGTTCATTGGAGATAAGATTGTCATGGGCTTTGTTGCCTGGGCTGGCTTTGAACCCCAATCCTTAGATCTGACCCTCTTAAGATTACCAGCGCAGCCCCAGGTGCCCAGCTTACTCATTGTTGATGTTTTGCTGCAGTTGTTCGTTTGCATCTTGGGAACAGGGCCTTGCTGTCTAGTCCAGTCTGGCTGCCTCTCAGGAGCGGTGGACCTCAACCTCCCGAGAGCCGCCATGACAGACAGGGACGGCTGTGTTGGCTAAGCCAGCTGATCTCCATCCTGGCCGCCCCGGAGCCAGGCTGAAGGAGGCTGCCATTTCCCCAGGGCACATGCGATTGGAGAAATGTGATGCGCTCGGTATGGCACCCCCTTGATCACAGTAGGGCATAATAAAACAATAATAAATGAAGTCTTTGGGGGAGGAGGATGTAGCAAGAGAATGGTCTCTGGTGTGATTAGGCTTGGTGCCCATGCTTTGCCCAGAGGCACCGCCATGCACGCCTCTCGTGGAGCGGCGCCTTTGCTGCTTGTAATTTTGATTGGGGGATTCCATTAGGATGTCACGGAGATGAATGGGGGCAGTCGTGTTTAGGGGTGCTCAGCCGGAAGGAGGGAGAAGCAGGTTTCTGGGTGCCACCGTCGGATGGTGCAGCTTCTAGAAGGGGGGGCTGCAGGAGGGTGGGGGATCGGCCTTCTGCAGGAAACGCTTGAATGCACAGCGGCAGGTTTAAGCCCAGCTCTCTTTAAGTGTTGACTAGCGAGCAAAAAGCTCAGCCCACTCAGGTGCTTCACTAGGGCTTGTTAAAATCAAACTACACTCTCGGCTCCGCGCGTGTCCCAGCCACTGTAATTATGCCGTGGAAGATGCTGTTTGAATTGGAGCGCCATCTTTCAAGCCAGGCTTGTCATGGAATACACGTTAGTCAGGATTTGGGGCCACACCGTGAAAAAAGTCTTTCATCCCCAGCTGCCTCTCAGGTGGTTTCTCTTCCAGGTAATTCCAAGTAAATACTTGGAACTTGGCTAATTGATCTGGAGCAGAGATGGTTTTCTTGCTCGAGGACTTAACTCCCTCAGCTCTGCTCTGCTCCCCCGAATGCTAATGTGAGCTGGGTGCTGCCATGGCTGCCAGCCTGGCGATTCAGGGCGCTGAGATCCAAGGATCAGAGCTTGACGCCAGCCTGAGCAGGGAAGTCGTTGAACCAACCAAAAAGCTGGAAGTGGAGCTGTGGCTCAAGTGGTAGAACACTAGCCTGAACAAGGTAAGGGACAGCGTGCACACACGTGTGTGCACATGCACACCTACTCACACACACACTCCACTTACTGCGCTGCTGCTCTTTCTAGCTCTCAATACTCAGTTCTGCTGCGTAACTGTGTCTCCCCTCCGCTCCCCTCACCCCCCAGTTCAAACCATGGAGACTGGAATGGCTGAGACTGTCCTCAGCTTCCCACCCCGTCTTGTCTTGGGGTCCTGGGCTTCACTGCCGCGTAGTGTGCGTGTATCAGTGAGGATCCATGCAGCATCCTGCCGCCTCGCGCCCTCACGGCTCCCTCTGTGACGTCACAGAGCTTAGAAGGTCAATTTATATTTTGGTCGTTACACAGCTGGGAGCACGTTTTATGTTATCACGGAAGATCACATAGAAAAAACCCACTCTCCTAGTCAGTGGAGCATTTCCTAGACTTTGAGAAACGCTCCGTGTTTTATAATCAAGTGTTCTGGAGAGATTAGTCATGCCCGGCATGAGTTAATGACTGGATGAGGCCCAAGTCAGAGTCTCTTCTCTCCTCTGTCATGGTTTTTCCATAGCTCACTCATTTCTGAGTACTGCAAATTATACTCCTCTATCACAGGTGTCACACGTGATACATTAGCCTACTTTTTTAATAAATAGGCTATCCTTTTCCTTATCAAAAGATTTGATTCGGGGGCTGAGTGTTTAGCCTAATGGTAGAGTGCTTGCTTAGCATGCACGAAGACCTGGTTTGAGTCTTCGTACCACATAGGTAGTAATAGCCGGAAGTGGTGCTGTGGCTCAAGTGGTAGAGCGCTTACTGTGCGGAAAGCCCAAGGACAGCGCTCAGGCCCTGAGTTCGAGCCCTAGGACTGGCAAAAAGAAAAAAAATGGTTTGATTAGTCTGAACAAAATTATTTTATTTTCCTAGAAAAAGGAAGTGAACTGCAGCTGCAGGCTGGGCGTGGACGCCCGGGAGGCAGAGGCAGGTGGACCACTGAGAAGCCAACCCATCTGCTAAACGAGATAGAAGTGAAGGACGGAGGGCAGGGCTGAAGGGGTAGAGCATTCACCTAGCATGTGCACCCTCTGATTCTACCCCAGCATCAACGAACACCTAACTGAAGAAAAACATAATACCTGCCCAGAGGAATGGCAAAAGAAAGACTCACTGTACTGGAGCCCCAGTTTAGTCTTTAAAGACATAGGGGAAAAAATCCATTATGCCAGTATAATGAACTCAAAACTGTGTTAGGGAAGCCAGTGAAATAATAGTTTCCTTTACTAATGAGTGCTGGGAAAATGGATCCTCCTTATCTTCCTGTTGTCTTCTCCTGGGAGACACCCAAAACCCCCTCCCCACCTCCCTGCCTAAGCAAACTAAGCCAAGAACAGTCAACAAACAACCTGCAGATGATCCAGATGGGTAAACAGTTTCAGTACTGACTATAATAAGGCACTGTTGACTAACTACTAGCAGTCAACATGAGAGGCGAGGGGAGGAGGGAGGGAGGGGGGGGAGAAAACTTACCTTCCACCCTCCCAACCCCGGTCACCCTGGCCGCCTAGGCAGCCCAGAAATGGGGAAGCTCATGGGGAACGTGGTGTGTGCGTCCACACCTGCCTAGCTGGGCTCCCGGGAAGAAGGTCCCGATGGCCGTCTACTCCAAGCCACCACTGAAACTCCAGGGAAAACAAACTCAGAAAGGTGAAGTGGCTGGCCCAGCATTGACCACTTAGAAGCAGAGTCAATTTTGATCTCTTGATTCCATCCAATGCTCCAGGGACTGTGTCCTGACCCTGTAATTGAGTCTGTGACTGCACCTGTGTGTGTTGGGGGGTGGGGGGTCACAGAAGTCTCCCTAAACCGTTGTAGTCGCAATCATCTTTAAAGGTGTCTAATGGTATTAACCACCTGCAGAGGACAAAAACGTAGAAATCCAGTACTGTCTGAAAACTGTTTTCCTATCCATTTTCTTCCTGTACATGTGACTAATCAACAAGTACTTCCTGAAGGCTCATGCCGTACTTGGCGTGACCCACTGTGATCAGCTCTCTTCTCAAGTGTAAGCGGCAAGGGTGTGGTGGCAGCTTGCCTGCACATCAAGTCATAGTCTCCTCCTTCTCCTGTCCTGTCCTTTTCACCTGCCCTTTAAATACCACTCTCTGTTCTGTGTGTGTGTGTGTGTCTGTCTGTCTGTCTGTCTGTCTGTCTCTCTCTCTCTCTCTCTGTCTCTCTGTCTTTCTCTCTCTTTTAAATTTAGCCAGTATGGGTTTCTCTTGTTTATCTTCACTGACGTATTTGTATCACATTATCCATGGTTAATATCTGCTAAATCAAACCATACTGGCTTCAGTGGCTCCCATTGATGGAAGAATAAAGAGATACTTCAGCTGCCTGGGCCAGCTCTCTGTATGGTCTTTGTCACTAGGAAGTTGAACGCACTCAAAACCTTCCTTGTGTGCATCCCTCATTTTACCCCCGTTTTGTTTAGCCTCCCTCTGTTCTGGTCAGTTCATCCTTTGAGCTGCCCTTACACTAACCAAGAGCCTTGTTTGTGGGGAGAGAGACCAACTGCCATTTTGTTCTTGCTTTGCTTTTGTCTTGCCTTTGCTTTGAACTCCCATCCCCTCCCCACACACACACCACAAATGATTGTGAGGCTGAGGATTGGTGTTGTCATAAGCTCAGCCATACTGTATTTTCTGAGCCTTGTTTGGACCTTGTAAAAATCGAGGTCTTGGGTTTTTTCCATTGAGAAGAGGTACAAAATAGAACAAGCCCCTTTCATTGGTTAATTATTTATTTTTGGCCAGTCCTGGGGCTTGAACTCAGGGGCTAGGCACTGCCCTTGGACTTTCTCAAGGCTAGCACTCTACCATTTGAGCCACAACACCATGTGTATGTGGTACTGAGGAATTGAACCCAGGGCTTCATGCATGGTAGGCAAGCGCTCTACCACTAAACCACACTCCTCTCATTGGTTAATTTATTTCAGCTGCTTTCTGATATATCATGCTTATTGCCATAGAGAAGATGCTACAGATAGGGGAAAGAGAAAAAATGCAAAGGCACCACAAAAACATCTCTTAGACATTGTATTGTCAGCCTATCTAGTTGACACTCCAAGAAACACTGTAATCTTTAAGGGTTTGGGTTTTTTTTTATTTAGTGTAAAACCAACCAAAGCAAAATCCATGTGAAATGTATCAAAACTACTCAGTCAACTTTTTAACCTAATTCATGTTACCCTTGTTTCCTCTCAAAGCAACTCATCTCTGTGTGTGCACTCGTGTGTTCGTGTGTGTTAGGCTTAAATTTCCACGCTGTCACTGTCCCTGAGCTGCTTTTGCTCTAGGCTAGTGCTGTACTGTTCCAGGCACAGCTCCATCTCCGACTTTTTGGTAGCTAATTGGAGATGAGGCTCTGGTGGACTTTTCTACCAGGCTGGCTTCAAATCATGATCCTCAGATCTCTGCTTCCTGAGTAGCTAGCGTTACCAGCCTGAGCCGCCCGCTCACCAGGCTGCAGCTCATCTCTTGTTTATAATAGGGAAACCTCAAAACCACAGTTCAGCAGTTTGTACCTGTTACAGTGATGCTTAGGTCCTAGACACATTTTCATCCACAGAAAACTGGAAGGAACACTTGGTGGACTAAGCTCATGTCAGTGACTGCAGAGTGGAGGTGGGAGGCTCTGGGACCTGGTTTGAGAAGGTCACAGGTCCTTACCTGGTTCACCTCTTACTTCTAGATGCAAGTTTGGCTCTCCCTAGTAAAAACCCAATGGGTCTTGGCTGCTGCTGGGTTGTAGAAACAGACCTCTTCCTTTCTCAGAGGCCTTCTGACTTCATGCTGAGCCATTCTTTAGCAAGCATCTACAAGTAAGTGGCCTCTTACCCGCCCACCCGCCCCACCCCAGCTGCATCAGCAATAGAGCAGAGAGAGGGGCTTGGTTGCCAGGGTCCCTTGTAGAGGTGCTGAAGTTTCTTCAGGTAGAAGAGGCCTTTGGGGCCTGTTTTGAGATCACCTTCTGAGATGGCTGGGCTGTTCCCCCTCCTGAAAGGTGTACGAGGGCAAAAGTGACAGTGGGGTAATGTGTGTACTGTCTTACCACTTTCTAATAGGGAACTCATTTTCCTAAATACCACTCTCTCCCAGCATGGAATTCTCAAATAGGTGTTGATTTTTGACCAACAGGCACATTTTCAATGTGAGGAGACATTTTAGAGGATCACATTTGGGGAGTGCTGCAAGTATCCAGCAGGTTAGAAGCCAAGGACATTAGGCACCCCGAGGGCGTCTAACAGCTTCACAACAAAGATTCACGTACCTGGCCATCACCTAAATGCCAGAAATAGTAAAGCTGAGAAGTCCAGCTTTAAAACACACCCCTGGGACCAGGAGTTTGGCCTAGTGGTAGAGTGCACGAAGATGTGTGTTCGATTCCTTGGTACCATATACATAGAAAAAGCTGGACGTGGTTCTGTGTCTCAAGTAGTAGATCTCTAGCCTTGAGAAAAAGACAGTGCTCAGGCCCTGAGTTCAAACCCGGAGACTGGCAAAACACATATACACAGACACACCTTTGGCCTTGTTTACATCATAGGCACCTTATATTTGACATCTGTATTGTGTAGCATCATCCATTCTATTTTGAAATGTTGATCTGTTAAGGAGGCCTGGGCAAGCTTACTAGCATGAGACAATGAAGAAGCAACACAGTGCATCAGAAAATGACATAAGAGAGGTGCCACATTGCCACATTGCAATGGCAGAATTAATCTCGCCAGGCAGACAAAAGGACATCTAAGAGATGGCAGGGACCCAAAAGCTTCCGTCCCTAGGCAGGTGCAGGGAGTGTGGCAGATAGAGAAGACACCTGTACCACTGCACAGCACATATGCTGTGGAAATGGCATCACCACCCTTGGCTCTGACCAACTGTCAACATTTGGGATAACTGGTCTACCATAGCTAGGTTCTACAATGTGGTTTTGTTTTGTTGTTAAGCCGGGAAATCTCAACTTCCATGAGAAATTCTGTAGTTACTACTGTTTAGAAACTTTTAATTAATAGGTTAGTGGTGGAACCTGATTAGTGGTTGTGACTGATTCATCTTTCTTTGTTAGTATTTTTGTCACTGTTGAGATTGTATGGTTAAATATTGAGCAGACCAGATTCAAAAAACTGTGTTAGACCTGAAGACATGGATCTCCATAGGCTCTTTCTTTTCCCAAATTAAAATTTAAAAGATGTAGTAAGAGAAGTCCGAAGTGTTTAACAGAATGTTCAACACTGTAGGAGGAGGGGCTTTCCAGTTAAGCTACCTATTTTCTAGTTTTATCAAGAGCCATTTTCAGCTGGGAGCTGGTGGCTCATGCCTGTAACCATAGCTACTCAGGAGGCTGAGTTCTGAGGATTGTGATTCAAAGGCAGCCCAGGCAGGAAAGTCCATGACATTCTTACTTCCATTTAACAACTAGAAAACAGGCAGTGGTACTGTGGCTCAAAGTGCTAGAGAGCAGCACCCAAGCCCTGAGTTCAAGCCCCATGACAGCCCCCCCCCCCAAAAAAAAAGCCATTTGCTCCTTTTCCCCCTCCTTGGAGACTTACCAAGGATGTCTCTGCACACTCCAGGCATGTGGATGCCAGGACCTGTGTTTGGGTTTCCTTTACTGTCTCTTAGGGACCTGTAATATTGTGTGTCCCAGATCAAATGGCTGAAGGTCCTTTCAAATCCATCTAAGTGTGGTTCATTCTTTGGTGTTACTGTGATGTTGCATGTTACCATTCATCAGTGTAGTTATTCCTTTTCCTCCAGGAAGATGTAAGACAGGGAGTCCAGGAACTCAACTTGGTCACTGTTTTTCCAGTAGACTTAACCCTTTTCCCCTTCAGTAAGCACTGGTATGTACTTTCTTGTGTATGATACCAAAACTTCCCTCTTCCCTTCCTATGACTAACTTTTCAAACAAAAAAATAATAGTCATCTTATGAACGGCAATGGGGGGATTATGGTTTTTATGCCCTCTAAGATCTTTTATTAAGAGAGGGGGAAAAAATGAGAAGCTTAGCAATGAGTAATACTTACGAAACCCTTAAAATAAGTATTTTTCTGCGTCTATACTTAGATGCATAAATTACTGTTCTTTGAACCTGAAGTGCATTTTGAACTGTATTCTCCGTAATTATAATAATCATACATACATATATATGCACAAACATACATACATATATATGAGCTGTATAGACATTAGCCAATTAATTCTTGATCACATTGCCTAATAGGAAGACTTTCCTTGGTACCCTATTTTTAGAGTGTGCATGAGTATATGTTAATTAGAGACCTCAGTTATTAACTTTGCATCCTATTACCAAATAATAATTTACCAACATCAAGGCAGGTAGGTGGACCAAGAAACTTGTATTAGAATGAAGTCCTGTTTCTAAGCTAGAAGGCAAGTGACTTTTATGAATTCATCAAATACCTGGCCAGCGTCCAAAGACAATTCATTTTCCTTAAGTGTATAAGTAGTTATTTGAGGAGGTGTGTTGACTTTCTCAATGTAGCCTTCATAATTATTTTTTAAAAATACATATCTATATGTAGTTTCTCTGTATATTTGAGCCAAATTGAATTTCACTGTTACCCTGGTTCTATGTAGGTGCCATAGGTAATTAAGTTCTCCCTATTAGCTTATGCTTTCAGAAGTGGCTGTTGCCTGCCGTCATTCCCATTAAAAAGCCACCTTCATCACTAGGTTTAACATGAAACAGATCCATTTGGAGAAAATGCATTAGAAATGAGACAGAGTTAGCTGTTAAATAACATCGATGGAGACTCAAGGCTGAATATAAATGTACAATGAATGGAAAGCTGGTGTACAAATGTAATCATAGCTCATTACTCAGAAAAAAAGCTAATTCAATCACCCTTGCTAATGAGTGTATGAAATGGATGACACCTAGTGAGCACATTCCCCTCACACTGCTTGGATGACCTTTGCCACCCTTCTGAAAACAACACTGAACATCAGTTCTTGAAAGTCTAGTTTGTGGGAAAGTATGTGTGCCTGTACTCTTTAAAATGAATATTTTTTCCATGATGCTGAGTATTAGGCCAAGCACTGGTAGCTCACACTGGTAGTCGTAGCTCCTGAGGAGGCTGAGAGGCCCGGGGACTCACCTAGGTCAGGCAGTCAGGCATGTACTGTACACCAGGCTGCACTGCCAGCCCGCCCCCTGCCTCTGCCTCCCTGTCCTTTCAGACACACACAGTTTTTAATTTTAAAGAGAAACGTCCATTGTCTTCTCCACGGAATCGTAGAATAATTCTTGGGGATACACCAATTTTATCTACGTGAAATTGCAGTGTTCTCTGTTAAATCTCTTGTTGTCCCTGAGAAATTAGCTCATGTGAACAGAAGACAGTGTTCTTTTCTAAGCACTGATGGGCAAAGGCAGAGAGTGAGGTTTCTGGAACATTCTGTCTCTTTGCTGAGATACTGGTAGAACACCATAGATAGTAGAGCTGAGTCCATGAAACTGTCTCTGCCTGCCAACAGTTGGTGACATTAAAGCCCCAGAGAGCAAGGCAAATGTACTACTATTGCACTAGTTGCTGGGTTTTGTTCTGTTCTTTTGTTGTTGTTGTTGTTGTTGTTCTGCCAGTCCTGGGGCTGGAATTCAGGGCTTGAGCACTCACTGTCTCTGAGGTTTTTCAAGAATGGCACTCTACCACTTGAACCACAGCACCATTTCCGGCTTTTTCTGTGTATGTGGTACGGAGGAATCAAACCCAAGGCTTCTTGCTTGCTAGGGAAGCACTCTACCACTCAGCCACACTCCGGTATAGTCGCTGGATGTTAATACACATGTCATTTGGGCATGAAGTTAAACATCTTATAACTATTGCTTTTACATTGAGGAAAACTTTTTTTATAATCTACGATCCTCTCAGATCTCCCATCCCCCGAATATATCAAGACAATAAATCTGTAGAAAGTTCAATGAGCTCAGTGACCTGTCCCTCACCCAGGGCCCTGTCTTGGTTGGAGGACTGTCCTTCATGAGATGGAGAGATGAGATTGGATATTGCCATGCAGTCTTGACACATGGGAGAACAGTAGTTTGTGGCTTTTAATTATACTCCTGCCCCTTGGCAGCTCTCCTAAGTGAAGTATCTAGATGAGCGTGTGTGGGGGTGACGCGTTCCAATTCGCTATCACTACCAGTAAGAACAGCTGTCATTGCATTATATGAAGATGAAGTCAGTGACCGTGGCGGCAGGAGCTGACAGGTGTCACCCTTTCCTGTGTGCCAGACACCAGCCTCACCAGTCAACACACAGGCTCACCCTTCCCTTGTACTACAACTTTGGAAGTAGGTATGGTGCTTATTTCTGGTTTACATCTGAGGGAAACTGAGGATCAGAGAGGTTAAAAGTGCTCCACGAGCTCAGTCAGCAGTGGAGCTGAGGTTTCCCCGTAGGTGTGTAAACCCAGAGCCTCTCCTCAGGGTTCAGCTATACTGGCTGGAGGATGCATCACTGTCAAATGTGAGGGCGGGAGTCTGCACATGAATCTCTGTGGAGAGAGGGAAGCCCGAGTCAGGAGGCCTGCAGAAGGCGGTACGTGACAGGACACATGAAAGCTACATCCAAGTCTGTGAAATACAACGGACGGCCAGTCCTCACAGCCATATTGGCTGGAAAACATTGCTTGAAAAACAAATCTGCCAGGGAAACCGAGTTAATGAAATACTGAGAGTATTAACAGGGACAACAGTGCCCCAGTTATGCCACATGATTTTTAGTGTTTGAGAAAACATTCCTGAGAATAAAAATAAAAGCAAAAGAGAAAAGGACTACTCCTATAATCCCAGCTACTTAGAAGGCTGAGATCTGAGGATCTCTGTTCAAAACCAGCCTGGGCAGGAAAGTCCGTGAGACTAATCTCGAATGAACCAGCAGAAAGTTAGAAGTGAAGCTGTGGCTCCAAGTGGTGGAGCCCCAGCCTTCAGCAAAAGCAGTTCAGGACAGTGCTTGGGCCCTGAGTTCAAGCCCCAGGCACAGAGTTTAAGCACGCGCATGCGCGCGCACATACACACAGAAAGAGGCCTCAGCTACTTTTGTGTATTGGAACACATTGCCCAGTGAATACCAAGAATGAACCACAGTGACACAGCGTCCTGTGAAGGAGCCACGCAGGAACAGCCATGAGCACGGACCTCCAAGACACTCATTTCCCCACAGAGTCCTTGCGTTTTAACCGTACAAGTGACTGTGCACCCAGAGCCACCTGTTTACTTTTGGGGTTGTGATTTTGACTTTAGAAAGCCTGGTGCTGGCCACACACAGTGGCTCATGCCTGTAATCCTAAGTACTCAGGAGACTGAGATCTGAGGATCGCAGTTCAGCCCGGACACTAAAGACCATGAGACTCTTACCTCCAATTAACCACTAGACAACAGGAAGTGGTGCTGTGGCTCAAGAAGCAGGGCGGTAGCTGTGAACTGAAGAGCTCAGGGACAATGCCTAGGCCCAGAGTTCAAGCCCCGTGACCAGAGGGGAGGAAAAAAAAAAAAAAGCCTGGTGCTGGTGGTTCACACCTGTAATCCTACCTACTCAGGAGACTCAGATGTGAGGATCATGATTCCAAGCAAGCCTAGACAGAAAGGCCCTTGAGACTCCATTGCACAAGTAATAAGTAGAAAACCAGAACTTAGAGGGATCGCTCAATGGTAGAGTACCAGTCAGCCATGAGTAAGAAAGCTGAACAGTTTCAGGCCCCAGTTGAAAAAAATGAGAGCAAAAAAAAAGGTTGGGGGTTGTGTGGCCTAAGTGGTAGAGGGCCTTCCTAGCCAAGTGTCTAGCAGACAGAGAAGAAAAGGTTTCTGGGGGCTCCTGGCCAGTACAATAACTGAAAGCATGCATAAAAGCTCAACCCTCAGAACTCCCAGGATCAGCCTCATTTTGAGAGAAATGAGACACCTTTTAACTCAAAAGTTGGTTAGTAGTCTCTACTCACCAGATGGAATCTACACGTATACCAAGACAGTGGGAGTGGATCCCACCTGGCAGACTGAAGTGTACTAACCATGCAAAGAGTGAGAAACCATCCTCATGTCTCTCACAGAGACTCACGGGACAGTCAGTATATCTTGCACTTGGCGGAACCTCAGAAATTGGAGTTTCTTTCCATTCATGGATTTGAGTGTGTGTGTGGGGGGGTGTATTTAAAAAGTCATTTCAGTTTTGGCTTTGGTAGCAGGCTCTACCATCACTTGAGAATGCTAAGTTGTATGACTGGTCGGGGGCTGATGTTTGGTTTCCTTCTCAATTAGCAGCTTTTATAAAACATGTATTTGTATTTTTCAATTCAGAATCTGAGTATATTACAGAAAGCTTGGGAGCCATCTTGTGGTCAAAGCAACTTGCTTTGAGTTTGTGGATTTGCGACGCTCAATGGAACTGTTGTGTTAGTTTTGAAATTTGGAGAGAGTAATTTTTACCTTTGACATTGGGATTATTTTTATGACTTAATGATTTCCTACCAGCTAGCAGTTTTACCACTGATAATTATAAAAATGTGATTATGATTTAAGGAAGTATTGCAATGGATTATTAAAATTGTAGTGTGTGCTCAGGTGTGAACTGGTTGACATGGAGGGGTGTGTGTGTGTGTGTGTGTGTGTGTGTGTATGTATGTATGTATGTTAGGTCCTAGAGTTCAAACTCAGGGCCTTATGCTCTTACTCGCCTTTTCAGTCACAGAGTATTACCATGTGAGCCATGCTTCCCATCCAGATGAGCATATTTTTTAGAGCCTTGGTTATCTCTAAGAGCAAAAAGAATGTATTTTTCTATATGTGCTTTTCTGTGTTTTTTTTTTCTTGTATCCCAGAACTTGAACTCAGGGCCTGGGCATTGTCCCTGAGCTTCATTTGTTTAAGGCTAATGCTCCACTGCTTGAGTTAGAGCTCTACTTCTGAAAACCAAAATTGCTTTGGGGGGGTGGGAGAGAAGGTGTTTCCTGGAGATAAGAGTCTCATAGACTTTCTTGCCTGGTCTGGCTTTGAACCTCATTCCTCAGATCTCAGTCTCCTGAGTAGCTGGGGTTCCAGGTGTGAGTCACTGACAGCTGGCTTGTGGTGATTCCCCCCGCCCTTCTAAATTTGCTTCTATAAAACTTCTAAATAGGGAATTGCAGCCATGGCTGCAAAGGGAAGATGGAAAGGTGACTCTTGGGTATAGCCACATTAGAGGAAGAGTTTCTAGAATAGGTCTATTCCATATAAACAAATCTGGCAAGGAAACTGGGTCAATGAAATATTGAAGGGATTAACAAGAACAACAGTGCTCTAGTTATATCACAAGAATTTAAGTGTTTGAGAAACACTCCTGAGAACAAAAATAAAACTAAAAGAGAAAAGGAACAGATGAAAGAAACGCAATTTTGGACATGCATACTTGTTTACTCTTTTTTAAGTGACATACATCTTCATATACATTATGGGCTACATTTTGTGACTCGGTGGACTTCAATAAGGAAAGTTAAATCAATGAAGAGTCCCTCTGATGAACTTTTTGGGGGCCATACACGCACAGTGGTTTGGTGATTTAGTTTTCTTGCTGTAGTTGCTTCTTTAAGAAAAAGCAACCACAGCTGGGCGCTAGTGGCTATGCTCATAATCCTAGCTACTTGAGAGGCTAAGATCTGGAGGAGGATCAAGGTTCAAAATCAGCCTAGTTGGAAAAGTCCGTGAGACCCATCTCCAAAATAACTAGCAAAAAGGACTGGAAGCAAAACTAAAGTGGCTGAGTACCCAGCCTAAAAAGCTTGAGGTCCTGAATTCAAACCCTGGTACTGTGGCAGGAGTGGGGGAGGGGGAATACTAAACTTTACTCCATGGATGTTCAAAGGGGGAAACGGAAGTGAAGACTAAACAAAGCAGATTAAAATGTCAGTGGCCCAGCTTCTGCAATGGCCTTAGAGTATTTTAGTATTTTGGACCATGAATTTTGTCTTGATTAATTTAGCTTGAAATCCCTTTCTCATCTTAAAAGTCTATGTACTTTGAAGCCAAGGTACTGATGGTTCATGCTTGTCATCCTGGCTACTCAGGAGGCTGAGGTCTGAGGGTTACAGTTCAGAGCCAGCCTGGGCAGAAAAGTCCATGTGACTCTTATCTCCAGTTTGCTAGCAAAACGCTGGTAATATGGGTTGTAGCTTTAATGGTAGAGCCGTGTGACAATGCCAAGGGAAAGAAAAAAAAAAAGTATTTCACATGTATAGTAATCTTGCACCTTTTTGGTAATTCCTAACCTGGCAATGAACACTACTCCTGCCTACTGAGGCGACTGATCTGAGAATCTCAGTTCAAAGACAGAGAAATGAATGAGAGTCTTACCTCCAATTAACCAACAAAAAGCTGGAAGTAGAGCTGTGGCCTAAGCGGTAGAGCATCAGAGCCATGACTAAGATGCCAACCCAAGAATGTTGAAGGCCCTGAGCTCAAGTGCGAGGGCTGGTGCACACAAATACATGTTTCTAATATAAGTCTTCAGGTTGGTGGTGGTTGTTTTTCTTTTGCCAGTCCTGGCCTTGAACTCAGGGCCTGAGCACTGTCCTTGGACTTTCTCAAGGCTAGAGCTCTACCACTTGAGCCTCAGCACAGTACTGGCATCTTTCTATGTTTGTGGTACCAAGCAATCAAATCCAGGTCTTCATGCATGCCAGGCAAGCACTCTACCACTAGGCCAAACTCCCGGCCCAGTCCTCAGATTTTGAAATGCCCTTTCTTTTTCCCAATGTCAAGAAAAAAAAAAATCATGTTCAGAATAGTGTAAGGAAACAATAAAGATGCCATCATTTAAGGTACGTTCCACAAAGAATGTTAATAACTCCTTTTGTTTTTATGCCCTTGGCTAGATGAAACTCTAGCCATGGGAAATTTCTGGTGTTCCAGCTCTTACTCCAAAACTCTTAATGGGCTCCCTTTCCTGGTAATTCTTTTCAATGACCTGGTACTTACAAATGTTTCTGAAGTTAGGAAGACACATTTCATTGTATTCTTTGTAACTTGTGTTTGTTCCCAGTGGCCAAAATGTTTCTCTTGCAGCCCACAGACTAGATTCCTTACTGAAGGGAACTTCATCCACCAGAAGGCCAAGTGCAGAATTCCCCTTTAGTCTAGTCTTTCACCAGCGTCTGCAGGCATGGCATCTGGATACTTAAACTCAAGCGGTGTATCACACAGTAGGAAAAATATGTTAGCCTCAAGCTGGGGGGGGACAATCCACTCCCCTTGTCCTTTCTTCCTAGTTAGCACAGCTCTTGATTTTTTTTTCTACTTTCTGATTAAAGCCAAACCACTGTAATTTTTTTCTTTTTCATATCAGTTCTGGGCCTTGAACTGAAGACGGAGGCCCTATCCCTGAGCTTTTTTTCCTTAAGGCTAATAATGTTCTATCCCTTGAGCCACAGCTACATTTGGAGCTTTTTGGTCATTAATTGGATCTGAGTCTCTTGGACTTTGCTGTCCTGGCTGGCTTTGAACCAAGGATCCTCAGATTTCAGTCTCCTAAGTAGCTATGATTACAGTCGTGAGTCACCAGTGACAGGATCTACATGTACTGTTTTTTAATGTATTTCTTCAGATATCTTCCTGTAGGGTTCTTTAGCTGCATTGTCTTGTTCCCAGATGACCGTAGGAGTTGGTGTGCCTATTAGTGCTTGCTCAAACTAAGCAAAGTGGGTCACTTTTAGGTATGACTCACAGGAGAGAGTGCAGACTCCTCCAGGGCAAGTTGAAGTGCTCCTTTCCAAGAACCAGTGCTCACTGAAGGGAACGGAAAAGATATGGCAGAAAATGAGGACTACTGGCTAGTCACAGAATTAATAGAGGTTCCTTAAGACACAAAGGTGTAATAAAAAGACATACTCACTGAGCATGGCTTACACAGACAAGGGGAGTTGGCTTTCTGAATAGTATATTTTGTAGGTACTTACTATGGTTCAAACATTTGGGGATGTACTGTACAGAAATGAACATTCCCATAATGTCATCTTTCACAGGGTTGAGATGGACAGGTGAACCTTTGGGGATGGGGAAAATGGCAGGAAAAAAAAAGGAAGAGCAGGAAGTATGGTCCAGATAGGCGAGAGGAGGGGAACTGGCTCCTGCAGTGCACATGGCATCTTCACTTCCCAGGGCTTTGATGGAATCAAAGATGGACACACCTGAAATGGAAGAGAGGACAGAGAGATGAGCTTCCAGGGCTGGGGGCCGGGGCACCTCATTTGTGAGCATTGAATTCATGAGACAGGGCCAAGTTTGCATCTCAAGAGATGCTGATGTTGTGTGATGGTCTACAGACTTATGCACCCATTCTCAGAACATTCCAGTGTGTCCAGATGATGGCATTGGCTGTCATTTTGTACATAACGCCTGTCAAGGGAAGGAAGGGCCTCTGAAAGCGGGAGGGGGAGCTGTGCCCACTGTCAATAGTCACAGTAGCATTGCTGAGACCACATTTTTCTCCTCCCTGTTTCTAGTTGTGAAATGAGAAGTTTAAAGCCTATGTATTGGGCTGGGAGTTTGGCCTAATGGTAGAGTGCTTGCCTAGCATGCATGAAGACCCAGGTTTGATTCCTCTGAACCACATACATAGAAAAAGCTGGAAGTGGTGCTATGGCTCAAGTGGTAGAGCGCTAGCCTTGAGAAAGCCCAAGGATAGTGCTGAAGCTAGGACTGACTGGCATAAATGAACAACCCAGAGGGTGGGTTTATAAAAAGAGTGCATAACATAAACAGGAGAAACACACTTCAGCATAACTGCCCCTTTTCCCCTCTGGTCCTGAAATGCTACTCTTAGCAGCATTTGTGTTTGTGGAGAATGAGAAATCCCTTTGCCAGTTGTGTTTTGTTGGAATGTGGAGGGATTGCTTCTTATTCAAGTGGGTACTGTTTGGTTTTCTGGTGTTTGTGTGTTTTGTCTTTTATGTCTGTGTGTGTGCCAATACTAGGCCTCTCTCACTTGGCTTTTTCACTCAAGGCTGGTGTTCTGTTTGAGCCATTAGCTTTTTTGCTGGAAGATTAGAGGTATATAGACATAGATTTGGTCTTCTCAGGTTGGCTTCAGATGGGGATCCTCAACTCTCAGCCTCCTGAGTAGCTAGGATAACAGGTGTGAACCACCAGCACTCAGCTCAAGTTTTTCTTTTCAGGGCCTAGGCACATTAGGAAATTAAACTTAAAAAGGTTGTTTGAAGATATTTTGTTCAGCAGACAATAGATTGCTTATGAAAAAGAGTAAGAGGGCCGGGAGTTTGGCCTAGTGGTAGAGTGCTTGCCTAGCATGCACAAAGACCCGGGTTCAATTCCTTGGTACAACATACTAAGAAAAAGCCAGAAGTGGTGCTGAGGCTCAAGTGGTAGAGTTCTATCCTTGAGAGAGAAAAAAAAATCCAAGGACAGTGCTCAGGCCCTGAGCTCAAGCCCAGGACTGGCAAAAAAAGAAAAAGAGAAGAAAAATGCTGTAGGGGGCCAGAAGCATGGACTAGTGGTAGAGTGCTTGCCCAGCATGCATGAAGCCCTGGGTTCAATTCCTTGGTACCACATACATAGAAAAAGCTGGAAGTGGTGCTGTAGCTAAGTGATAGAGTACTCACCTTAAGAAACCCCAAGGACAGTGTCCAGGCCATGAGTTCAAGCTCCAAGACTGACCAATAAAAAAATGTTGTAGGACACTAGTTGTTCTTCCTCAGTTTTACTCCAAGCTACCCAAGAGGCAGAGATAGGAGAATCCCAGTTTGAAGCCAGCTAGGTGAGGAAAGTCTGTCCACAAGACTTCTTTATTCTCCAGTTAACAAGCAGAAGGCCAGGAGTGGAACTGTTACTCAAGCAGTAGAGTGCCAGCCTTGAGCCAGATAGTTAAGTGGGCACATGAGGTTCGGAGCTCAAGCTCCAGTACCAACACAATAAAACACAAATGTCAAGCAACATGATCATTCTTGTAATGTTCCCTATTTTTTTTTCTACTGTGAATACAAGTCTCATCTTCTGCCTTGGTGACCAATGCAGTATCATGCAATCACTCCCAGTTTTCAAACAGTACTGGTGCACCAGCAGAGCTTTTACCATGGCCAACTGCTTCCTTTGAACAAGGCCATGTGTGAGCGGTTATGAAACAGGGTAGACACTGGCAAGCACTCTCAGGATAATTATAGGGTTCCTTGACTCGTATAGTAGAAATAATTGCTGGTTTAAAGGCGTTATTGTGAACAGCAATTTATCCTAAAATTTCTGTTTGCTCCATGAAACCAATCTATACGTCAAGATTGTCTCCCTCCCACCTGCCACCACCTCGAGGTCTCCATGGCTTCTCCACTCTTCCTGATTCCAGTTACATTTTTAAGGTAGCCAGGAACCCTCCGCAAGGCACGTCTGGGCAGTAGTCAACAATGGTAAAGAGAAATGCCTTTAATAAATGGGCATGAATGAAGTCATGAAATTGTTCCCGCCTGGGCCGCCTGGTGTGCTCCCGGATACTGCACAAAGGCCATTTTGGTAGAGAGAGGAACGAGAACTGCAGCGGTTTCACTTTTTGCCCAAGGCAAGTAGGACACAGAAGATATCATCTCTCTGGCTTAAGACAGTGAGGATGCAAAGCACAGAGGACCCAAGACACAGGAAATTCTATGAGATAATGCAACTACAAAATAGCCACAGAGACCTGGTAGAATATGTATTTTCCACCCTGGGGAAATTTTAATTGTATACTGTGGCATGTTAAAAATGGATAGGTACATGCCAGGCACTGTTGGCTCCCTCCTGTAATTCTAGATACTTAGGTGGCTGAGATCTGAGTATCGTGGTTTGAAAGCCAAGCTGCACGGGAACGTCCATGAGGCTCTGTCTCCAGTGAGCCAGCAGAAAAACCGGAAGTACAGCTGTGACTCCGAGTGGTAGTGTGGTAGCCTTGAGTCAGAAAGCTAAAGGAGTTGAAGCCCCAGTACCAGTGTATACACACACACACACACACACACACAGAGGCAAGAGGAAGAAAGGGGGACTTAAATGGTCAGAGAACATTGGTGAAGAGCCACTGTGTTTGGATGAATGTTGAACAGAGAGGCCCTTTTCTAAGCAGGTGACTCAATGTGTCCTCTTGTTTATCCCAGTGGCGTCTCTTATCCACTGTGAGCACTCCCCTGAGAATCTTCACGTCCTGCCTGTCTCACCCAGGTAGCTCGTGTTCTGAGAGAATAGTGCCACTGCTGTTACTTGGTTTCTGCGTTCTAAAGCCGTATTTTCCATGATTGTTCAGTGCTGGCTTTTTCAATGGGTCATTAGCCCTGTAATTAATTCCAGCTATTAATTCCAGCTATTTTTAAATGGTGCCTTGGTTATTAAGAATTGCTACATTCACAACATCCTTGTCTTTCTTGGAGAATCAGTAAGCACTGAATGATGATCCTAGTGCCAGAAATACTGTAACTTTTATTGTCATTGGAGGCCTAGTGGTCACGGATAGGAAGAGCTGCTTTTTGAATTAGAACAGAACATATGTCACTGCTACACTTACATAGATCCTTGAGCATTTCCTTTTTCTTTCCAATAATCTCCAGAGTTATCCATCCTGTATCTTGGGTTCTATTTTCTTTCTTTCTTTTACTTAAAATTCTAAAAAGAAAATCTATTGTGGCAAATCACAGCCTTCAGGGAAGAGGTGATGGTAAGGAGCAGAAGTGTCTAAAGCAAAGTCACTCAGCCAGTGTTAGGGCAAAACAAACTCTTCTCTACTTTCTTAATCTCCGTGTTTTAGCACCACAAAATAAACAGAAAGCGATGGACTACTCGTAGGCGAAGCTGAATTGGATGTGTCTATGGGTGTAGGTGGCTCATACGTGTATGAAATGAGTAAAACACCTGAAAAGGTGGTCAGACCTTAAACCACAGACACACCATTTTAACACTGAGTGATAAAGTTGTGAAGGAGTGAGTTGGTAGTGGTTGGGATTCCTCAGGGCAGTAAACAGTGAGAAGCCAAATACAGCAGAAATACCTAGTGCAAAATAAGAGCAGTTTCAGTAAAGTTTGGTTTTACAGATTCAAGTCAGTACCCGTCTTCGTAATAAATTATCTCATCTTCCTGGAAGGTGGTCAGGGAGGAAAAGCACCTTCTCAAAGAGAAAGTGATGTCCTGTGCTGAGAGGGAAAGAGATTTTCCCATATCTATTGCTTTTTAAGTTACCTTCAGCTCAAAGTTATCTTGTACCAAAGAGTCCTATTTGGGGTGTGCTATATCAGTCTTCACCGGTTCAAAGAAGAGCTAGACTGAGACTCGAAATGAACTTTAATCCATTCTTTCTGTTTTTCTTGATTTTGTGTGTGCACGCGCGCATACGCATAAGACTATTCATCTATAAGACTACCAGAGGCTTGTCAATTCTACTATTACAGCCCAACAAGTCTGGTCCCTCCACCACCTCCTCCCACTCGCACCAGCTAGACAGTGCATTTCCAGCCAGCATTCCCTGGAAATAGATCCCTCTGGAATGTGACCCGAGAGCCACTTTTTTGACCTTACCGTAATCCTAGGAAAGAGCAGTTAGTGCCTAGATCACAAAAGCAGATAGAGATTAACTTTGATCATTCGAGTCTTGTCAAGACCAGAGAAAAATATCAGTACTCACGTAAGTAGTTGTATGATGGTGTGGCAGACATGAGCTAGTCACATGCCCATACATACGGCAGAATAAATAGTCCAGTTGAAAAGGTTAAAATAAGTTTCCCACCTCTGTAGAACTAATAACTGTCAGGTTTAAAACCCAGACCACAGTTGATCTATCTGTAAAGGCACCCCTTTATAACAGCACACACAGGGATACCCCAACGTTGACTATATGCAGCCCAGACCCTAATTGTCAAGCAAATGGTTAAATTTCTGACCTTGAGAAACCCAGATTCCTCCCATACGCTCTTTTTGGGTTATACTCTCCAATAAATGTAATTCAGAAGAGAATGTCTGCCCCAGTTGGAGTCAGCCCTTTTCTCCCACTGGTTTCATTTTTATAAATTTTTAGGAACGCGTCATAGATTCTTATATGTGTACAAGTGAGCAAAGCTGTTGTTCCAGCTTTGACGTTTGATGGTGTGCAGGAAGAGGTTGCAGACTTCCCGCACTACTCTATGCGTTGTATGCCTTGGGAGCCTCTGCTGGACGTCAGGCCCAGGGCCGGGACCTGGGGACATGGGTGAAGAAGATAGATAGATAGATCCTGGCCCTGAGTATCTTGGATCCGAAACATGTCGAGGTCTGCAGATGCCTCTGGGGGAGAGCTGGGGGTCCTCTGCATCTCCCGTTTTTTGTTTCCTGTGGACCCCAGAACAAATACTAAGGAGACATGAAAAAGGCAAGTATGAGCTTCTGAATCTCCAGCTATGCCTGCAGTGCACTCACAGGCAGGCTGAGGCCAGGGGGGAAACATGAGGTAGTTATCTTCTCTGCTATCCAGCCAGTCTTCTGGGGATCTTTTCTCCTTAATAATTCCTTCCATCACCCTCCAGCTGCTGAGCAGTCTGTCCAAAGCACCAAAGTTTGCTGTCTTCCCCAAAATCCATTTCTGTGACCTTTAAATGCCTATGTGTCTTGTCTTCAAGGTCAAAGGCTCCTGTGGCTACCAAGGTTCATCTTGCCGTCCTGAATAGCCAGCCTCTGCTCACACGTGCTAAGTGAAGTTACGTAGGTGGACACAGGCCTTGGTTTTCCACCCTGTGGGATGGGAGGAGACAGATGAGAGCAGGAGCAGGACGGGAGGGGTGTGCCTTGTTCTCAGCCCAGCTTGCTCACCTGAAGTCTGTCCCTTTCCGTTTCTTGGCCAAAAATGTAGGAAGTTTGATGGGGTTATCCCAGAGGTCCTAAGATTTCTAGAATTACGTGATGTGGAAAGCTCCCTTCTGCTCTTCTTGAGAGCACAGGACAGAAAATAAAAGCTAGGCTTCAGTAGAGGCAAATTCCTCTGCCCTGGCTGGCTATCGCAGCAGGGTTTCGGGAGGGATGGCAGCTGGGAGGGATCACTGGATGGAGGATGTGAGCCAGTGTTTTCGTATCTCTTCCTGTAGACAGTCAGAGTTGGAGGTCAAACCATAGGTCTTGAGCATGCTAGGCAAGAGCTCTGCCACAGTGCCTTAGTTTCTTAAACCTTGGAAATAGCAGGTTTTAGTGTGTCAGCTGCATCTGCTGACCAGGACGTAGGACTGAGTGGGGGACCAGAAGGAGCCAAAGCAACAGAATCATTCACTGGTGTCAATAACTGGTGTCTTAGCTGTCACTTTTTTTCTCCCTGTTGAGGTCAGAATGGTGAAGCTGTTAAGCAATGTCCATTTCCTTTCCCTTAAACAGCATGAGATTACCAAGATAACAAAGAAGAAAGCTGGAACGCTTGCCAGTTACTTCCAAATGCCAAAAAATAAGTAAAACCTACATGGACACATTAATGTATGTGAAATTCCTTACATAGCTGTTCCTGTGAGTTCACTGATTTCACTTGAGGAATCCTGGGAAATCCGCATACTGAGCCCAGAAAGAGGAAAAGAGAGCAACTTAATTCCAAGCTGTGTTGCATTCTTCTAAAGGTATTGGTTCAGTGCCATGAAAAGCCATTGGTCCACGGAGTGAATCTCAATTAGCAAGAGCAGCACAATCCCGAGAGTTTCTTCAAGGGGCTGCTTTTGTTTTCTGTCAAAGTGGGAATGACTTCCTGTGGTTGAACACTTATTTTTGTCTACCTGTGTTTGACATGAAGTGTGAATTCAGCTGTCCATTGCTTGAACTTTTCTTATTTCTGAATTAAGTGTTATTACTTGTGTTTCTTCCGCATCTCCTTGGGCAAGTTATTACATACATGATCAAATACCTCTCTTTGCTTCTTTTCTCTGAATGTCTTTAAAAAAAAAATTGCTACCAAAGCCGGATGCAGTGGCTCATGCCTGTAATCCTCGTTACTCAGGAGGCTGAGATCTGAGGATCAAGTTTCAAAGCCAGCCCGGGCACAAAAGGACCTGAGACTCATCTCCAGTTAACCTCTAGAAAACAGGGAAGTGGGACTTGGCTCAAGGGTGGTAGGGCAGTAGCGTTGAGCTGAAGAGCTCAGAACAGCTCAGTCTAGGCCAAGTTCAAGCCCCATGACCCACAAAAAAAAAAATGCTATCAAAAATATATTGCATCTTTCTGAATGAAAGCTGGTCTGTCATCTTGTGCACTGACAATAAGTAATTCTTTTTTTTTAAATGTCGAAGTGAGGAGGATTGAAAACCATAAAACGGATCTGTTAATATTTCTCAAGCATGATGTAGTAGTAGATAATTTTAAATATTTTTGGTGAGATCTAACAGGGATGGTAGATACATACATTATGGATTTGAAAGCTTTGAACATTGTCTCCTGAGATGAATTTGGGGGCAGTTATGAACAGCTTAAAATGTTAAAGTCTTAGCTCTCTTATGTACTCAGGACCTGCAGGCATGCATGCACAGTGGTATACTCATTTCCTTACTACGATAACACAAGTACGTTGTATCTGGAGAAATGGTGAAGTGTTTTCTCACCCATTTTGTGATTTGCTCTTACAGTGTGTCTGGAACCAAATCATACATGCATACTGCTTTGTGTTTGGCCCTCCACCTTATACTCAAGATTCTTAATCCAGGGTCTCTAAATGGGAAGGAGAAAATGTATTTTTCTTAGTAAGGAACAGCATTTGGATGTAGTCTTCAGAGTATTCAGTAGTATGCATTAGGAAATGGTATTCAGCATGAATACCAGGCAGTGAAGAGTAAATTTACTCCAGATACCACTTCCAACTCCACTTCCTTCCTAAGAAAACAGTGTTCTTTTCTACTCTTTGAGCTCAGATTGATTGCACTGGACAAGCAAGTGGCTCACAGCTCTGTTTCTTAATGTGAGGCTGCTAATTCAGCCCAACACCAAGTGCTGTCTTCCTTACTGCTCATGACCTGAGGGATAAAGCATAGTCCTTTGTTGCGTGTTTCTGCTGTAGTCAAGCCATCCATCCACCAAATACAAAAGGTTTTGGGACACTCAAATATACCACAATGCCCCAGATGCCCATTACCATGCTGCATGAGACTGTGTCCAGCGTCGCACACTAACAAGTTCAGTAGGACAAAGGCAGAGAATGTAAGGTTGACCTGATTTTTGAAACCAGAGGTCAGTTTAATAACATTATTGACAGAATAAGAGATAGCATCTGGCATCCCAGAATTTCTATGCATGCAAAGTAGTAATATTTAAGCTAGGCACCAGTGGCTCATACCTGTAATCATGGATTCTCAAGGGCTGAGATCTGAGGATTGCAGTTCCAAGCCAGCCAGTGAGACTTCAATGATCTACCAGAAAGCTGGAAGTGGTGCTGTGGCTTCAATGGTAGAGCTGTGGCCTGAGTATAAGAAGCTCATGGATAGTTCTCAGGCCATATGGTTCAAGCCCCAGGACCACCTCTCTCCCCCTGCCCACCTGCCCTGAAAAAAAAAAAAAGTAATATTTCACGATGCATTTATACTGGAATTTGGAACTCAGGGCCTCTCTCTTGCTAGGAAGATGTGCTACCTCACTTGAACCATACCTCCATTTAGTTATTTTTTAGATGGGGTCTCTGTTTTGCAAGCCTAGCTCCACAGTCTTCTTACCTCAAACCTGTCATGTCGCTGGGATTGCAGCTTACAGCTTGATGGGGGAGGGTGTCTCACTTCTGACTTGGGCTGGCCTCAAGCTGTGATCCTCTAGTCCTGATCAGCTACTCTGATTTCCAGGATGACTAGATTATAGTTGTGAACCACCATGCTTGGTCAGGAAGAAACAAAATGTTGAAAGGCATACAATCATGTAAACAATGTTGCAGGAACTACAGTATAACTCAATATATGCAAAGTAAAGGCTATGTTTATATATGCATCCCTCTTATACAAACCTTTTAAAGGAAAGGGATATGGGTGCTGTGGCTCATGGCTTTAATTCTAACTACTCAGGAGTCTGTGATCTCACTGTATTTTGATCCACATCATTATTCTGAAGATACGCTATGAGCATTTGAAAGTAGCTCTTAAACTCTTTGTCCTTTCCGCCCCCACCCAAGCTTGGGGATTTCTATATCTTTGACAGTGTTTCGTAGAAAGGAAAGCATTGTCCCATGGAAACTGCTGGTTGACTGGTGTGCACATACATGTGAAAGCGTGGTGTGGGCATTGATCACTCAGTGGTGGAGCACTGGGTCTCTGCGTGACTGGTACTCCGAGTTCGTGTATGGTTGTCTAGAATGGATTGCCAAGGGGTGCCTTTTCCAGAAGTACCGCACGGCGTCCACATGCCGAAGAGTGAGTGGAAAGTCATGGTTTCGTGGGACGATGACTGTAACACTCATGGAGACAGTGTTTGCGCATGGCTGCCATTAATGACACCCCAACGCTCTGCCCTCAAGGAGGGCTTTCATTTGAGAAGAACACCAAAACCACTGAGTCCTTTCAAGTCGTCTTCTTTTACTGGGAAACCAGAAACCATGCCGGCGACTGCCTTCAGTAATAACGCGGGGCCCAGCTGCAGGCTGTATCAACTCCTCCTTGTATAATTTTCTAATTTAGATGTACGTAGTTGTCACAAACAACCTAAGTTTATTTCTCAGCATGACATCAGAAGTCGTATTTTAATCAGCAGTGCTGGAGAATGAAATCAGAATTTCCACCCGATCCCCTATATACAATCCCTAATTGAATATGGACATTTTTTTTTCTCAAAGACAGAGATCCATCTCAAGGCCATTTCCATTACTTTGTTTTAATGCGTGTCTGAGGAGAGATACTTTCCTATGAACACTGGCCCCCTTTAAAGTGGCCAGTTGTGTTGGTCAAAGAATATCTCTGTCAAAAGCCCCTGCCTCCTTTAGGCAGCATTTGGTGTTCTTCGTAAGTGGATGTGGTTCTCCTAGAAAAGAGAACATGGCATTTGAAAACATCCAATAGTTAATGTGCTGAAGATAGTACAATATAAGCTACTTTCCTGTGTGTGTGTGTGCACACACACGCACTCACTGCTCCTGAGGTTTGAACTTGTGGCCTCCTGGGTTTTTTGTTTGTTTGTTTGTTTTTTCAGTGAATGTTGGTGCTCTACCACTTGACCCGCAGCTCCACTTCTGGCTTTTAGGAGATTAATTGGAGAGATAAGAGTCTCATATCATTTTCTTCCCGGGCCGGCTTCAAACTGATCCTCAGAGCTCAGCTTCCTCAGTAGGTAGGATTACAAGTATAAAAGCCACTGGCACCTGACTCAGTCCTTTGGTTTTATTTGCTAGCATCTTTACTGCCTACTGCAAAGTAGAATTCTTACTTCCAGAATAATAGTAGTACTAAATGTCTTCCAGAACAAGTAACTAGATGGCAGAGTCATCTTTAAAGGCTGTCCAGTTATAAATCCTTGCAGAAATAACTGTTAATACCCAGCATTAGGCCATTTTCTTTCTTCAAGTGGAATGCAGGGCTATTAAGTCATTGGTTAAAAGAAGTGTGTATGAAGGTACTTGAGTGGAAGTGATGTCAGTACTTTGAAGAGGAGCTGCCATGTTGGCTGTGATCTTGCTGGCTACTGCTTGATCATGGATCAGGTCAGCGGTGAGGGCATTTCATAGGAGTGTCTGCACACGCATAGAGTTCTTGTCCACTATTTCTACTTCCCAACTTACAATTATCCAGCAGGCAGTGCATGTGAGAAGCTGATGTGGCAGCAAGATGGGGGAAGAAAAGGGAAACTCCTGCCCATGCGGGCCCAGAATGTTCACTTTGGTTTTCACAACCTGAAAGTCATCACAAGAGAAGTCTGACTTCAGCCGCCAGTTTAGAAATTACTAAGATGCCACAGAGCCTGGTGATGGGCAGCTCGGTGCTGTGACCAAACCTAACCCAGAACTCTGTTTCAGGCCTAGGAAGAACACTTGGAGAACATGGCTGTGTGTGGGGGAGGAGGGGGAGTCAGGAAGAAGTCTCTGGGTGTTTGGTGTGAATTTTAGTCAGAACATTGACGTTTTTTAGAACTGTTCTGCTAGTAGATAAGTTTGTTTGAGGCTAGAGAAATGGCTTCCTTAAAGTTTTTTAAAATGTTTGAAGATTTAGAAATGTGACTTGTTTTCTATTTCTGTGTCCTTCTCTCATTGCCGGGAGGGGGGGTGGCTTGCAGCTGAGGGAGGGAAGAGCCACATTCGCCCAAGAGCAGTGGCACCATGCCTGGAAAAGTCTTGAGTGTGCCACTTGTAATCTCAAAGCCAAGGCCCGAAGACCGCTTCAAAGACATTGCTAAAGCACTCACTCCGAACTTCCCTTGCTATAGTGATTGTTATCAGAAGACAGACCACAGCAATTGGTGCTGACTTCGATTCTAAGAAGTAGGAAGGTGTGCTATGAGTGTAGGAAATGTGTTAGGTGACCCTCAGAGTTTTCTGTGTTCTATTAACCCTTTCTTGCTGTCCACTTCATGGATGGAGTGGAATCACAAAGCAGGCCGTGTTAGCGATGTCAGCGGTGCCACACATGTCAGGGGCAGCACGCATGGTGTGCATGTAAGAAAAAAAAAGTCACATTTTCAAAGCTGCTCCCTGGAGGATCCTGAGGCAGGCTTAAACACGCACTTTGAACTTTTTGATACATGTTCTCAAAGAATATTTGTAAAGTTGAACTCAAGGAAAATACTTTTCGGAAATTAGCAGTATCCAGATGTCAAGAACCAGGAAAGGGAACAGATTTGCTAGCAAGTGAAACTTCTCATTGGGTGGTGAAAAGTGCACCATTTACCTCAATGGAGCAGAAGTGGGGAAAGGCTTGACCTTTCTCTACAGGCTATAGTAGATATTCAGTCTCAAGAAACATCGAAGTAGATGGCTATTTCTCTAGTTGACTTCATTGCTTTACTCTCTTGACTGGTAAGCTCCAGAATTGTTGATCACGGCTGGCTCACTCCTCAGAGAGCTGATTCCAAGAACATTGTGTTTCTTTTGGAGCTGTTGATGGCTAAGCACCAGTTAAACATATCCTTGAGAAAGGGGACTTTGAATTTTAATTCATGTGATTTGTTCTGATTACTGGTATGTTAGCCATGTGGCAGAACTTTGAAACAAACATAGCAAAGGTTGTGTGCCTAGAAAGGTTATGTGCATTCAGAATGTGAGTTGAGACGCGTATGCCCTTATTCAGATGATTTTCCCCCCTAGGGCTTCACTTTCTTTGAACTCTTATTTCTCAGAACTGCTTTCAGTGACTGTATGAGACCTCAGAATAACACTGGAGGCAAAATCAGGGCATGTCAGGGTGAGGAGCTGAGTTGAGTTTCCTGGAAGATGAGGCTCGGTTCCCCAACATCTTACAGAGAAAGTTCTTGTCTGAAAAATAGACTGCTCTTGAGATCATGGCAGCGAGCCTCGAAGTTACTTTTATGTACAGACCAGCCTTGCCTTGGTCCTGATTCATGGTATAAATACTTGAGGCGTGGTAGGTGGAAGCAGTGTGGCTTCAGTTTCTCCAAAGCTCTGCTGTTGGTAATGTGTCATGTTAGGTGGCAGTGGCAGACAGGTTTGTATTCCTAATCTCTCCTGCTATGGGCTTTGCCTCCACTAGTTTGAACCAACCTCAGGGGTCTCCAGAGAGAGAAATCATGCTACCAGTGCCCCTCTCATCATTTCCCAACAAAATTCCTTATCTTGATGGTATGAAAAAAGAAACTTGTACATTCGGATTGGCTGTACAGAAGGGATGCATTTCAACATGTCATTTTGTGAGTGCAGTGCATCTTGATCGATGCCACCTCTTCCATTCCTCTCTCCATCTCTTTCCACCCATCCCCTCAAGTTCTCTGGTTCAGTTCTTAGGTAGGTACCTGAATATTATGACCACGTTGGCCTACCCTTGCTGTGTCTATGTGTCTACTCTTTCCTCTTGATCTCACCTTCCCTGCTTAACAACCCACATTCCAGCTTCCTGGTATTTGTTTTGTCCTATGGTAAGTTAGCTGCTTTAAGGAATTACATAATTGGAATTTTCCCTCGGGGTATACCATACTTTCATTTATTTGACATGTTTGTGTATATATGCATATCACCCTGTGTATGTTTGCATATATATTTATAATTTAGATCTAACTTCCACATGAAATAAAACGTATCTCCTTTGTCTTTGAGACTAACAGACTCAATGTAATTCCATCTGTTTTCCTCCAAAGGACACATCATTCTTCCTAATGGATATGTTCCATTGAATGTGGGTATGTGTGAATGAGTCAAGTTCCTTTGCATGTGTATATGTGTGTGTGTGGCATATCTTCTTGATGTATTTGTTCAGTGTAGAACTTGGCCATGGTGAATACAGCAGCAGTGAACATGGGTGTGGAAGTATCTTTACTGTGTCTTGACTTGAATCTTTTGGATAAATGGCCCCAAGTGGTATTGCTGGATCATAATGTACTTATTTCAATGTGTAGTTATTTGAAGAACCTCCAAAGTGACTGTGAAGAAAATCTTCCCCATTGACACTGTGGTAACGTAGGTGACCCTGTGTCTTCTCTCATGGCAAGCTGTAGTAGTAAGTGGGATGCTTGCTGATTGCTAGTGACACGCTTTTAAAAGGAATCATCATGTGGAAAGTGTTCTTGTTCCAGTTTGCACTCTTGCCAGAACTTTCAATTTTAAAGAAACCCCGGCATGGGCCAGGAGTTTGGCCTCATGGTAGAGTGCTTGCCTAGCATGCACAAAGACCCGGGTTCAATTCCTTGGTACCACATATATAGAAAAAAGCCCCAAGTGGTGCTGAGGCTCAAGTGGTAGTGTTCTAGCCTTGAGAAAGTCCAAAGACAGGGCTCAGGCCCAGTAAAAACAAAACAAAACAAAAACCCAGCATGCTTCCTTCTCTAGAGCAACATGCAGTGGCATATGGTCACATTGTTTTACTCCCCCTTACTGTCTAGCTCCTTTCTCCCAATTATGGTACCTGCTGGATTTGCCATTAAAAAATACACATGTAGCTGGGTAGAGTGGCTCACCCCTGTAATCGTAGGTACTCAGGAGGCTTAGCTCTGAGGATCACGGTTCAAACCCAGCCCAGGCACGAAAGTCTGTGAGACTCTCCAGTCAACCACTAGAAAACTGGAAGTGGTGCTGTGGCTTGAGGGTAGGGCAGTAGTCTCAAGCTGAACAAGTCAGGGACAGCGCCCAGGTCCAGAGTTCAAGCCCCACAACCAAAAAAAGAATGTTTTTATATATAAAATCTGTACTCTTGATCACTGCATCCCAAGTTGTAATATGTGTAGCCCATCCCTGGAGAGGCTTACAGAGCTGCCCAGGCATCTGGTCACCACTGCTCAGGATGGGTGCGTGCTAAGCCCGCCCAGCTGTCCTTTTGTCTTTCCTCACCTCAGTGTGTGAAGCCTCTCTCCGCTTCCATCTTTCCAAGATACCTACTCATTCAGTCGGGCTTTTTAAATAAGGATGCTTTAAATTTTTCTGCGAATTCCCAGGCACATAACCTCATATCTTTAAAAGATCCGTGGTGGTCATGAATATGCTTTAAAAAACTCATTAATAAATTATTCTTTATTAAGTAGTCATGTAAGAGCTTTCGGTTCAGCTTGTGAGTTTGTGAGTACAGTGCATCTCGATCCATGTCCCCCTTCCACAGTTGTCCCTTCTCTGTCTTTCACACCCCCATCCATTACCTCAACATCGCTAATAAGTAACACGTATTGAGCTCTTACTGTATGCTACAGGCTTACGGTCGGTAGCTAATACAGGGCAGGGATTCCACCCTAGCATTTGGAATTTGAATCTCTATAGTCAAGCTGCTACACCACTCTTATCCACTCCTTTTCCGTTTTCACTTTCATCTCTAGCCTTCATACAAAGGTAGAATGAAAGGAACATGTGGGTTCTGGGTACCCTCTTCCCGTTCCGGGTGCCAGGTCATGCTGCGTCTCAGCTTGGGGTAGAGGGACCTGCAGCTTAGACCTGCGCGTGTGCGGTGCGTGTGTATGTGAGCACATGGTGTGAGTTGGGAGCAGTTAGCATCCAGGAGATGCTGCTCCTCTGAGCTCAGGACGTGAGATGGCAGACCGGAGAATTCACTGCTTCGTAGGGGTCGTGCCATGTTCATTCATTCTTCTCAGCTCAGGTGACCAAGACACACGTGGCCCAATCCTGGCTAGGGCAGCCATAGAATGTCACCTGAGATGTGTGTCTTGGGAAGCAGAAATGACGTCGTGGACTATACGTATAGACACTGAAAGTGGAACAGGAAGCACCATGTCCTGTACCTTGGTTTGTTAGCTCTATGTGCTTCTTGCGTTCTGGTCTCACGTATGTGCAGAATGTATAGAAAAATGTACATACCTTTGCCAGGCTTTTATCTGTAATCCTATTGCTCAAGAGGCTGAGATCTGAGGATCCTGGTTCAAAGCCTGGGCAGGAAAGTATGTGAGACTCTTACCACCAAAAATCTGCACATGGAGCAAAAAGCTAAGGGCCAACAGTTCAAGCCCCACTACCACCATGCACACACATGATACTAACGCTATATAGTTCCTTTCATTGGGGAAAATCACATTTATTTACATGTTATGCAGTGTGAACAGACTTAAAATAAGTTTGTCTCTTAGCTTGGTCCAGAACACTTCTTCTCCCCTCTGTCTCACAACTACTCAGTCTCTTCCAGATCTTGCTGCCCTAGTCTCTATTTCTCTATCCTACTAAGAAATAGACATCAATGGATATAAAATACCGCTATCCATTCTCTGGCTGAGTTTGTTCGTGGCAATTAAGAATGGGCAATTTGTTTATTCAGCAAATTTAAAGAGCCAGAAGAACTTGTCATCAATACCATCATTTCGGTGCCTGGAACTGGTTGTCTTGAGATAAATCTAGAAGATATTTTTCCCTAAAGAAACAAAAACACCATTGAACTGCAGAAATATATCTATGAAGGCTCAGAATTTTCCAGCTATAATTTTTGAATGTTACTGACCATGTCCTAGATTTTGGAGAGAGGACATTATTGACCGATTCTTAAATGACAAATTCTAAGTCCTTCCCACCCTCAAATGACCACATCTGCACTTCTGGCCAATACTAGTGACTTTTAACAATAACCAGACCCTTCTCGAAACTCGCCTAGCTGGATTCCACGTACTAATTTGAGGGAGACTTCTTTGAAATGGCCAGGAGCACCCAGTGGTGTGGGGAGAACACACATGGATCATGCTCTTAATCATGTTCACCCACTAAAATAATCCGAGGCCTAAGCAACTTTTGGTGTCATGAGAATGTGTTCACCTGGTCAAGGATGTGTTGTCTTCATAGTAGTCTATGGCTCTACGGAAAAGGAGGCAAATGCCTCTTTATGTCTTCAAGTTACAAGTTTTTTCCAACCTTACCTCATGAATCCAATGTTTATTTGGTTGGGGAATGGCTCTGGAATGACATAATCAAGTATTCAGGCGGCAGTAACCGAGCTTCCAAAACCACTGAAGGTAATGGAAAGAAACAATGGGTTCCGTTGCCTGGTAAACTTGTCTGACTTAACCTGTATTCTGGCGACTTTGACCCACTTCTGTTCCTCTGACTTCACCCATCTGGTTTTGTGTATGTGTGTGAGAGTACAGCTAGTAGGTCATGGAAATTGTGCAATTGGAATTAGCAATCAGTGGTTGACTTTTTAGCCGGCAGACTTTGGCCTTTTAAAGGAGGCAAACAGAAATGTTTTCAGTTATTGATTTCAGTGAACTATAATGCTGTGTGCCAAACATGTACTGGACTAAACTCACATCAAACCATAAGACAAATAGATTCAAGCCAACACCCTATTTGCTATAAGCCTCATTTGTAGGTTGATAAATCATTCTGTGTTTGTCTGTGGAATTGAAACTCCAGGTAGGTTCCATTTGTCTAGTGTGTGTGTATATGAATAAAAAGTTTATTGAAATATCAAACTTGTAAGCTGGAGCCTGCTGTGGTATGTATGATTCGGTGTGAACAGCTCCCTTATCTTCTAGGCTTGGGCATGAGAGTTCTGAGGGAATTGTGTAAAGAGGAAGGTTGTATCATGGCATGCAGTTAAAGTAATGGTGGTGGTTGGGCTTGAGCAGACAGTATGTAGACCTGTGGATTCTGGTCTGGGGTTCACAATTTCTTTTCTGTCTTGATGGACCCCATTGTCCTCATTATGAGAACAAGAAGACTTAATGTAAATGTGGCACAACTCTTCTTGCTCTAAGTGGGAAGGGAAAAGAATTAGTATCTAAAGTGAGGTCGATCTCTAGAAAAGATTAGATGCAGTTCTGTAAGTCAGATGACATTGTGCATCTAGCGATACCCAGTTATATAAGGGACACCTATTGTTGGAAGACAAGTTATTAGGAATTTCCCTGGAGCATAGACTAACCAATTAGTCAAATAAAATGGATTCTTTTTCCTGCTGATATGAAATGACATTTAACCCAAACGGAGGGATTTAAGAAAAAGATTTTCATGAGACGGTTCCCAAACTCAAGGTCCTAAAAGCCCTTCAAAATCTATATTAGGCAAAGTATAGCTAAGAATAAAATCTCACAGGGACTGTATTCCAACTCACACTAATTGGCTGCGTGTCTCATTGCCACTGTATTTGCCCCTGCTTACATATAATCCCCCAAATTACTAGCAACAGCTAATGTTGCATTCTTGAGAGAGGTTCGATGTAGAGCCAAAAAGAAAAAATAATTTGGTTGCTGGTCTTGCTGGCATCAACTTTTATTGGCTGAGAATGTATTCAAGGTTTGATTCACTGAATGAATAGAATGAAGCCTTAACATCCTTTCTGGCTGATTAATTTAGGCACCATTATGTAGGAGAATTCTAGAGAGAACTGTAAACTAAAAAACACATGAAAACTCTGCTTCCTGTCCGGGTTTGACAGAATTTCCTTGTGTAGGGACAAACGTGCTCACTGAAATCTATGCTTGCTTTCTCAGGAAAGCGTAATGTGGTAGAGATGGAAATATTACAAAGGATTAATCCACAGTCCCTATTATCAGAATTCCCTGAATTTTCACAGAAAGCTACAAGTGCCTGGCTTCTTCTGCATACACAGCTCAGCTTTCTGTGAAGTTATCTGGGACATTCTAGCATAGTACTTTAACTCTTAGATAATTTATAGGTGTGTAAATATATATACACACACAGAGCAAGAGATTGAAGAAAATGATCACCTAAGTTTCAAGCCTTCATTGTTGTCTAATTTTGAAAATGAGCTTTGAACCTGGCTTTTGGACATATGCTTTGTATTTGGCAGGTATTTACGATTATTTGGGGGAAATGATTTCTTTTTTAAAAAAGATGTGTTCTGTGGAATTTACATTCCACTTAAAAAGTCACTTTCCAATGGTGTGGTATAAGACCTCAGGAGGAGGCCATAGTAAGGCACAGGATTTTTTGTTTTTTAATTGTCAGGTTAATGTACACAGGGATTACAGTTACGTTCCTCGGTTTACTTCTCGCACAGTGATATCCCTTCTCATGCTTTTTTCTCCCTTTCCCTCCCAATCATCTTGTTTTCCCCCCTATTTCCAATAAATGTATATAGAATATGCCAGGTAACAAGGTCAGATACAATAACAGAGATTAACCATAAGAAATAACATAGTACATTGAGAACAACCATCACAAAGATAAAACTCTTTGTTTCTATATCCTGGAGTTCATTTTGTTTAGTCTCATATGACCATATGTACATAGCGTTTGAGTTATTGAAGGCACAGGATTTTTTTTTTCTGGTCCTGGGACTTGAACTCTGGACCTGGGTGGTGTCCCTGAGCTCTTTACCTCAAGGTTGACGCCCTACCCCGGGGCCTGGGCATTGTCTCTGAGCTCTGCAGCTCAAGGATGCCTTCAGCAACAGCCCCACTTCTTATTTTTTACTGGTTAATTGGACATAAGAGTCTCATGGTCTTGAGTGCCAGGGCTGGCTTTGAACCATGATCCTCAGATCTCAGCCTCCTGAGTAGCTAAGATTACAGGAGTGAGCCACCGAGCCCAGCTTGAAGGCACAGGATTTTTAAGACTTTAACTAGGAATTACACATGTCACTCTGTGACACTGCTTCTATTGTGTTCAGTAGAAGTTATGTGATTCCATGGTATTCAGCAAAACTATACCAATCCAATTTAAATCATTTGATTCACCTAGTTGCCACTGCCCATGACTGAAATCCTAGCTACTCCAGAGGCTGAGACCTGAAGAGCATCATGGTTTGAAACCAACCCAGACACAAAGTGCAAGAGACTGCATTTCTAATTAGCGAGCAAAGGTTTAAGTTCAAACACCTGAGTTTTAAGCTCCAGTACAGACACACAAAAAGATTTAGTTGAGGGATTTTGCATATGATAATTTTTTAAAGGCAGGGACTTCTTCCTCTCTGTATTGCCTTTTCTCGCAGATTCACATAATAATGGGGCACCATCAGTCCTTGGGATGCCATTTTTGAAAATGTGTAACTTACAAAAAAAAAAAAAAGGAAGGGGGGTGGGGGGGAGGGTAATGGGTACCAAGACATGTGAAAGGGTATCAATGTATGTGAATTAAAGCACCTTCTATCTGGCAAATATCATGTAACCCTTTTATGAATTACAATAAAAAATTTAAAAAAAAAAAGGAAATACATCTATTTGGTTGATGAAAATGAACAGTCACAATGTACTTTTAATTCTTTGTGGCTGAGCCTGTTGTGGACAGTGAGGGCACAGCGTCCTGATTCTTGCCAAGGGTGATATACCAAGCTTCCGAAAGCTATCTATTTATATAGGGTTTTTCATCTTCAAAGAGCTTTGAAAGCATTCATTTACTACCACCTACCTGGGAGGTAAGAATGATGCCCATTTTATAGGTGGAGGAAGTGGAGGTGTAATGTAAGTGCTTGCTTGGGTGTCCGGGGGAGTCAGGTGTCTGAGGAAGGTTTGGCCAAGCACATGATGTCACCTCTTAGCTAACAGGGTCCCCCACTCATTCTTTCTGGTGTCTTCTCTTGTTAAGAGCTGCAAGGCACTGGAAATATGAACACTGGGAGATAACAGAACTATAGTTCGTGTGGCTGTTTCTAGAAGACATCCATCTCCAGAGGCTCTCCCCACCCCTGGACATGGACAGAGCGATACCTTGTTTGCCTGCTTCAGGGATGTGAACACCAAAAGCTAAAGTAGAGCTAGTGAGGTCACAAACTGTATTGAACTTTTTTCTTTGGCGCCCATCCTAGGGCTTGAACTCAAGACCTGGGTGCTCTCTCTGATCTATATTGTGCTCAGAGATAGTGTTCTTCCACTTGAACTATAGCTCTATTTCTGGCTTTTTTCAGTCCTAGAGCTTGAACTCAGTACCTCAACACTGTCCTTGGCCTTTCTTCAAGGCTACTGCTGCAGCACCACTTCGGGCTTTTTTTCTATGTATGTGGTACCAAGGAATCGACCCCAGGGCCTCGTGCATGCTAGGCGAGCACTCTACCATTGGGCCTAACTCCCTACCTGCTGATAAGAGTCTTACACACTTTCCTGCCCAGGCTTGCTTGAAACAATGATCCTCAGATCTCAGCCTTGTGGGGCGGCGCGATTACAGGCTTGAGCCACCAGCACATGGTAAACTTTGGGAATGCCAGGCCTTGTTGCTCATGGACCGGATACGTTCATCCAATCAGGGATCTAATTTATTCCTGGTGGCAGGAAGCTGAGTCAACCTTGTCTTGCAAGAATTCAAAATCAAGGGAAGAATGGACTACGCTAAGAGGCAGCCAGTCTTAGTTATCGTATAGATGTGGTAGTCACAGTGACTGAAAAAGCTGATGATTAATTTGCATTGGCTACACCTGTGAATATCATCAGGGTGGAGAAACAGCCACACAGTATTTATTCAGAGCTATGGCAATTAGCTGAGGCTTTTTTACCCCCCAGCATGGAAGTGAAAGAGCCCTCTGCAAGCCCACAAGGCTGCTCAGGGCACAGGAAAAGCCGAGGGAAAGCACGGCAGCCAGGTGAGAATTTCAGCCTCCTATCTTTGCCATCTTGGCAGGGCCCAAAGGTGTTCAGTTGTCTTTGGAGGGCTCTGGAACCATGAAAGTGTACATAGAACCTAGAGTTCCCAAAAACCACTCCTGGGAATAAGATGAAGAAGGCTCCACAGCTCTCGGCCAGCCAGCCAGCCTTGACACGTAGGCCAGGCAGGCAGCTGCAAAAGCCCTTTTTAATACCACAGCAGTTTTAAACTGGGGATAAAATAAAGTGACTAATCCATACAGGATTCAAACCATTTCACTGAAAATAAAATCAAATGACTTGGGGTTTTTCTTTTTAATCTTTAAGGGTTTTGCGGCTTGCACAAGCAATATATGCCAGTTGTTTTTTTTTTAAGGAGGAAATTTAAACATTAGAGCAATTTGTAAATGGAGCAAGTGATAAGTTTTCTGTATATAAAATACCACCCACAGATTTATGTCAAAGGTCAAGTTTATTTTTGCAAGGTGTACAATATTCGTTGAGAGACATGTGTGTGACGGACGTAATCTCCTGGGTGTATGGAAAGGTTTGCCTGCAAAGACACCCCACTTGGTCCAGTTCAGGAAAGTCTATGGTTTAGTGAGATAGACAGGGTTTACTTTTTAAAGAAGAAATGTAAAAAATGCATTTTCTTTTAGTGCTGGTGATGACTTCCTCGTGACATTATCAGGACTAATTGCAGCACTGCCGTCGCGCTGGAGCAAGTAGCAGTGTTAAGTTATGTGACAGTGTCAGGGACGAGTGCCACGTGCGTGGCTCGGACCGCCTGCCCAGCCTTGGGAAGGATAAGCAGCTTTTCTCTGTGCTCACTTTGGAAGGAGCTTAAACTTTGAAGAAAAGAATTTCATTTCTCTATAAGGCTGGCTTCCTTATCAACAACAGCAATAATAACTAGTATTTATTGAATGCCACTTGTGTCTAAGAACTGGGGAAGGAGGGCCAAAGAGAGAAACTGCACGTATCATATCCATCTAGAAACACCCTAGAGATGCTGACGTCCGTGAGCTGTGCGTATCGTGGACTCTGTAATATGAAGTGGGCTTGGAGAGGTTAAGTGAAGAAATGTTACAGGTTGTGCTCATATTGAGGGTTCCTATTCTATCTGGAATTTTGTAAAACTGGGAAAGGCAACTCGATGCGTTAGTGGTTATTTTTATTTCTACACTCGTAGATAACTCTCCCAGAAAGGGACCTTGACATCAGTTCCTGAGCAGTGTGTAAGTTTCTCCAGATTATTTAGACAGTGTCTTTTGATCCCTGGTTAATGATTGCCTATGGAGAGCAGTGTTTGCTGCTGGGACAATTTAGCTTGGCAATGCAGAATGATGTGAAATATTTTTTAATCCATCTAAATTGGCCCAGAGAACTAGGAAAGCATAAAGCTAGATTACTAAGACTTTTTTGAGCTTCAGTTTTTATGTCTAAAAACTGCACATGATAATGATATGAACAATGTTACTGTCACTGGTGATTATAAACTCATTAGATGACCATTTTGGGTTTTTTTGAGTGGGACCTTAAACTTAGGGCCTAGACACTGGCCCCCTTAGCTTTTTGCTCAATTCTAGCCCTTTACCACCTGAGTGACAGCCCCAATTCTGGCTTTTTAAGGTAGTTTAGTAGAAATGCATCGTACTGACTGTCCTATCTGGGCTGGCCTCAAACTGCAATCCTCAGATCTCATCATCCTGAAGTAGCTAGGATTACAGGATTACTTAAAAATCTGGGGCCAGGAGTTTGCCCTAGTGGTAAAGTGTTTGCCTAGCACGCATGAAGACTCGGGTTCGATTCCTCTGTACTAAATACATAGAAAAAGCTGGAAGTGGTGCTGTGCATCAAGTGGTAGAGCACTAGCTTTTAGAAAGCTCACAGACGGTGCTCAGGTCCTGAGTTCAAGGCCCAGGACTGGCCAAAAAAAAAAAAAAACCTGTACATTATCCCCTGGACCTAAACTAGGTTCTAAGGAATAACTGTGCCCACATTCTTGCCTTTTAGCGTGGCATTGATATACGAAACATTTGCTTTAATGATTAAATGACTGTCCAGCCAAAAGACCACATACATGGGTCAAAGTCAGTCCCCAGCTTCCTGCCGTCATTTTGAATGGAAGGTTCCCTCTGCAGGTGCAGGGTGCCTGCCTGAATTACTCAGGTTATGTGAGAGCAAATTATCGAGGCAACAGAGCTGAAAATGTGGGCAAATTAGCGTTTGTTTCCTAGCATGATGGTTTGCTATGAAGGCAATTCACGATGATTTAAATGTGTCTGGCTTCCCATCCCTCTTCACAATAAACCTCCTTGCTGGCAAGCATAGTACATGTTTAATCAGGATCCTTGTGCATGCTGACAGGTCGGGCTGGCACAACTGATCCTTTGAAATGTTGGTGAGTTCACGGACTCAGACTCATAATTTGTGCCAAAAATAGGCATTTGAGAAGACACAACGTCTTGTTTTTCTTTTAAAATTTATGGGATCTGAAGAGTTTGCAAGGCAATGATAACATTTCTCTTTCCTCTCAATGAGCTCTGTGGGATGAAATAGAAGCCTCAGTTTGTAAGTACCCTGGCTCGAAGTTGCAAATGTGTGCCTTGGAATGAATATATAAAGTTTTCTTTTTCGTCACTTATCTAAAGAGCACTTAAGACAAACAGTCTTCCGAGGGTCAGCTAGAAGAGCGGTACAGTCTGAGCAAACACCATCCCATATATTTGAGAAACCTTTCCATCCCCTGACCATAAGACTCCTAGCAAAGCTTCCTTTAACTCAGGCTAATTCTTTGGCCGGTACTGGAGGTTAAATGCACTCTCGTGTGTACTCGGATGTACATCTTTGTTCCCTGAGTCTACAATGAATCCACTCATTGCACATCCGGTGTAGTCTCTTAGCTTAGGGAGCCTGGGGAGCCACGATGGCGTTTGAGGAGCACCCTGCCATGCTAAATACATACATCACATATGTTCAACATTGATTACACAACATTATTTCTTGCGGGTTGAACTAAGGCCTTGTGCTAGCTAGGCAAGTGCGCCCCCAAAGTTTTTTTTTTTTATTGCCTGTTGGAGGATTACAGCCCAGACCAAAAACAAAAACAAAACGGTGAGAGCCTATGTTAAACTCCCTGCCAGAACTAGGCTGGCAAGTGTGTCGTTACAGCATGCCATCACATCATCACATGCAACTGCCTCTGCTGAGATACAGTCTCACAAAATGGTTTTGTTGTTGTTATTGTTTGTTTGTTTGTTGCCAGTCCTGGGCTTGACTCAGGGCCTGAGCACTGTCCTTGGACTGTCTCAAGGCTAGAGCTCTACCACTTGAGCCTCAGCACCACTTCTGGCTTTTTTCTATGTATGTGGTACCGAGGAATCGAACCCGGGTCTTCGTGCATGCTAGGCAAGCACTTTAACCACTAGGCCAAACTCCCAGCCCCTCACAAAACGTTATGCCCAGAGCTGGCCTGGAACTCCTGTCCTCCTCCGTGGCTAGGATGAGCCAGTGTACAGGGCTCATTTCACTCCTGACTGGCCATCCACAATGAGCCTTGCCTAACTGAGCAAGGCCATTTATTTGTTTCCCACTTGATTCACATAGCTTTATTCCACAGTCCCCAGTGGCCTGCCCTTAGCTTGAGCCTACTTGTATCACCCTTTCTATTTTTTTTTTTTTTGCCAGTCCTGGGCTTGAGCTCAGGGTCTGAGCACTGTCCTTGGACTTTCTCAAGGCTAGAGCTCTACCACTTGCGCCTCAGCACCACTTCCGGCTTTTTTCTATGTATGTGGTACCGAGGAATCGAACCTGGGTCTTCATGTGTGCTAGGCAAGGACTCTACCACTAGGCAAAACTCCCAGCCCTCGAGCTAATTTTTGAAAGGCCCACGTTTGTTAAGTTTTCAGTCATTATTCCAACCGTGCTCAGGTGTCTGGGCCCATCTTTGCTCATCACCAATTTCTGTGATTACTGCTTGAGCTGGAACAGGCCGATCACCTCTACCTTTGCACAGGTGCCCAAATGTTTTGTGCTCCTGAATTGTTCTGTTCCTTACTGGTGATAAGGGAAGAACTGATCTGTGTGAGACGAGCCAGGCAGTAACTCTGGGCTGGTAGCCCCTTTCACGTACTTTTCTTCCTTTCCACTTGGGTTTTTGAGGCTGAAAAGTGTCAGGCACGCTGGCTGCCTCCGCGGTGTCGCCGGGGGCCGTGTGGGGGAGCACCACCCTTGCGGGGGGCCCATCCCTACAATGCCTCACTGACTCCATGGTTGCAAATCCCATTCTTTTGTACAATATAACTTTTAAGCATATGAGATTGCACTGTTTATAGTACACTGGATAGAAGAACAACAAGAGCAACAAGAAAAAGTTTCTAGGTCTGGATAAAGAAACATAGGAGGCCAGCACTAAAATTGATGGATAGGAGGAGAGACCTCTTTGTAGAAGAACTTATTCTACAGAGGGAGTCAGCAGACCCCAGCTGTGATGGCAGTTAACCCAGAAGCTTCTTTGTAAACACTGAATCCAAACCGTAGAAGAGTGGGTTATGTGAATGTCTGTGTTACATCATTTAACATACCCCCCACCTAATCATTGCTTGCTATGAGGTATGTAGAAGCTATATAACAAGTATGTAGCCAGGCACGGTGGCTCACTCCTGTAATCCTAGCTACTCAGGAGGCTGAGATCTGAGGATCACAGTTCAAAAGCCAACCCGGGCACAAAGGGACCTGAGACTCTTATCTCCAATTAACTTCTAGAAAATGAGAATTGGGGCTTGCTCTAGGGTAGCATGCTAGCCCTGTACTGAAGAGCTCAGGGACAATGTCCAGGCTCAGTTCAAGCCCCATTACCCTTCCCCCAAATGTATGCAGGCCATGCATCAGTGGCTCATGCCTGTAATCCTAGCTATGCAGGATCTGTATCCTGTGTACCTGGTTCAATACCAGGTGGGGCAGGAACGTCTGGGAGACTCCTACCTCTACTAAATATCCAAAAAGCCAGAGATGGTGCTGTGGCTCAATATAGCTAAGCATCAGCCTTAGCATGGAAGCTTAAGAACAGCATCCCAGCCCAGGGCAGCAGTGGAGGTGGGAGACAACAAACAGTCCTGGGCACTTGGAATTGTGGGACCATTCATTAGGGAAATAGTGATATTCACTAGGAAAAAAAATCACAACATACAGAGATCACAACATATAGAGTTACAATAATGGAATAGTCTAGATAAACTTTTCATCGCTGTTCCATGAACAGCTCAACCCCCACCTTTTATTTCATGCATGAATTCTACTTCTGATCTTGATAATGCTGGCCCTAAGACTACACAGGTATAAATGTGCGCTTAGAACTGTAGTTCAGAATTTGTTACATAGTTGTCTGGGTTTCCAGCATGAGATGTCTTTTTTACGTAATCAGTTGGAGAGAAACATGCACACAGTACACTAGGAAATATAATTTCCAACATAAACAACTCAGAAGCCAAGAATCCGATTTGTCAAGGCTTATTAACTTCAGCCAGTATATTAACGTTCTGGTTGAAAGGCTTTAATTGTACACAAATGAAGTAATTTTTTAAAAGATGAGTAAGGAATTCTTCTCACATGTAACTTATTAATATTCTGACTTGGATCATTTTTCCTAAGTGGACCTGGTTTTTTGTTTTAATGTGTGTTTCTCAAGTCAAGCTACACTGGCTCATGCATGCTCAGGAAGCTGTGATCTAAGTCATGGTTCAAAACCATCCCAAGCAGAAAAAGTCCTTGAGACTCTCATCACCAAAAGCCCAAAGTGGACCTGTGGCTCAAGTGGTACAGCACTAGCAGCTCAAGGACACAGTGCTCAAGCCCCAGGATTGGCATGAAAGATGGAAAAGGAGATGGAGGACACAATTTCATATCTGCTTTGCTCTGAGGTCTAAAGTGCAAACTCTCTAGTTCTGGAAGGCTTTGAAATGCTGATTCTAGTCTTCTGGTGGGTTCTTAAACACCTTCTCAAATGACCCATTTTAATAACCCAAAAGCTATTATATAACGAGCAGTCATAATTTAGTCCAGGGCTCTGGGGGGAACCCTCACAGTTCAGCAATGAATAGTTAATGCAGTATAATGTTTAGCAGGTTATTAGTTTCCACTATACAAATGCTGATCAGGGAACACTTTTATAAGGTGTTTAAAAGCAAATGTAATTAACTGGTTGCGTGCTTCTGTTACAGCTCAAATTGAAATTATTCCATGCAAGATCTGTGGAGACAAATCATCAGGAATCCATTATGGTGTCATCACATGTGAAGGCTGCAAGGTAAGCCTTTTTCATTGTTGTTGTTGTTTCTATTCATGTTTCCTTGTGGTGTCTATATTTTACTTCTACTATGTCTAAAAATTCAATTCCCTGGAATGTAGAGCAATAAATGACAGGCTGAACTAACTGTGCTGCTATGAGATTACAATGAACTCAAAGTACCTGGTACCGAGACTTCTCTTACCCTCTTCTTCAAAGTCACAGGAGACCAGGGAAAGGTATTTGAGCATTGCTTATTTTTTCTTGGAGTTTGAGCTCAGCTCCAAGTGTTTGCCCCAAAACATAAGATCCTATCCCTATTGATGTTCACTGCTGCTAAAATGGCAGCTTCTTCCTGGAGAAGGAGTCTTGCCCAGGCTGGCCTGCAATAGCAAATGCTCCCAATCTCTCGGTCTCTTGAGTAGCTGTAGTTCTACAAGCATGAATGAATGCTTGATCATCCTTTTTTAAAGTCACCTCTGAACTGAGCATCACACTGTTTTGGCATGTTTTATATCTTCCAGCCCAGTCTTCTGGAGTAGAATGAGAAAATGCTAAGTAAAAGTGCCATTGAAATACTATTTTGATTGCCTACTTGCATCTCATGGGCAGCGGTCCATTCATAATGTACAGATGGAAAGGAAAATAAAATGTTTATCCTGACTTAAACCCTTTTGCTTGTAGGGGAGGGACCTCCTCCAGTCAAGGAGAGGAGCTAATCAAACATACTTCAAGTCTTAGGGAGTTCATCACTGCCCCCAGGCTGAAATTACCCCTTTCGGGCTTTCTGAAATAGAGGCCAAAAAAATCCACAAATCAGCCTTTACTCCCTTCAGGGACGTTTGCGTCATTATTTAATTCAATTCATCCTCCGGGACTCCCCCAGAAATGACAGGGCCTTCCTTTTCCAGTGAAGAGCATGTACCCAGCAGTATCTACAAATGTGGTTGTCTTTCTTACGTGGACTGTCACCCAGGATTTTCTTAATGGGCAGGGCCCCAGCTTTACTTACTTATCTGTATCTTCATTTTCCCTAAGAAACTCATCAGATCCTCTGAGCCTGACAGTTCCATGGCAGATAGGAAGAGTGCATGTGTGAGTAGCTGGCGTTGTGCTAGGCAGTGACTTTGAATGGAGCTTCCACATCTATTCACAGAGGCCCCCAGAACGTGTACACTCTTACTCCATTGGGAAAAATTAAAACTAAAGAAAGCAGATGGCAGTTATATGTATACAGTTTCCATTTTTGGCATTTGATCCGGAAAGGACTCTAGAAAGTGATTTTTTCTCTTGCTCAGTTAACATTCAACAATGAAGGCTATTACCCAATTAATGTGATTTTATTCACAGACTGTGCCTAGCCTAGAACTTGCACATTGTTACTATGTTACTTTTGCTGCATATGGTATTTGTTCTGCATTAATAATTCCTCTGCTTCAGCTAACACTTTGATTCATAGAGTGAACAGACTTCTACCACTGATGCTATTTATAGCATGACCAACTGTCAATCAGGTATATTTGATAGAATTATACTATCTAGTTAAATGGTATACTAACTAGTATGAGAGAAAAAGATGACTGCCATTTTTCTGAACTAATCACTTTGGGAGTGCATTTTTACTAACCTAAAACCACAGATACTAGAGAGCCTGTTCCCTTTTACCTGAGCCAGTATGTGGGCTCTTTGTCTTGCTCCTGGTTCCTCCCCCAACTCACCCTCGGATCTTCTCCCTTGCTGTGTGTGGAGAAACAGTCCAGTGCTATGCCAGTTCCAACTCCACAGCCAGACCACCTAGGGGTCAGTTCCAGTTCTGTGATTTGCCGATCTGAGCACCTTACCCAGCCATGTCAGTATTATTTCTGAGATACGTATGCGTGAGTTCTATAGCCACCCACAGACACACTGGGCATGGTGACAAACCTTTAACACCAGCCTGTACTACAGTTCGACCCTAACCCACGTTGACTAACAGGAGCCAAGAGTCATTTTTCCAGAAAAGAATCTACCATTCCTCATTTTTGAGGAGAAAGCATATACATTGATTTTAATTTCTCATGGTCAAAGGAGCTGCTATGAAAAAGAAATGAAGGGGCCAGGAGTTTGGCCTAGTGGTAGAGTGCTTGCCTAGCATGCATGAAGACCTGGGTTCAATTCCTCAGCACCACATACGTAGAAAAAAGCTGGAATGGTGCTGAGGCTCAAATGGTAGAGCTCTAACTTTGTGAAAGTCCAAGGACAGAGCTCAGGCCCTGAACTCAAGACCAGGACTGGTAAAAATAAATGAAGCCCTAAAATAAAAAGAAAGTTACTAAACCTTTATACTGAATTGGACAGAATACCTTGTAAGGGTGCAACTACAAGAGAAGAGTTGTTTGGAACCTGCACTGTACCGAATTTTGACTCCACATCCATTCCTCAATGTTCTTGGGGTACTTCCCTACTCACCTTATTCAATTCAAAATGAATTTTACTTTTTCTTCCATAAGAACAAGGCAACAATATATACCGCCACTCATCCACTACACTGCATATTAAAATGCAGGCCTGCAAGACGTTTCTGAGCTGGTGGTGTAATAGGGCAGATAAAGGAGAAAGAGAAGTTATTAGCCTCATGCCTATAATCCTGTCTAGCCTGGGCAGCAAAGTCTGGGAGATTCTATCTCCAATAAACCAGCAAAAACTGAGGTTGGGGGACATGGCTAAGTAAATATTAAAAATGCTACTCAATGATTAAGACCCAGCATGAAAAGCCAAAGCAACTCAAAATCTGCCTTCTTCTTGGAGATATTCAGAAGACTGATAAATGCTTTGCACTGAGGAAAAAGACAAAGAATGGGAGGGCACCCCTGGCCAAGGGAAATAAGAAGCTGACCCTGCCTGTTTAGGCCTAGATCACCTCTCACACCTCCCTCCCCTCCCCCACAACCATTATGACCATATGTATATTCTCCAAGTTTAAGAAAACAAAAAAACTACCTAGAAGTATCGTCATTCTTGAGCCTTTAACTCCTATTTTCTATGTGGAGAGCAGAAAATGGGATTTCATCTTCCTTTTTCTATTTCTCCTGGTTATATTAAATAAATGCTTGCTAAAGCTTTCACCTGTGAGAGCTCGTGGAACACTGCCTGTGTGTGGATCTCGTTTCTTTGGTGATTAGGAAGCTCTTCTCCACCAACCAGTACACAAAATGTATCCCTGACCTTGCTGAGCGGTACTGGAGTGCAGACAAGGCCATGGGAAACGGTGAGAGCGAGTAAAGATCAGTACACACTGGGGCTCATACCTGTCATCCTAGCTCCTCGGGAGGCTGAACTCTGAAGATCAGGGTTCAAAAGCCAGGCTAGACAGAAAAAACAGACTTTTTTGGGGGGGGGGGGGAGTAGTTGTAGGTAAAAGCTGGAAGACGAACGGTGGTTCAAGTAGTAGTAGAGTGCCAGCCTTAAGCAAAAAATGCTAAGGGACAGAGCCCAGGCTCTAAGTTCAAGCTCCGGGACTGTTACAAAAAGATGAGCACACCAATATGTATGAACATATGTATATCTCCTCTTCATACACTATGTATTATAATCATTGAAGACTGGGTAGAGACAGTACTAATGCATGATTAATGAATTGACTTCTGATTCCTTTTAACACCCTTCACTCTTGGGAAGTCAATAGAGAATTGCATGTTTATCAGAGTTCCTCGTCCCTGACCTTCCTCTAGAAAATATGTCTTAAGCAAAACGGCCACTTCTGCTTAGTAAAGGGAAACTAGTTCCCCTGCATTAACATTCTCTGCAAAGAACAGAAAGCCTGTTCCAAGAGCTCTAGAATATATAGAAGTTTTTACCAATTTCTTTCAGATCCAATTGTCTTTTAGTGAATTCTAAAAAAATTTTCATTTATCTGAGTGCTAGTAGCTCACACATGTAATCCTAGCTACTCAGAATGCTGAGATCTGAAGATCACAGTTCAAAGCATACATGCGCAGACAAACCTAAGCTCCAATAAACCAGTGAAGAGCTAGAGGGGATGTATGGTTGGTTCAAGCGACAGAGCTCAAGGCTTTCAGTTCAAGCTCTAGTAGTGGCAACAATAGCAAAGAACCAAAAACAAAATAATAAAAAGCCAGATTTTTAATACACTTAGGCAAAGTCACTACTCACCCTGTGTTGTATGTGTACTTGCAGCCTTGCTACACACACTCCAGATTTTTATTGTTTTATAATACTTTACCCTAGTATTAGAGCTTGATTTGGGCAAAGTCAAGCTGTGACTTCAGTCTTAGGACACAGGCAGCTGGTAAGCTGAGGGTGGGGCTTAGTGATGAAGCACTTGCTGAGCATGCTCAAACCTTGGCCTTGAAGCCCACGCTGTACAATCTACATTGGTCTTACTCATAAGGCTAATCTCCTGAGTCACTGCCAGTAACCAGTGTCCTTCCTCAACTGGACTCTTGGCCCTGTCATAGCGGAGCCCTGATGTGGCTCAGAGCAGGCCCTTGTGGTTGCTTGGGAATGAATGTCTCGGGCTGCATGGGCCCATTTGAATTAAATTTGAGTCCAGCTCAGGCCAAGGCTGATGTCCACATTCTCCAGATGTTACACACAGGTCATCCTTAATCAGATCATCTGCACTAACAGTTCTACAAAGAGGCCAGTCATCACTGATGGAGAAATTTGTTCAAGAAAATCCCAATTCCCATGATTTATTACTATCAGATTGTACGAGTGTAGTGTAGGGCTGTAACATTTTTTTTTAAGACACATGTGGCTGCCTATACTTTTGGAAAGAACAAATTTCCTTCCTCATTCGCTTCTTTGGAGATGTTATTCACGTTTTTTACTCCCAGCACATTCTAATTTTATCATTTCCCTTTTTCTTCTCCCAGACTTTAATCTATGCATGACCTCTCTTTACCCAGCAGTGAAATGCAGTCGACTATTACCCTGGTTCCCCATCTCTCTGGTATCCAGGCACAACGTTGTCCCTTGACATCCACTAATACTTTGTGCATATGCCAATACTAGGCATGAACTCGGGGGCCTGGGCATTATCCAAGGCAGGCATTGTACCTCTTGAACCATGGCTCCATTTCCAGCTTTTTGCTGGTTAGTTGGAAATAAGAAGTCTCATGACATTTCCTACCCTCTCTGTCATTAAACCACGACACTCAGATCTCAGACTCCTGAGTAGCTAGGATGACAAGAATGAGCCACCAGTGTAGGAATGCTTATTCCTTAACTACATAATCTTGAGTCTTCTCAAAACAAAGTTCCCAAGGAGAGTAAAATTAGAACGCAGTGTATGCATTCATGAATTGGATTCTCAACCACCCTGTACAGTCTCAAGTAAAACGAAAGGCACACACAGATCCACTCCACACTCCCCTCCCCAAATTTCCACTTTTCAGTTGTATTAGAAAATATCGTTTGGCAGGCACTTGAGCACTCACAATAAATCATAGTTATGAATAAATCTTACTTGTCAAGAAGCAAATGTGTAACTGTTCCAAAGCGTCTGCCATTAGAATTCAGCAAGGCAGCTGTCAGCTGTTTTCTTGTAATTAAACAGCCAATGAGCAGCTAATTAAGACATATGTGTATACAGAAGTAGAAGTGGGTATGTTAATGAACTGTAGGAATCAATTCATTAAGTGAAAATTGTCAAAAGACCAAACATCAGATCAGCACTTTAGCCTGTGCTTCCATGGAGAAGGAGCCCCAAGTTGGATGAGGCCCCGCTCAGAGCACGACCTCCTGAACACCCAAAAGCATGCATAGCTCAGCAGCCAGCCAGGGCACACGTCTGCACCCAGCTATTAATAACCCCAAGAGGTAATACCATGTGTATTTCCAGACTTTCTATGAAATAGATCTACTAATCATTGCTCCCTAAAGGGAAACTTGGTAATATTCTATGAATGCCATCCCCTTTGACAAGATCTGCCCAGGAGAACTGGAAGGTCAGAGAGCAGTTCAGTTTGTCTCCATGTTGTTGGGGTCTGTGTGCAGCAGGCTCTGGTGGCTCACACCTGTAATCATAGCTACTTACTAGGTTGAGATCCAGAGGATTGCAGTTTGAGGCCAGCCTGGAAAAATACTTTGTCATACACTACCTTACCCAATAAAAAGCTAGGCATAGTGGTATATGCCTGTTATCCTAGCTACATGGAAAATCACAAAGAGGAGGATCACAGTCTAAGCTACACCAGACAAACCTAAGAACCTATTCAAGAAATAACCCAACTGGGAGAAAAAGAAAAGGCTAGGGCATGGCTGAAGTAATATATCTGCCTAGGAAGAGAGTTCAAACCCTAGTACTACCAAAAGCAAAGCCAAACAAATACACAATAACCAAGAAAATGCTGAAGAGACAAGGCTGGAAATGCAGGGCGAGGGGGAAATGGATTAAAGTAATTTCTATTGTGGAAAGAACATTTGCACACATTTTTGGAACTTGTGGGTAGAGGGGTAAACCACTGTTTAAAGTAAGTGCTTACCAGAAATAGGGAGCATTCCTTCACACGTTAAGGTAATGGTGTACGTGCTCCACGCTGGTACGTAACTGTGGCATATATACCATTGCCAAATAAAATGCACACTGTCCTTTACTGTTAATCACTACATTCTTCCATCCATACCTGTGGTTAGAGCTGACTGAAGTCTTGAGTTCTAATATGAATTTTTGGCTGATAATTTCATTTACATTAATGTAGAAGAAAGTGAAACCACCCCCACACACTTTTGAAACCTCATTTTGTCATCAGTGATGTGAACTACTTTGCAGAATCAGGTAATAGTTCCAAACTTCTGCAAGGATGTTTCCTCCCTGCAGATTATGATGTCCTTCTAAGTTTAGTCTGCAGTTGTTGCCATTCTCTACATCCATTTTCAATTTCTGACCACACGCCAAGACATGGAGCTTTGGTGTGTAGCACTTGCAATTAAATACTTCCATCTCATCACCATCCCGAGCTAAACCAGCACCTATTGACGACAGAGTCATTTCCACTATTCACATATCATTAGCATACATACCCCCCCAAAAAACACTGACACGAAGTCTTCAAGACCCCATTGAGGCAGCCGGTAAAAGTAATGGAACCCCTCTGTGCTGGAAGTTTTGTGACTCTAACCTTTAAGAAATACTCAGCCATGCGTGGGATGGCTCACTCTTGGAATTTCCGGCTATGTGAGAGATTGAGACAGAAGGATCAGAGTTAGGAGCTAACCCTGGAAAGATTAATAAGGGCATTGGGTTTAGAATCTCATCTCCGCGGTGTGAGCCTCAGGAGTGACACCTTCCCAGCCATCAGTCAACATTCTGAGCTCTACCTTTTATTAATTTGCAAAATAAAAGAATTTTAAAGTAGAATAGATAGGATTCTTTACAAGGAGGAGACAAAAATCTTTAGGGAGCTTAATATCTTTACCATACAAAATGGATTTTTTTTCCTTTTAGAGCTATAAAATGGCAATTTCATATTGTCCAAACTATATCCGCAAAGATAGGAGAGAGGTGTCTTTTTTAATGCTCCATGCGAGGAGGCAGGGTGGGGGAAGGGGGAGTGGTTTCACACCACTGGACTTGACATCTCTCATCTAATTTTGAGTTCAGTGACTGTGTTACTATGGAGCCACGAGGTGGCGGTACTGTGTCAGTCACACCAACTTGTCTACTACCTTAACTTTATCATGGCCATAGAGATTCCCTTCTTGAATACTTGTTTGTTAAACATGTCATTTGAAATATGATATAAAAAACAATGTTAATAAATTCTTTTTAAAAAAGCCATTACAGAAAAAAATTCATCATGGCCAGCTCTTTGCTGGAGCCTAGCATGTTTATAACTAAACAGCCCCATGCCTTTTAACATTCAAGTGAAAACAAACTTTCTTTTTTTAATGAAGAATCCATTTGCTCATCTTGCAGAAATTATAAAATGGCAAAATGAAGTATTTCATCTTCCCCACTCAACACAAAGCTTCAGCTCTGTCTTGGGCTGAATACATACACAGTACTTCCCAAACTCCACACACTGGCTTGTCCTGTCCCACCCTCCATGTGACCTCAGACTGCTCAATCCCGGAACTCATGTTTCCTGTCAGTCATCTCCAGGAGATTCTCCAAGGATCTCTCCTGAGTGCCACCAGCTCCCAATTCTACATTAGACAGGAAGGCTCCCGCTATAATTTTCCCTTTTCTTTCTCTTCTAATCCTAGTCTCTCTTCTGTGAGATTTAGCTTTTAATGCTTAATTTATTTCAACTTTTCAAATTCTTCCATCTCTGGGAAACCCCCAAGCAATGTTGAAAAGAGGAAATATTAAAACCCAAAAAGAAGACTTCTCATTTTCTTGATAAATGCACATTCCAAAGGTTGATTTGAGTCAGGGTGGTACACTCAGTCTCTCCTTTTACCACTCCCACCCTGTAACCCCACTTGACTCCTCCTTGTGCTCCTGGGTCTGTGATTCCCCTTAGCAAGCGCTGGCTCAGTGGACCCAATGGACAAATAAATGATGGTATGAAGTATCTGTCACGAAGTCTTCCCAGCGGAGACATCAAGGAGGAGCCTTATCCACAGCACACAGATTGCAGGACAGGCATCATTCACTACTCTTTCAAAGCAGATGTGGAATGCCTACAGCCAGGTCCTCCAATTTTATGGCCTAGTAACTCAGGCTTTTTTGTTTTCCTTGCTGTTGTTGTTTGGCACATATTCTGGTAGTAGGGCTTGAGTTCAGGGTGCCAAGCTCCAGGTTGACTTTTTCACTCAAGGATGGCCCTCCACCAGGTGAGCCAAAGCCTATACTTTTGGCTGTTCTGGTGATGAATTAGAGATAAAAGTCTCAGGGACGTTTTTACTTCTGCTGGCTTCAAACTGTGATCTTCAGATCTCAGCCTCCTGAGTAACTAGGATTACAGATGTGCGCTACCAGAGCCTGCCTATCCAGGCATTATTTTTAATAATCTAAAAAATTATCTTTTAAGTAGTTGTATAGAGGGGTTTCAATCCAACACACAATGACTACGAAGCGCCTCAGGCATCTTTTACTGACAGTTTTTGTTTGTAATTGCGTGTACATAGGTAAGGGGATGCCAAAGGGGCACACTACTTCCGGTCAGAGATGCAGGAAGTGAGTCGTAGACACGTGTCTCCTGTGACTGTCACCCTCTTTACCACTTGTGCCTCACCCTTCCACTACAGCTCTAGAGAAAAATCTCATAAAAATGGGAAAGCAGAAACCTGGGCCAGCTTAAGAGGAATATAATTTTTAGAGAGGAACTGGTCTTACTACTTTATTATGCACAGTTTTCTTTTAATGCTGATGTATAGCTGCCTGTATAGTTAGAAGAATTCTTCTATTCAAGGAAGGAGGGAAACAAATAGCAGTAGGCATTCTTAAAAGACACTCCAAAATTTCCTACCCCAGCAGTACCTCATGCTGCTCTTGGGATTCTGAATGAATGGCTGCCCCCTCACAAAACTCACTTTCCCTCACTCTTACCCTGCTTGCTAATGAGGGAAACAGTTGACATGCCACAATCCACATAGCTCATGGAGTAAGCGCTCTTTCATTAGTTCCTAAGCTGTGTTCTAATCAAGTTCCAGAAGACACATTCTTGTGGAATGGGCTTATGAATGGAGACACTGGTTATGTTCCAAGATTTTTTTTCTTTCTTTTCCGGGGGGGGGGGGGGGAGGGTGGTAGGACTTGAACTCTGGGCCTGGGCGCTGTCCCTGAGCTCTTCAGCTCAAGGCTACTGCCCTACTACTTGAGCCACAGTGCCATTTCCTTGTTCCCAGATTTCTACAAACAGAATCCATGGCAAGCTGGGGGATGAGAGGACGGCCAGAATGGAGGACCACCAGTAGAAGCAAGAAGAGTCAGAGGGGGAGCTAGTGCATAGATGTCTGTGACCTGGGGTAGTGAGGGAAAGGGTAACTGATGGCTGACATCTAAGAGCCTAATTAAGGAATCTGTTGGGTATGAGTGGTTTGTATACGAAAAGTACACTACAGGGCCTGGTGAGGCCTGAGAAGAGCAGATGTAATTAATATCAGTCCTCATTAAGATTGGTCTAGCTATGCATCATCATGAGATCCTCCCAGAGTTCCCTTGTTCTACAAAAGGCTGGTTATATATGGCCTCTGTACAAATGTTCTAGAACTTTGAAATGGTGTGATGTGAAATAATGAGGAAACCGAGAGACAGCGTCCCTTTCCTTAAGGATCCAGGCATTACTCAAGCTCTGTGTCTCAAGCTCTGCATTTCTGACTTTTTGGAGAAGTGAAATGAAATGTTTCAGGTGGGAAAAAAGCTAGAAAGAAGCAAAGGTGCGGGGAGTTTGGCCTAGTGGTAGAGTGCTTGCCTAGCGTGCATAAAGACCCGGTTCGATTCCTCCATACCACATACATAGAAAAAAAGCTGGAACTGTTGCTGAGGTTCAAGTGGTAGAGCTGTAGCCTTGAGAAAGTCCAAGGACAGTGCTCAGGCCCTGAGCTCAAGCCCGCCCCCCCCCCCCAAAAAAAAAAGAAGAAGAAGAAGCAAAGGTGATAAATGTTGTGACTTTTGACAGCACCTCAAATCCCAGTGCCATTTAGAGGAAAACAAGAGCACAGCTAGACACTATGTATCATTGATCATGAAACAAATTTTATCAGTCTGTTCAACCACAACTAATGGAAAATTAAATCAATTTCTTGTCGTGTGTGTCAGGACTGTGGCTTGAACTCTAGGCCTTTCTCACTCACATTTAGCTTTTTTTTTTTTTTTTTTGCTCAAAGCTCTATTTCCTGCTTTTTGCTGGTTAATTGGAGATAAAAGTCTCACAGATTTTTCTGTTCTGGCTGCTTTGAACCGGAATCCTTGGATCTGTTTCCTAAGTAGCTAAGATTTCAGGTCTGAGTCACTAGTAAGTTTCTGAGTTAAGCCCTAAAAAAGCATGAGCAAAGTAGGGTTTGAGAGGTGGCTGAGCCTCGAGAAAAACCTCTCAGCTCTAACAGATATTTTCTGTGTCACACTGAAATAAACGCCCTCTCAGGTGTTCTCCCAAGATCTCTTTCAAAGAATAATCTCTCTGCTTTAATATTTTCTTTGAGTCTCTCCACTAAACCACAAAGAAAGCTTTGCCTCTGCTCTTCGTTTCCACAGGAAGCGCGCGTGTCCACACATGCACGCACACACGAACAGCCTTAGATATTTCCAAAAGAGATCACTTTGCAGAAGAGGCCAGACTTGATGTAGGCACGTTTAAAGTGCAATAAAGACAGGCTTGAGAGGCCAGGAGCTTGGCACTACTTGTATTTAGGTTAGCAAGAGTACAAGGAAAGGTGAAGGCAGAATGTAGCCGTACACACACCATGTTGGGGTGATTTTCCAACACACTCATAAATGAGGCCCAATATGTCAGGCGTAGTGATTTACTCCACAGAGATTCTTGGTCACCACAGAGAAAGCTGCTGTGCTAACACTGGTTTTTCAAGTAGCTAATATTCCTTTCTACCTGTACCTTGAAGTAGGGGGGGAAATCAGAAAGCACCGATGTCAAAATAGCTTCCGGAAAAATCTTTTGGTACGCAAAGTACTATGGTCAAGCTCACCAGGATTTTGCTCTCTCCTGTCCACAAGTGTTCCCTCCAGCTTTTACACTGAAGCTTAGAAAATGCTAATTCTCTCCAGTACTCTTCTTGTCTATACATAACAAATGTGACTGACTCTAGCTACTCACACACCTCACTTATAAAACCCCTTAAAATAAGTCAGTAATAAAAATATAGCCCAGCTGGGTGCCAGTGGCTTACAACTATAATCCTACTTACTGAGGAGGCTGCAATCTGAGGATTGATTGCTATTCAAAACCAGCCTGGGCAAGACACCATTTCCTTAGCTCTGAACATCCCAGAGAGAAGCTTTATATTTACATCTTAAAATTACTTTGGATGTAAAAGTTAAAGAGGAATCAAGCGCGTTGCTTTCCATTGTCTGAAGTCAAGAACAGGAGCTTGGTCTGGCACCTTTGACATGGGAGACTACTGAAGTTCACATTTTGCATGTGTAAGGGATGCAGGATTAGACTCTGGGGATCAATTTTCCTCCAGGAAAATTTCATTAATGGGCTCCTGGATGATTCTCCATTAAATATGGATGCTGCCCGGTGCTTGGGATGCTGTCGCGAGCACCACTGCGATCACACTAACCTGTTTTCTGTTTTGTAACTGAATCACAGGGCTTTTTCAGGAGAAGTCAGCAAAGTAACGCCACCTACTCCTGTCCCCGGCAGAAGAACTGTTTGATTGATCGAACCAGCAGGAACCGCTGTCAACACTGCCGGTTGCAGAAATGTCTGGCTGTGGGGATGTCTCGTGATGGTGAGTGCTCTCTCTCTCTCTCTCTCTTTCTCTCTCTCTCTCTCTCTCTCTCTCTCTCTCTCTCTCTCTCGCTCTCTCTCTCTCGCTCTCTCTCTCGCTCTTTCTCTCATACACACACAATGATAGACAGAGTTGGGAGTGGTACCCAATCAGGAGGGTGTGCAAAGATGCCTTCAGAAGTAAGGACCACATCTGCTAGAATCAGCTCCTCTCAGACACTTGGCAGGTTTCTCCCTATCATCAGTGGGAATCAGTTGACTGATGGAAAGAGAAGGAGGGAAGGGGGTATAGAAGCAACATGTCTCATAGAACACTGTCTGATTCTTGACACTGCAGGGGTATGAATTGGTTAATCCTCTGTATTGTCTAAGCGCCTTCATGAATATACCTCCAGAATGCATTTTCTCAAAGGAAGGCTAATCTTGTCAGATACTCTTAACTGAAAAGTTCATGAACAGTTACAATGAAAGAAATCTTGTCGTTGTTAACTGGATCTTTTGAATCACATGGTAAAGTCATAAAGTAGGAAAGTGGTACAGATTGTGGCTTCATGACATATGTGCCTTTTATTAAAAAGCTTTTTATTCTTTTTTTTTGCCAGTCCTGGGCCTTGAGCTCAGGGCCTGAGCACTATCCTTGGACTTTCTCAAGGCTAGCACTCTACCACTTGTGCCACAGCACCACTTCTGGCTTTTTTCTATGTATGTGGTACCGAAGAATCAAACCCGGATCTTTTGTGCATGCTAGGCAAGCACTCTACCACTAGACCACACTCCTGACCATTAAAAAGCTTTTTAAAGAGTAAAAATAAAAAATAAGGACCAGACATTATCTGGTCAATTCAATTCTAGAACATTTCAAGACCTTCCTGGAAAACTATTCTAAGTGCAATAAATAATCCATACCAGACTTGAAGGTGGTTATCCTTATATGTGGGAACTGGACAAAGAGGACAGCAAGTCCATTTTAAGGATTTCTCTGAATATACCATCTGGCTGCCTTAAGAAAAGGCACACCAGGGGCTGAGAATGTGGCTTAGTGGGAGAGTGCTTGTCTAGCATACATGAATCCCTGAGGTTCAATTCCTCAATGCTACAAACACAGAAAAAGCTGTAAGTGGTGCTGTGGCTCAAGTGGTAGAGTGCTTGCCTTGAGCACAGAGAGGCTTAGGGAGCCCACAACTGGCAAAAAGAAAGAGAGGGAGGAAGGAGAGAGGGAGGAAGGGAGGGCACCCCACTGGAAGTTTATACCTCACCCCACTGGAGTTTATTTTGAGGAATGTCTGCCTTCCCTATAATAGGATGTCTTTAGAGTCTATGGAAACTGCGCTGTGCACAACGACAAAAGTTTTAGCAGGAGGCTGGTGGCTCACACTTGTGAATCCTGGTCACTAAGGAGACTGAGATCCAGAGGATCTCAATTCCAAGCCAGCTCAGGTAGATAAACCCAAGAGTCTCTATCTCCAAAACCACCAGTTAAAAACAGAGGTAGGAGGCATGGCTCAAGTGACAGAGCACCAACTTAGCATTGAAGCCAAGCCAAGTAAATGTGAATCCCTGAATTCAACCTTAGGATCACTGGGAGATGTAAGTCACACAGAACTTCACATTCGCACAAGTTCTTAAAACATGCAGCTCTGAAGAGCACACCTTCCTACAACTGACAGACATCGACACAACTAGCTCTTAGAAACCCTGCAGTTAAAATCGTAACTTGCATTTGTTCCCTTGGTCCTTCCACTTCCTGGATGGCAGGATTATCATTAACATTAGACCAAAAGTGAAAGCACACTTCAAGAGTTGCAGAAAGTGCAACTCCACAATATTCTCCTGCAAAAAATCTGCCTTTAGCATGCCTTCTGAAAATCAGACACATAAGAAATAACATGCGCAAGCCAGGCCCTGCTGCCTCACACCTGAACTCCTAGCCAACTCAGGGCTGAGATCTGAGGATCAATGTTTGTGATCAGCCCAGGTAGACAACCTGAGAAATTACCAGTGATTACCAAGCCAAAGCTACGAGTGGAGGTGTGGCTCAAGCAGACAGGATAACAGCTTTGAGGGGAAAATGCTAAGCCACCTTGAGTTCAGACCAATACCAAAAAGTAGAAAGAGGACTTAGAGGTAGGAAGGGAGAACAGAAGGGAAGAGACAAAGCAGCATTGTAGAGGTGGAATGCATATAGAGCTGAAATGCAGAGCCCTCCTCAGCCTCACTGACAGTTTCTGAGTGAGGGAAACTGACGTGTTTCAAACACAAGAGGACAGCATATTCTTCTGGTAGAAAAAGAAGCCACGAGCTGGTCACATGCCACTTCCTTCATGTCCTACCTCATGCCTCTGTGATGCTGGTCAACACAATCAACTTAACCATAATCAATGGGGAAAACTAAGTCCCTCCGGCAGAAGCTTATCTACATCTCAAGTCTAGCTGCAAAGTAAATTAATGGGAGAATTCAGACTAGAAAAATCTGGTATTTTTTTCTTTATCAATTGTCTGGGGGCTTCTGGAGGGCACACGACTCTGCATAACTAGAAAGTCAGAAGTATTGCAGACATAGATCCACCTCCAGTGTATCTGCCTTCTCAAATTCCTGTTCTCTTACCTGAAACTAAATGAGTGCAGAAGCAGATGTCACCTTCAGTAGGTCAATGGTGTGTGCCTGTAGTCTCAGCTGCTTGATCAGGAATCCGAGGCTGGCCTCAGGAACCCTATCTCCCCAAAAAACAAAACCACCACCTCCAAAACAATCCAAAGATTGAGTAGTAGGAAAGAGCTACTTCATAAATCTCACTCAGATGCAATTCAGGACATTACAAGGCATGTCCAACCTGTTCACCTCTCCATGCAGCTGCAGATCTGGCTGTTAGGTTGGAAAGCTGCTTAGGTGCATGCCCAGAAGAGAAAACACAGTGAAAACTCAAGTGGGAACCCCTTCTGCTTCAGTGCACCTAATGAGCCGGGCATCCTTGCTTTTTGCAGTGACGGCCAGGAGGAGGAGGAAGAGCTAGGAGCACTGGGTCAGCCACATGGATGGAGATCCACAAGCACATTGCCTTCTTACCTTGGCCCCTAGTGAACCCGAGAGTCCAAAGCAGCAGGGAAATAGAGGCTTCCCTTTCCTGGGTCTGTTTCTGAAACAGGTGTCCTCAGCTGAGCCCGCCATCATGATAACTCGGGTTGGGATTGGACAGTGTCTTAGACCTGGACTCACTCAGGAGTGGGTCATGAAGTCAAGCAGGGTGTTTATGGTGTCATTGGTTTATTTTTTTTTAATTCCTTTCTTACAGCTGTCAAGTTCGGCCGAATGTCCAAAAAGCAAAGGGACAGCTTGTATGCAGAAGTGCAGAAGCACCGAATGCAGCAGCAGCAGCGAGACCACCAGCAGCAGCCTGGAGAGGCGGAGCCACTGACACCCACCTACAACATCTCAGCCAATGGGCTGACAGAGCTGCACGATGACCTCAGCACCTACATGGACGGCCATACCCCTGAGGGCAGCAAGGCTGACTCTGCGGTCAGCAGCTTCTACCTGGACATCCAGCCCTCCCCAGACCAGTCAGGGCTCGATATCAATGGGATCAAACCAGAACCTATTTGTGACTACACACCAGCATCCGGTTTCTTCCCCTACTGCTCCTTCACCAATGGCGAGACTTCTCCAACTGTGTCCATGGCAGAACTAGGTAAAGATGGGTTTGCTTCCCACTGGCTTGCTCTGCACGTGCCCTTTGATATGAAAGGGGTATGTTCCATTTTAACATCTGTTAAAATAATTACTGGGCCAGCTATAGTAGCTCATGCCTGTAATTCTGGCTACACAGGCAGTTAGAGAGAAAAGGATCATAAAGCAAAGCTAGCTTAGGCAAAAAGTTAGCAAGACCCGGGTCTTGCTATCCATATTCCCAGGAGTAGAAAGACCTATACTAAAGCAAAAAGTAGGAGCATCTATGTGAAAATAACTGAAAGAGTCTGACTTATGCCTCAATGGCTCAAGTGGTAAAGCAGTGGCCTACCATGGGGCTCAAGTTCAAATCCCAGTACTTCCCCACGCACACCCCCTAAAGAACAAAAGATCAAAGCAGTAGCAGTGCAACTTCAAATTTCAACCACTATGCCTTGCTTTTGTCTGGCAACTACAGTAAATGCACTCATCTCAGTTCAGAAATGAGCCAGAATGATGCCTGTGCACAGTCCTTCATTTCTGCAGAAAGAATAAGTTGTGGGGAAGTTCACTTCAATATCTACTTTAGGTCTATCCCAGGCATGCATATATATATATATATAATATACATATATATGTGTGTAGATATGTATACATACATATTATACACACACACACACACATACCTAAGGCCACCATAACAATAGGTGTCCACACCCTGGCTTTGGCTGTAGACCTGTTTTTTTATTTTGTTTTGTTTTGTTACTCCTGGGCTTGAGCTCTGGGCCTGAGCACTGTCCTTGGACTTTCTCAAGGCTAGATCTCTACCACTTGAGCCTCAGCACCACTTGCGGCTTTTTTCTATGCATGTGCTACCAAGGAATCCAACCCGGGTCTTGCATGCTAGGCAAGCACTCTACTATTAGGCCAAACTCCCAGCCCCCTGTAGACATTTTTTTTTAATTTTTTTTTATTGTAATTAGTAAAAGGGTTACATGATATTTGCCAGATAGAAGGTGCATTAATTCACATACATTGATACCCTTTCACATGTCTTGGTACCCATTTCCCTCCCCCCCACCCCCCCCGTAGACATTTTTTAAACCTACATTTTAAAAAAAATGGACTCTAAAATCTAAATCTTATTTTTAATTGACACATAAGTCACTATGGAAAGGAGCGTGGTATTTTTATTCATATACTGGTGTAATGATCAAATAAAGTACATAGATAATTTCTCACTTCATCCATTTATCATCTGTTCATAGTGAAAACACTCAAAATGTCCTCTGAACTGTTTGAAAGGTAAATATATTACTGTTAGCTACAGCCACCCTATATACACAAAATATTAGAGAACTTTTTTCCTCCTATGGAGCTGTAATTCTGTACTTGTTGTCCAGTCTCTTGGCTTTCCCACCCTCCCTCACTAGACCTGAGCACTTTTAATATGAGTTCTCATTCTCAAGATCGACTCTTCCTGGTCCCACATTTAGGAATGTCAAAGCCAACTGTCCCTAGTCTAGAATAACAAATCCTCTGTCCCCATCCCCTTTCACCAGTTCCCATCACTAAGGCTCCCTTTCCTGTGACTACTACAGGTATCTAAGGGAAATAATTAGCTTCTTTTCATGACAAAATGCTGTGAGATTTGAGCTGGGTGACAAAATTGATATATTTGATTTGCGGCTCACAGGCCAAAGGGAAGGGGGGCAGGGAACATATGCTGTTCTTTTATGTCCTCTTGCTGGTTCTAGAGAGATGCATGACCTAGCAATGTGGTCAACATGAACAATGGAAAACTTCCCGTGGTAGGGAAGGCATGTTCACATCCTCTGCTGCGTTTAATTGATTTGTAAATGTAGCACTATTGTCAGAGAGGGGAATGGCACCTTCACAGGTGAAGAATTTGACAGCCTCTTTACAGTGATCCTTCAACAGAGATCACAGCCTTTGGCTTATTTCAATGAGCTGCTAGTGAGACTAGTTCAAAATAGAAGGAAAAGGCAACAGACAGAAAGAAACCAGCAGGCTGACTTAAATACAGAGATTCACAGGTCACAGGTTCCAACCTCTACACTCTGTAAAGTATCTTTTAAGTAAAAATTTGTATTTCCAGAGAAATCTTGCCCCATGAGAACAAATTGAATATGCTTTATGGGTCTTTTTTTCAGTCCAAGTATCTCTTTATGGGTCTAAATTTAAATTCTCAAGAACCATTTTAAGCCTAGACTTTAACCAGTGAACTTGTGTATTACTTTTGATTAGCACAAAAACCTCTGGACTAGAAGCCAAGCTGAGCACAGGTAGGGTTGTTTTTTTTTTTTTTTCTGTCTTGAACCAGAACAAAAAAAAAGAAAAATTACCCTTTTGTCATAGAATCTTAGTTAAGCAGAATTGTAGTAAAAGTAAAATTTTCAGAAATGAATGAGAATTTGGTTGAAAATGGACTTGGGCGATAAAGAATGACCTTACCATAAATACTAGTGGGTCTGTCCTTTGTGCTTGCCTAATGTGCAAGTCTAAAATAAATCAATAGGGCTAGCCAGGTGCTGGTGGCTCATACCTATAATCCTAGCTACTCAGGAGGCTGAGATCTGAGATGCAGGGTTCAAAGCCAGCCCGAGGTAGCTAAATCCAAGAGTCTCTCATCTCCATTTACCCAGCAAAAAGCCAGAAGTATAGGTATTTTGATAGAACCCAAGCCATGTCCGAAAAAGCCAAATGAGGGGGAGGCCCCGAGTTCAAGCCCCGCTACTGGCATACATGCCCACATACATGCATGTACAGACACACACACACAGTCCCTAGGAAAATAAAGCATAAACTATCACGAGTCCAGTTCTATCTTCCAATAATAGCACCCAACACCCTTTCAAATAGTAATAAAGTTGACAGCCACTATGTTGTAAGGGCTGCGGGTGTGTCTTCATGCTAGGTAGGAAATCTTGCCCTTTGCTTGTAACTAGTAGCTGATTTACATATTCTACATCAACAATCTCACTTTTTGGGTTTTTTGTTTTTTTGTTTGTTTTGGAAAAGAGAAGGAGGAGGCTGTGATTGCTACTGTAATTGTAGTGAATGTCCACGCAGGACAGATGAATGGTACCTCAGACATGAGACAAGGTACTTGACTGTACCTAATTACACACAATGCCCAGCCTAGTTTAAGTTGTATCACCTGCAGGCCAGTTTCCCCTTCCTATAGATTAGAAGGGTTGCGCACAGACTCTAAAGCCACATTGGATTTGACTCACAGCTAGGACACCTTGAGGACACCTCACCATGACTCAGTTTCCTTGTCTGCCCCATGGGAGGAGGGACTGGCACCTTTCTCCAGTAGTGATGAGGATGAAGTGAGGATACATATATTCAGAATGGATGCTAATTGTATGGCTGTTAGCTCAGAGCAAAGGATGCATCAAGTGTTCAGTACTATCACCAGTAATTACTAATGAGGTCCCAGGTCCCTCCCCACTCTGAAATTGTGCAACTCAGAAACCAGGGGTTTGCCTCCCAAGTCTGGACACAAGCTGTGTGGACCGAGCAGTCCTGCTTGAGAGAGGAGCTCTCGGGAGCTCTATCCCCAAACCATATCTTAGGTTACTTAACTGTTCCACAAGGTTTCACGTCCAGACTCTACTAGCTTCTTAACTTTTATTCATTCTGACCATGGTTATATTTTAAAGCTACTGAGTCTCTAAAATCTTAAGACTTATCAAATCGGTGGTGAGCAGGCAATTAGTGAAGTTCTGCAGGTGTAACTGCTGCCCTCTACTGGTAAAATACACGCATAACGTTACTGGCCTCGATGATCGTTCTTTAAAAGTCAGACTCCACTGGCTGTCAACTTCGTTTTTCCTGCTTTGCAAAGCTGGAGACAAAATCCAGGGCCTTGGCCATGCCAGACAAGCACTCACCACTGAGCTACTCCCTCAGCTCTGAAAACATTTTTCAAGATACAACGAAGCAAGACGCTGACATTAACTTTAAAAAGCAGCATGATTAGAAACCAGAAGTGAATGATAGGCACTCCTCACATCTTTCATCCCACATAATCCCAGGTCTTCTCTGTGAACACACTTTTTCATAAATGTAAAACTTACTTCATATTCTGGAAGCTATCTTAGATGATTTTCATAGGAGACAGTTGACTAGTTTGTGCAGTAATCGTCTGATCTCTGACTCTGGTCATTTTTTGGTCTTTTCTGTTCAGAACTGTCATCTGTTCTGATACACACAATCCCCTGGCTTCTCCTTCTGTTACTCTGTCCTACCAATTTTTTTATGTTTTTATCTTTACAGTATTTATCCATGTTTTAATGTTTGAGTATCTCTTAAGAGAGCTACTAAGATTTATTGTTTCCATGTATCCAAGGAGATTTTTGTCCCACACTCTTTTTACATGAACCTGCTCTGTTTTCACACCAAGCTCCTTCTCCTGGAGGAAAACAGTAACCAATTTGCAGGCACTCGGACGAGTATTGCCAAGTATACATTTTTGAAAGTAGTTTGCATATTATATATTCAAGACCCTAGCAGGGGGATCTATGGGCATGATTTCATGTTCATGAAATCTTGTGGGTTCTTGTTTTCCTCCTCCCTTCCAAAACAGTTAGTACCAGCCATTTCCACGCTCCATCTCTCACATCTACATTCCAGCAGACTTCAAATGGGTTCCTCTGTCCCGGCCTCTCTGCTTCAATCCAAGCTCAAAATTGTTTGTCCTTGTTTCCAGGCACAGAAGTTCAACATGGCATCTCTCACTAGAGAATCCTGCCAATTCCTCCTTATCGCATCATTAAATATTCTAAAACAGGCTAAGTCTTGACTGCCTCTGGGGTTTGTGTGCACCCACATATTTGAACTTCACCTTGGGGCTTGGGCTGTGTCCCTTTGCGTTTGCAGTCAAGGCTAGTGTTCCACCCCTTGAGCCACAACTCCACCTCTGGCATTTTGGGGCCTAACGGGAGACACGAGACTCACGGACTTTGTCAGGGCTGGCTTCAAACTTTGAAGCCAGCCCTGACAAAGTCCGTGAGTCTCGTGTCTCCGTTAGGCCCCAAAATGCAGTGACTTTTTTTTTCTGTGTCAACACTATTATTTTAATCATATTTGACTGTCCTCTAAAAATTCTTGTTCTTACACTGGACATTCTACACAAAACAATTATCCACACCAGTGAGCAATGCCTCCAGTCTCACCTGTGAAGGGTTCTCTTCCACCAAAACACAGAAGGCCTCCTGAGTCAACCCTCATCTCTCCCGTTTGTTATGTCTTCTCTGTCTTCTATGTGTGCATACAGACTAGCAGTACTACAGCCTTAACTCAGGGCCTTGACTGTATGAATGCATGTGTGCTAGTACTAGGGCTTGAACTCAGGGCCCACGTACTGTCCCTGTGCTGTTATGATCAAAGTTAACACTTGACCATGCGATCCACAACTCTGCTTTCCAGATTTTTTGACTCTCATGGACTGTCCTACCCAGGCTGACTTTGAAACACGATCCTCAGCTCTCAGCCTCCTGAGTTCTTAGGATTTCAGGCATGAGTCACCAGAGCCCAGCTGTAATTCACTTTCATATTTTATTGTCTAATGATTTAAATTACCTTTTTCAGTGTTGTCCATGGAGTGTAACTTACTAAGGCAAAGTTGTCTGGTATTTATGTTGGTGTACTCAAACCTCTTAGACTCAAGTATAGCAACACAGTGCATGCTACGTCACCCTCTCCATTTCTGACTGCACTCTCACATGAATTCTCACAATTAACACTCCATAAAATAGAGAGCTCTATTAAATGCCCTCCTTTTACAAATAAGGAAGCACAGAAAGGATAAGTGACATACCCCAGATCATACAACAAGCAACAGAGCTGAGGTACAGAGCCAGCTACTCTAGATCCACAGTCTATCGCTTTACTCCCCCGCCGTACTAGCTCAGCATTATTCGTCTTGCCACTTGTAGGAAAAGCAAATGCATAGGTGTCATCACTGACAAATATCATTTCCTACTTGTCCAGGTGTAATTGTTCCCTTGAGTGTCATTAAAGTGCCAAGAAGTTCCCATCCATCATTTTTCCATTTTTGAGTAGGTCAGTAGTTGTTCATTCCCAGACAGTGAGGTAAAAGCACACATGCACACACACCCGTGCACCCCCTCTCCCCCCGCCACACACACACACACACTTAGCTCACGGTCACTGGAGTCTTTCCAGTCATCCAGCCTTGTCTTGCCATGAGCAATGGCTTTGTCAAGCCCCTGTCCTCCATCCTCACGTTCCCTGACTCAGATGATCAAGCTACAACGCGGACACCCATTATTTCTTTTCTGCCAGTACTGTGGAATGAACCCTAAGACTACACACTGGCCCTTGGACTTTTCTGATGGTGCTCTACCACTTGAGCCACACCTCCACTTTTGGAATTTTTTTGCTAGCTAACTTGTATCTCTCAGATTTTTCTGCCTGGGCTGGCTTCAAACCACTATCCTCAGATCTCAGCCTCCAGGGTAGCTAGGACGACAGGGATGAGTCGCTAGCATCTGACTCACTTTATAAAGCAAATAGTAAGTAGAGGAATCACTGCTTTAAAAAAAAAAAAAAAAGGGATGGCTGTCCATATTTGTGACCTCTCCTTCTCTCCCTAGAACACCTTGCACAGAATATATCTAAATCACACCTGGAAACCTGCCAATACTTGAGAGAAGAGCTGCAGCAGATCACGTGGCAGACCTTTCTGCAGGAAGAAATTGAGAACTATCAAAACAAGGTAGAAGTCGAAGGATGTTCCTTAATACTGTGAAGCCACATTGACATCACTGAGCGATGGCACAGGAAATTGTAGTGCTAACCCATTTCCTTTTGGTTCATGAGTACACACATGTGTCAACAGGGAATTTAATCGAGTACTCCCCTAAAGTCTGTATGAATTACAATTTGTTCTGCTTTTCCAATGGAAGATGTTAAGGTGTAGAAGTTGATGTCAGGGTCAGGAATGTGGCCTAATGGTAGAGTGCTTGCCTAGCATGCACAAAGCCCCAGGTTTAATTCCTCTATACCACATACACAGAAAAAGTCAGAAGCGGTACTGTAGAGCAAGTGGTAGAGTGCTAATCTTGAGAAAACCCAAGGACAGTGCCTAGGACATGAGTTCAAGCCCCAGGACTGTTTGTTTTTGTTTTCAAGTGGGGGGGGGAACCAAGCACCAGTGACTCACACCTATAATCCTAGCTACTTAGGAGGCTGAGATCTGAAGATTGCAGTTCAAAGCCACCCCAGGCAATTTGGAAGAAGGAACCTCAGGAATAACACCCAGGCCCAGCATTCAAGCCCCAACACCAACCAAAAAAAGCAAAACAAAAACAAAAAAACCAGGGTTTGGTAGCTAAGATCCTAACTCTGACATGAACTATGGGATGAAGGTACAGGTGGGGCTTTGTCATATCTTCTCTGTACAGTACTGATTGAGAACTTCTGTGTGTCCATTCTGCCTTGGCAAAACAAAAGGTGTGGTAGGTTTTCACAGTAATCAGAGATTGGAGCATAGAAAGAAGCTGTGGGGATTATCTAAGTTAATTCTTCCCTTCATGTTACAGAGAAGGCATCCTGTGGAATCTGGCTAGAGAATGGGAATACAAGGACCCAGCTGGGACTCCTGGCTCCCGATTTAGTGTTTCTCAGGCCATATAAAGTAGGATTTCACAATCAGTTATGTGCATGGATTTGAATCCAGCTCCTTCAGCTCTTAGCTGTGAAATGTTTGTGCCACTCCATTGGTAAATGTAGACAATTAGGAAGACGTTCTTATAAAGATTCTATGAGTCAGGGATGTTATACAGCATCTAGCTCAGTAGATGAGTACTTAATAAATTTAATCAATTCTCCTATTCTTCCCTCCCTGTCAGTAGAGTTGTTCAGTCTCCCAAACAAACTGATTTGTTTGAAAGATGATCCACTTTTGCCATTCTATGGCAAAACTTGTACGGGCATGTGTTGTTTTCTTCAATTCTGCTCATATTTTTGTCCTCTATGTTTATAGTATCTTCCTCCTGTCCCATCTCCCCCAACCCCAAACTCCCCCAGAAAAAAAAAAAGGAATAATCAGAGAAAGGAAAAAGAAATGTAGTCATTATAAGCAGACTAACAAGGTAACTCTGCATGGGTCTGTGTATGTGTGACTCTGCTCAGCATTTTGAATCCACTTTCACAAGGAGGATTTTAGAACCCAGAAGTCATCAAAGCATGGTGCCAAGTGTGTTGGGCAACTGGTATATTCATGTGTTTCTCCTCACAGCAGCGGGAGGTGATGTGGCAATTATGTGCCATCAAAATCACAGAAGCAATACAATATGTGGTGGAGTTTGCCAAACGCATCGATGGATTTATGGAGTTGTGTCAAAATGACCAAATTGTGCTTCTGAAAGCAGGTATGTGTTTTGCAAGAGAAGTCTGAGGTCTATTCCTAATGTGATTCCCCCTCCCTGCTTCTTAGAGAAATTGCTTGTTAAGGAAGGTGGTGAGTGTTTTGGTTTGGGAGTGTCCTTTGTTTTGTTTTGTTTTCCCTGCTAGTGGGACTTAGAAGAAAGCATAGTCCTAATTTTTTTTTTTCAAGATTTTTAAAGTCAGGTTCAGGAAACATCCCTTTCATTTTGCTTCCCCTGTGAGTGAAAAAGATTCAGTTGAAAGACATCATTCCTGAGTTTAATCCTCTCCGGTTTCTTATCCCTTCCGTGTGCTAACATGCTATCCTGTTAGGGAGAGGCTCATGGAGCTTACTAATCCCTTCATTTGGGGCTAATCAATAATACTAAAAATAGTAAGTAAATGAGCAAATGTTGTTTGTAACACCTTTGAAGCTATCATTCCAAAGCAAAATAGGATCAAGAAAGCTGGGGGCTGGTGGCTCACAGTTGTCATCCTAGCTACTCAGAAGGCTGCGATTTGAGGATTGCTTTTCACAGCCGGCCCAGACAGGAAAGTCTGTGAGACTCTTATCTCCACAAAAACCTAGAATTGGTACTGTGGCTCAGGTGATAGAGCTCTAGCTTTGAGCAAAAGGGAGCTCAGGAACAGTACTCAGGCCCAGAGTTCTAGCTGTAGGAATGGCGAAGGAAAAAAAAAAATCCTCTGTAAATCAATCCTACTTCCATTTAACTGAGTTTTCCCAACATGGCCTTTGCCTTTGGTTATAGTCTCCAGCTGGGCCCTGTGGGATGGACAGCGGTGAATTCCCACTGATCACATGACCCAAACCACTGTGCCTCTGCTTAGGTTCCCTAGAGGTGGTGTTTATCAGAATGTGCCGTGCCTTCGACTCTCAGAATAACACCGTGTACTTTGATGGGAAGTATGCCAGCCCGGATGTCTTCAAATCCTTAGGTAAGGAAATCTGGGGATACCTTGTCTATAAAGCAAAGTGAGAAGAGGTGAGTTGGATGCAAGCGCTGAATGGACAAAGTGGAAGCTGGCTCTGTGGACATCCACATGAAAGGATCTCTGCTTCTGTTACTCCAGTTAGTCACTGTAGGAAATGCTTTTGGCTTCCACTGTAGGTAAACCTCTCCAGTTTCACTTTATCAAGTTGGGGATTGAAGCATATATATATATATATATATATATATATATATATATATATATATATATATATATATATCCTTCCAGTTCCCCTTCCCTGATAGGTTTGAATTAGCACACACAAGTTACAACGTGAGAGAGAGAGCCCGCTCAGATACTTCCACACGTGTTTACAATGTATTCCAATCAATTCCACCTCTTTTATCCCTTCCTCTGCTCCTCTTCCCCACCTCCTAAAACAATTTCAACTTGTTCCTTTGGGTCTCACACATGCCAACAGTCTACCTCAACCTCAGCCCAACAGGCGCCTGCTAGCCCATCCATCTCCCACAGAGTTTCTTTCCCTTTTTCAGATTTTAAGAAATCACATTTGGGGCCACAAGTGTGGCCTAGTGGAAGAGTGCTTGCCTAGCATGCATGAAGCCCTGGATTTGATTCCTTGGTACCACACACACAGGAAAAGCTGGAAGGGGTACTATGTCTAAAAGTTGTAAAGTGTGCTAGCCTTGAGAAAGCTTAAGGAGAGTGCCCAGGCCTCAGCACAAGCCCTAGAACTGCAAAAAAAAAAAAATGCATATATATACACACACACACACATATATATGAAAAAAATATCTGCAGGGGATAAATGTTGACCTTATAGTATGATTTGGTACATAAAAAATTAAGCAAAGAGCAAAATGTCTGCCCTGACTCCCTCAAACAAAAACCATTAATGAGAAGGAAACACAAACAGCCAAAAGAAACATGGCATAGACCACATAAATAAATTGTTCTGGATTTCTGTAACTTAAAGTGAGATCTAGCCATTAAGAAGAATGACATTAAGTGATTTGATTTTAAGTGGCATGGGAGACTGATAGAACAGATTCCACACTTAACCAGACTATTGAGGATTTGATTGTTTTATGGACTATTACATTCTGTGTTCCCGGTTTGATAAAGAATTATGGTGGTTTTGCTGTCATATCAGTCTGTGTCATCTGTCATCATTTTCTTTTTTTTTTTTCTTTTATTTATTTTTTTAAAAAAATTTTATTGTAATTAATAAAAGGGTTACATGATACTTGCCAGATAGAAGGTGCATTAATTCACATACATTGATATCTGCCATCATTTTCAAGGGTGATTTATTGTCATGCCACTACTAGGGTTTGAATTCAGGGTCTTACACTCTGAAGTAAGAGCGTAGAATGCCAAGGCTAGCACTCTACCACTTGAGCCAGACCTCGCCGCTGGCTTTCTAGTGGTTAGGGGTAAGAATAGCAAGGACTTTCCTTCCTAGGCTGGCTTTCAACCTTGATTCTTGGGTCTCAGTCTTCTGAGCAGCTAGGATTACAGGTGTGAGCCGTAAGTGTCTGAGTGTGTGTTTTATATAACAGAGTTGAAAACAAATTTGAGTGCGTTTATCCTCTTAGTTAAAGCTATTGAACTATAAATACTACTGTGCTTGCTGATCTGCAATGACTGGAGGTTTTTTGGGGTTTTTTTGTTTTTTTTTTTTTTTGCCATTCCTGGGCTTAAGTTCAAGGCCTGAGGACTGTCCTAAGTATGTGGTACCAAGGAATCGAACCCAGGTCTTCGTGCATGCTAGGCAAGCACTCTACCTCTAGGCCAAACTGGAGCCCTGACTGGAGCTTTTTTTTACATTGCTCCATGTTTTTCCCAGTGCCTAATAACCAAATAACCTTAGGTTTCCTTTATTTTTATTTTGCCAGGTTGTGAAGATTTTATTAGCTTTGTGTTTGAATTTGGGAAGAGTTTATGTTCTATGCACCTGACTGAAGATGAAATCGCACTATTTTCTGCATTTGTCCTGATGTCAGCAGGTAAGACAATCAGATGGAAAATGGTGTGGGGTGGGAGGTGAGGAAGGGGAGAGCACTGATCAAAAAGAAATGCGCTCATTACCTTACTTCTGTAACTCTAACCCCTCTGTACATCACCTTTACAATCAAATTTAAACAGTACAAAGAAGCTGGGGTCTGTAATCCTAGCTACTCAGGAGACTGAGATCTAAGGAATGTAGTTCAAAGCCAGCCAGGGCACCGAAGTCCGTGAGACTCTAATCTCAAATTAGCCACCAGAAAACAAAAGTGGTGCTGTTGCTCAAGGACAGCACCCAGGCCTAGAGTTCAAGCCCCACAACCAACCAAGCAAAGGGGAGAGAAGAAAGAAGGGGAGAGAGGGAGCGAGAGAGAAGGGGAGAGAGGTTGTTAAATGGTCCAGGTAAAGAGTTTTTCAAGGTGCATCGTCTGACTGGCTTCCAAGAGCTTCTGTAAGCCGTAATAAATTATTTTTTCACATTTCCATAGAGCACCTCTATGGAAACACACAACTTCTTTAAACAGAATCTTTTCTTTAGACAGACTCTTAGGAACTGATAACCCAGTCCAGAATTAACTATGTTCCAACACAAACATCGTGGATGAGTTGCTGCCCTTAACACCAGTCTTCAAGGCAACATGTGCTTTTAAGATTACCTACCTAGCTGGGTGCTGATAATTCATACTTGTAATCCTAGCTACTCAAGATCTGGACACTTGCTGATGGCTTACACCTGTTAATCCTAGCTACTCAAGAAGCTGAGATCTGAGGATCACAGTTTTAAACCAGCCCAGAAAGCCAAAAAAAGAACATAAGGCTCTTATCTCCAATTAATCACAGGAAAAGCCAGAAGTGGAGCTGTAGCCTTGAGGAAAAGGAGCTTAAGAACAGTACCCAGGCCCAGAGCACAAGGGCCAGGACTGGGGAAAAGAAAAAGGAGAGGGCTGGGAGTTTGGCCTAGTGGTAAAGTGCTTGCCTAGCATGCACGAAGACCCGGGTTCAATTCCTCAGTACCACATACACAGAAAAAAGCCGGAAGTGGTGCTGAGGCTCAAGTGGTAGAGCTCTAGCTTGGAGAAAAGTCCAAGGACAGTGCTCAGGCCCTGAGCTCAAGCCCAGGACTGGCAAAAAAAAAAAAAAGAAAAAGGAGAAAAAAGAGATCTGAGAATGGTAGTTTAAGCCAGCCTGGCAAACAAACCCTCGAGACTTTTATCTCCAATTACCTACCAAAAAGCCAGAAGTCATGGTGTGGCACAAGTGGTAAAACACCAGCCTTGAGCCAAAAAGCTAAGCATGAGGCCCAACACACATGGACTCCTACTCAGGAAGCTGAGATCCAAGGGTCACCGCTGGAAGCTGGGCCCGCCAGGATAGCCAAGAGTGGCTCATCTCTAGCCACCAAAAAAAAAAAAAAAAGCCGGAAGTGAGCTGCAACTCAAGTGGTATAAGGCTAGCCTTGGAGTTCTGTTGACCACTTCAGCTGATCTGAATTATAAAGCAGTTTTAATTTTCCAAAAAGGCTAGCAGAATTGAGAAAATGTCATTGAGAAGTAGACATGAAAGACTGCACAGACCATGGGAGATTCCTTTCCTGTCAGTGGTGGTGCCTACCTTCCTTTAAGCACCGGGAAACAGGAAGGTCCACACTCTGTGGATCACGGGGTCACTTTCCTCCTCCTCTAGCAGCATTTTGGAAGGAGAATAAATCTGCCCTATGTACCTCTTAGTATGTATTGTAGCATAGTAAAATCCTCATCCCAGGGGTACAGGCAGTATGGGGGGGAGGCATTGTAAGGGGGTAACGCCCTGTCAGAGGAACGATACTAAAATGAACTATATCTGGTGTAGATCGCTCGTGGCTGCAGGAAAAAGTGAAAATTGAAAAACTGCAACAGAAAATTCAGCTAGCTCTTCAACATGTCTTACAGAAGAACCACCGAGAAGACGGAATACTAACAAAGGTAAGAGCATAGGGTTCTAGTTGGTGTGGCTGAATTATGCCTTGGCATGGATCATGCTTGCAGCCATGCTTGTCACATGACCAGGCCCCTCAGTCAATGCTGGGACTTCTGTCCAGGCCTTCAGACTCTTATCTTTAGAATTGCATCTGGCCTTATTATAAATAAGCCAACTTCTTTAGCCAGCAGAAACATTACATCCTTGGAATTCACTGGTACTGAAGTTCTGGATAAAATGTGGAGGGGTGGCCAAACTACCTCAGACTGTCTGCTTGCCCACATCTGCATCACCCCCCTCTTCCAGAGAAGAGACTGAAATGGTGGAGCAGAAGCGCCTGGACTAGGGAGGAGCTGAGAGTCAGGGGCTCTCAGTTGGTGCAGCAGTGCTGAGCAGGACCAACTTTGGCTAGTGAATATTTTATCAGCTAAATTATTCATCTTCAAAGTAGCACTCAGTGATCCCTACCATTCAATGATGTGACAAGATCTTTTTTTCTTCCCCAATCCTCTTATTAAAAGTATAAGAATTTCCACTGTGTCACCCTATTGGCAGCGAAGTTAAAAATAAAGAGCATCCAGATTCTTCATTCTTTCATATCCTCGTCTGTCCTCCCCTGACATCCTGTCCTTTTCTTCCCCCTCCTTACAGTTAATATGCAAGGTGTCTACGTTAAGAGCCTTATGTGGACGGCATACAGAAAAGCTAATGGCATTTAAAGCAATATACCCAGACATTGTACGACTTCATTTTCCTCCATTATACAAAGAGTTGTTCACTTCAGAATTTGAGCCAGCAATGCAAATTGACGGGTAAAAGTTATCACCCAAGCACTTCGAGAATCTCCGAAGTATAGACAAGAAAAAGAAAAAAAACAACAACAACAACACAAAAAATAAATAACCAAGACACTTTTTATGGCCCTGCACAGACAGCCCTGGAGCGCCAACACACTGCACTTTTTTTTTTTTTTTTTTTGGTGATTAGGGGTCAGGCAAAGGAGGAAAGGAGGGGAGACAACAGAAACAAATAAAAGTTGAACTTAGTTTTTCTCTTGCATATGATTTCCATTCTGCCTACAGACATGGACCCTTTTTTTTTTTTTCCTGTCTCGAGCTTTGACCTCTGTTTACAGAAGGACGATTACTACAATCGGAAGATTTTTTTTCTCCTCTTCCTTGTAGGTCACTGCCCAGACTTTCTACGGCTTGACCACTCTGTATGTTCCAATGGAGAGGCCAACAAGGAAAAGTTGGTGGCTGGTGTGTTGTGTGTGTGTATGGTGGAGGTAGCAGCATTTATTTCACACACCTTTGCTCTTTGTTTCATGAAGGAAGTGTTCTCGTTTTCTCACCGAGTATTTCCAGTCGGCAGATGGCCTGGGAAAGGGGTGCAGAGTTCTACCAACAATAGCATTATCATGTATTACAGGGTAAATGGGCATGAAGACTATATATAGCTAAAAAACAAAAAAAGAGAGATTGTTTATATATTGTTTTTAATATAAAATGTAGTTACTGGTGTAGCTTTTCTTGTTGAATTAAGGCACTTTCATTTTGCACCTTTTTTTTTTCTTTAAATTAAATGCTAGCTGTGTTCACTGTCGTGTTCCATGTACACCAGAAACACAAGTTGAACTGAGAAGGCTTGGAAGGTACGTCGGGAGGTATTTATGCTGCTGTTTACAAAATTACTTTTTAAAAAGACTTGGCTGGTCATATCTAGAAATTGAAGAGCAATTATTTTTCCCATATGTGAAATTTGGAATTCAAAATGAAATTCTCCCTCAATTATACATTGCTTTTTTTCTGGTTAAGTTTAATAATTGATGTGTTTATGCTTCATACAAAGTTGAACCATTAGTGCTGTGGACTTTTTAAAACCACCTTTGGGAGGTTAGGGAAATGAGGCTCCTTGTCCAAAATATACTCGTGGCTTTAGTCTCAACTTGGAATGCTCTGACAACTGAGTAACCAGAATAGTTATAACATTCTGCCTGGAGCAAGGGCACATGCCTTGTTTGAGGAAATAAAGATTGATGTGAATGTTTGCTGGTTGTGGTAGAATCTAGGAACCCTAAGAGTTCGTGTCAAGAGGACACTGATTCTACACTCGCTAGCCCCAGGCAACACTGCCCTCTAGATCTGGTACACCATGGTTCGAAGACTAAGGGAGGTGTTCAAGGTTGAACCCGGTTTCTCTTATTTAAGTATTGTAAGCCTTTAAAGTGAAGTTGATGCTAGCTGCCAACACTTACTCTTGTGTTTACCCTCATTAGAAAACTGTGGATTTCTAATTTATTTTATTAAATATTTAGAAGATTGGTTGGCTTGTGTGTTCAGGTGAGAAATATTGAGGGTTTTGTTGTTTTGTGAGTGTGTGTGTGTTTTTTTTAAATAAATTCCCAGTGGGAGAGAGAAATGAACCGTTTGCTATACACAAGTGTGCATATTTTAATCCCCAGGGACCTCTGGGGACTGTAAGTGTTAGAACGTTTTTCTTTTTCGTCATACTAGGTAGGGGGCTAGAGTTCCTGGTCTGACATCAAAGAACATGGCTCTTCACACATGGAAAGTCTCCCAGAAACCCTTTCCATTCAAGAGCCTGCAGTAACTCTTGAATCTTCTGAGGGGGTTTTCACTCCTGCTGATGTCTACTGGTTGGCCAGGGCTGGCTTCCTAGAGACCTCACTCTGTGCACCTCCACCCACTTTCTCACTTGTTTCCTGAGGGATTGAGAACAGGGGAAGGAATTATTCACACAGAAGTGTGTATGAAGCCTAAATAACATCCAAATTTTTTTTTCAAAAATATAGTAATGGTTGAACCATAAATAGGAGAGTAATATTTACTTATCTTACAGGCATATTAAATTTTATGTGTTTATATACAGAGGTTAACTGTCAGCGTATAGTATTTATATTTGGGCAAGAAGGGTTAAATCAAATTTTTATTTAAGTACATAGTTCCTTTAAAGAGTCATAGTATTTATACTCTGAAGAGTACCAAGTTCAGTTATTTATTTGTCCAGTATTTTTCTGTTATTTCTCCTTTGGTGAGGTGGGCAGGGGGCGTGGTACTTGTTTGTTTTCCTTTTCCCTTTTGGTGATTCAGATTCACTAAATTTGGGGATGGTTTTTATTAAAGTATATTAACTTGTTTTTAACCAAAGCTTTCTGAATATGACCAGCCTCAGGTGCTAGCGTATTAAAGAGCAACTAAACCTAATTCCAGTGTCCATTTGTGAAGAAAAGCCAATTGAACTTCTCTAAGGGTGGGAGAAACTGTAATGTTGAACTTAAATTGCTTTTCTCAGAAAGGATTTTACATGTATCTGATTTGGGGGGAAATGCTCTAATCTCAGTAATATTTATGCTATGGTGACATTGCTTATATAATCAACTATAAGTAATATAATGCTGCTTCTAGGTGTTTCTGAATGAAAAGCAGGGGGTAAACTTTCAAAGCAAAGTCCACCGACAAGTGTGAGAACAGAATAGGAGACAGAGATGGGCTCAGAGAAATGGAGAGAACTCTTTATTTAGATCTGAGATGGGATCTGAAGCTCAACAAGTAAATGCAATTGAGAGAAATAAGGAGTCCAGAGAAGAATGTAAAACCTCTGCATTTTTATTTTCTCCTTTATTAGTAAAAACACTCATGGGGTGACATAAAAATCCTGGATGGTACCAAAAGAGATCATCTTAATAGTTCATTTAATTAAGAGTGTCCTAAATTTAAATGTCCACTAGTCTTTTAAGGACTACAACCACTTCATAATCAGCTTGGCTGCTGTAGTTTCCTTTATATATTGTTTTCTATGTAAGGCTAATAAGCCTTTTTTAAATACATAGATATGCAAGTGGTGTCCAAACAATCAAAATAATATGAAGTACTGGTGTTAGTCACAATGAAATCAAAAGTGTAGATGAAAGTGTTTTGGGACAGACAGAAAATTGTGTGAAAGGTATTTTTAAAAATCATTGTTCAACATCCTTTTCATTTTTTTTTTGAGTTAAATCTTGGGGTTTTTGGGTTTGTGTAAGTCTTTATTTAGCATCTTAATTCACCCTTCCTAACTTAAAAACATAACCTAAGACACTGCATCTAAGTTTGGTTGTTCTTTATAGTGTGGATAACAGATATTTGTAAGTGTATGGGGGTGGACTGAGGGGGCAGGGAAAGAAGGTGTGTGATTGGGTGTGTGTGTGGGTGTACACACGTGGCGCGTACACTTGCGCGCATGTAATGTTCGTGTGTGGGATCGCTTCTAGGCTACTAAGTGTCAATGGAAAAGAAAACATATTCAAAAGACTTAAATCAAAACTCAGAAGATGGAGAAAAAAAAGATTTATTCTATACAAAGCCTTGTCTGGACCACTTTAGAGAGACTTCTATTTTTTTAACCCTTCTATAAATATTTGATGGCACTTGAACTATTCCTGCAATAAAATGTGATTTGTGTAAAGAAAAAAACAGATTTTGTAATGTGAAACAAAGAAAGAAAGTAATGTAATTTTCTAAAAAAAATACAAACAAAACTTTGTATTATTTTCTTGATGGGATTTGTCTATTTGTCTTTGGGAAAACTTTTTATTTCATTGAATGTGCCATAGTAGAAATGTATGTATGGTTTTTTGTTTTCTTTTTTTTGGTTGTTTTTTAGTGTTTTTTCTCTTTTTTTTCTTTTGTTCAGTTTTAGACAAAGGACTAGCTAGGTGTTTGTGTTCCGACATTCCAAGACACAAAACAACATAGTACAATCCTTCATGGAAAGGTTTAAGTAGTGTGTGAGCTTTTCTCATCATTGCTTTTTTGCACATCTTACTCATTCCTCTCTTAGTTAGTGCAATATGTACATAGAGCTCTTGCGGGTGTACCTTGATCCCTCAGGGAAAAAAAATACATATTTGTACAGTTTTTTTTTTTGTTTCGTTTTGGGTGGTTTTTTTCCTTTTGTTTTTGGCTAAGGAATGTCGATCGAATCACTTGTTGTTGAGAAGCAGCCAGATAATAATCCTAAAGCCACTGTTTTCAAACATTGTTTTAACCATGTGTCCTTCCACTGCTACTTTAAGATAATGATGATAATAATAATAATAATAAAGTGTTATTTTCTGACAGTTCTTTGTGCTGATTGGTTGGGGGGAGGGTAGCTAAGCACCTTACGATGAGTTACTGTGAGTGACAATCCATCTTGGTATCAAGGATAGACGCCCTATCATTTTGGAGTTGGGGTAAGAGTCAGAAACAATGTGCTCAGGGATTTCTAAAACTCTTAAAACAGGGTGGCCAGTATACTGGGACAAATTGTGTTTTATTATTAATGATAACAATGATGATACTTCCCCCCCCCAGGCACAAGTGAATTGTGTAGAATTGTGTGTTCGTGTATAATGTCTTCAGTATTGTCTCATTTTACAGAGTTCAAAACTTATGTGCACTTCGGTTTTGTGAATAACTCCACAGAAGTGTACAGTTATGCTAACGTATTCAAAAACTAGTGACAGACCAGCAGAGAGTAACTCAAAGTACAGTCCTTAGGTATTCTAGTAACCATTTCCCTAATGACTAAAATATTCATGATAAACAGGCGGATAAAATTATACACATTTTATGCTATTTTAAATTCTAAAAATTATGAGTTAAAATTTAACAACCTATATGTCCTGCCTATCAGTATAGTCAGATGGTTCAAGATGAAGGAGTGTGTCCGTGTGTGTCTGTGGGTACTAGAGCTTTTTTTGCTCATGGCTAGTGCTCTACTATTTGAGCCACAGCTCCATGTCTGATCTGTTGGTGACTAACGAAATTAGAATCTCACAGATTTCCTTTCTGGGCTGGCTTTGAACCGTGGTCCTCAGATCTCAGCTTCCCAGGTAGCTAGGATTACAAAATGATCCGCCATTGTCCAGCTATGATTTTTTTCTTAATACCAACAAATACTTATTTTTACTGTGTTTTCCTCTATAAGCAAACCAAAAATTTCTTCAGGTAAAATACATCCACATTCCTGTGTTTCTAGCTGATGAATTAATAACAGGAGCTAATACTTAAGGACAAATAACCTGGCTTTTGGACATTCCCATAAATTATGCCCCAGAAAGTCAGTGTAATTATTTTGACATATTCATCAGATTCATGTGTTTCCTTACTGCCATGGGGGAATGCAGAGGGAAAACTTTCCATGATTATGAGGTAACATGGATTTTTATTTTTGTGTGGGCTCTGGCCTTGAACTTAGGGCCTAGGCACTGTCTCTGAGCTTTTCACTCAAGTCTACCATTTGAGCTTCTTGCTCATTAATTGGAGAAAAAAGTCTCATGGATTTTCCTGCCCAGGCTGCTTTCAAGTAGCAGTTCTCAGATCTCAGCTTTCTGGGGAGTAGCCAGATCACAGGCATGAGCCACTAGTGCAGCAACATCTTCTTGATAATAAGGAGAAGAACAAAAATTTCCTGTCTTCTATGTATCTCCCCACATGCACACCCAGAAGTTGGTATTCTTACATTAGGATGAGAACCTATGAAAGCAACTTTAGAGGATAGGTTATATCGTGTGCCCAGAAATGCAGTTCCAACAGTAAGTCTTGATACATTGCTTAGCCTCTAGAAGATAGGTCTTCGTTTTATCCCTTCATGACTGTTTAATCTCTTTAAATTTGATGATCCAGGCATTCTTACTGCTGTACTTTGGTTTTTTTTTTGAGTGGAGATGACTGACTAGTGATTGTTCCAGCAGTATTTGTGTCCACTTGTGGATCTGTGTGCTTATTTAGATGGGGGAGGGAGTGTCTGTGTACTTGTTTATGTGTTCAGATGACACTAGTCATGTCAGACTCTGAGAATAAGTTAAAGAAATAATCCAGAAGCCTGGTTTTATACCAAGGAGAACACCGTAGATAAGAGACCTCCATGTTCAACCATACCCTCAGAACTTAGAGCAATAAATACGTTCAGCCATTTATTTCCTTGAAAATGAATGGCAGAATATCTAATCCAAATAGAACCCACCTTCTTATTTTTTTCCAGTGATGCAATGCAACATGGGAGTCTTGTGTGGAGAAAGTGAATGTGGATATCTTAATGGATGCCTAGGCAATTCGTGTTTGTTGTTTACATTTAGTTTTGCCATATGAGCAGTGCTAGACCTTTTTTCTTCATCCCTTCAGAGCTAACGGACAGTTTGCTGTTACCTTTGACCTGTCCCACATGCGCTGTGACGTTCTCTAAGAATGACAGTTCTGTTTCACAGTTCATGTGTGATTCTGTCTCCATTATGTACGTTAAATCCAGTGGTGTTTATGTAACCACTCTAATACTGATTACTATTTCTAGGAACTCAATTATCATTAACCAGATTGCATATATAAATGCAGGTTGTTCTTGAGCAATATCGTGAATATGACTTCACATACACAAAAATAATAATTCATATGTACTGTATACATCTTCCTGCATCCAAAAGTTTCTTCCTATCCATAGTGGTTTGAAATCTCACATACAACAGTGGTAAATATTTGAACATTAGGACATTAGCTGGCTGCTTCTTTTAGATGTCCCTGTATTGTCTGCCTGCTCCTTTTGTGGAGATCTGTTTTTGTATTGGATATTTGGGCCAATGGGAGGCTTCAAGCTACAACATATTTTCCCAGTTTAAATATCTTTCACATATGACAAACCCCAGACAAGGCTTTTTAATATGTATAAAGAACTGCAACGTTAGGTGGTTTATTTGCAAACCGTTTTCAATGTTGTCCATTTTTATGGCACCTTTAAGAATATTCTTCTTTCCAAAGTACAAAAAAATAGGTTAAATAATCTAGCCATAACTGAATGTCAAGCAATAAATCAAATGACTTTTGTGCATAGACTTAAAAACAAATACAAATTTTAGACATCTGCATGTAAATGCAATCTCTTGTTTACTGCTTTTCAACTTGAGCAATTGATTCCTTATTTACTATGAACTTAAGAACTTATAATGGCCTGTAAACATTTTCTCTCTTAACTCTTCTTTCAAATTTACCTTTGTCTCTGCTTTTGAGTCATAATATTTAATGTTCTGCACATTTCTATACAGTTAACTTTTGGGCTCTCATTCTGTATAGATAAGAAAATGTTATATTATAAACAGCCTACTCAGTGCAAATATTTATCTGTTTATCAAATCCACAATATGCTGTATAATACCGGTTTTACTATATAATCTATTTTAGACATAGCTGTTTAGACCTAGAGTGTGCTATTTTTGTGTTTTTCTGATGTGTGGTGCTAGATTAAGTTACTTTTGTGAACAACAACAAAAAATATCCCTTTTATTCCTAGACAATACCACCTTTGGGTCTTGTTAATTTCACTGAGTATAACTATATATTTGTATATATATACATATATAGATATATATATATCTACCTATGCCCAACTAGCAGCTGTATCAGAGTGCTGGATTTGGGACATGCTTTTCTCTTTAAATACATAATATCATGATATAAATTATTCTAGAGTGTATTTAATTAGGGTATAATCACTTCCTTAGTACAGATATTTGATATCTATTGGATCAATCTGTACAGAAATCTGGACATATGAAAAATGATTAACTTTTATTTTTATGTGTGTTACTTGGCTTTATGTCATGTCTCCTGAAACAAAAGTAATGATTTTGTAAGGTCTTCAAGAACCCAAAGATTAACACTCTTATTTAATGGAATAATACTTTTTTGTGTTTGTTGGCCCCTGACAGAATTGTACATTTAACTATAATCATATATAAAATATTTGTAGATGGGGGGTCGGGAGTTTGGCCTAGTGGTAGAGTGTTTGCCTAGCATGCACAAAGACCCAGATTTGATTCCTTGGTACCACATACACAGAAAAAGCCAGAAGTGCTGCTGTAGCTCAAGTGGTGGAGCTCTAGTCTTGAGAAAGCCCAAGGACAGTGCTGAGGCCCTGAGTTGCCAAGTCCCAGGACTGGCAAATACATACATATATATATATATATATACATACATACATATGTATGTGTGTATGCATATGTGGACATATACATACATGTGTATATATATATATATTTGTAGATGCTTGAGGGCACACTTAACCTTTTTCTCTAACATACCTTACTTGTAAGAATGGAGGCATACACTAGTAGACCACAGGCCATATACCAGATTTGACAAGGGGTGTTCTGTTTCCAAATGGCTTCAGCCAGTTCCATGAACTCAGTGGAGGACCTTCCTTTTAAAAGCCATTTTAATCCTGAGTTTAATTACAATTGTCCACCTATTCTCCTGAGATCTATTGGCATCATTAAACATCACAGTGTATCAAATATCTAACTAAGGATGTAGTTAGCCTTATTAAATATTGATTAGAATTGTTCTGTAATTATTACTGAATTTGTAAGATCTTTAGCAAGGATTTTTGAGCAATTTATAAATATAGAGCAAATGTTTCTGTTTACTTCACTTTTTGTAACTGCAGGTGATAAATTCTCAAGCCATGACTAATGGCTCCATGCACTGCTCTCAACTTTCCCTCTACACTTTTCTGGAAGAGTTGCTGTTACCTTAATTATAAATGCAATTGTGTGGTTAATGAAAGCTGATAATAATAGTTAACCCTTTACAGAAAAATTGGCTACCATTTAGGAAGACATGTCTTCTAATAGAAAGTGTGTCATTCCTTAACTGTCTTACCTTGGAAAAAAGATTGAAACTTTTTTTTAAAGCATCATTTAGCACCCCAAACTTCCTACCCACACAAAGACCTGCACATGTCAGCATTCAATCATTGTTACACATGACAAGGGTGCCCCCCAAAACAAAATGGGTTTTCCTTGGGTTTTTGGAAGGGGAAGCATATTTGTAAATATATGCAGAACCCTATGACTAACCTTTTTTTGTACAGCTGAGTATAAAACCACACTGAAAAGACCACATGAAATGCTGACTCCAGTTGTGTGTGTGTAGGTCTGGAGGGTTAAGCACACAAATTTCCCACAACTCTGAATTACAACCTCAGCCTTCTGTAAATAAAATACAAGTCTGGAAACAGTAATACTGTACCTCTAACTCTCTGCTGTCTGTTTTCTGTACAGTATGTAAAGACTCCTTTTTTTTCCCACCACACTAAAATGCAGACCATTGACGGGGATCGTAAAAGGTAGTATTGAACTAAAACTTTCCTAACAATCTTTCTTGGAGGATCATCCAGCTTTTAACATTGGGTTTTTTTTTTGTTTTCAATTCACTTTTTTTCTGTAGTCTGCTTATTTCAAGCTGTTTATTTTATTGAGTCCTGAATTCAAAAAAATATTTTGATTCATTTTGTAAATACAAGCTGTAAAAAAGAGAGATTTAATGTTGTCTTTTAAATACTCCAATTTTCATTCTAATATGAATGTTGTTATATTGTACTTAGAAAAACTGTACCTTTAATAATACATTACCTTTATTAAAAGTGCATTGAACACATCAATTTTAGATGTGCTTTATGTACTGGTATCCTATAATAAAACTTCAGCTTCTAATGGAACATGTGTTGAGTTTTCCTTTTCCCTTCCTTAGTGAGTAGTATTACACATAATTTTCTCTCTTTTTTTTTTTTTTTTGGACTGTCCTGGGCTTGAACTAAGGGCCTGGACACTGTCCTTGGGCTTTCTCAATTTTTTAAAGTTAACAAAGGAGGGGCCGGTAGTTTGGCCTAGTGGTAGAGTGCTTGCCTAGCATGCATGAAGACCTGGGTTCGATTCCTCGGTACCACATACATAGAAAAAAGCCAGAAGTGGTGCTGTGGCTCAAGTGGTAGAGCCCTAGCCTTGAGAAAATCCAGGGACAGTGCTCAGGCCCTGAGCCCAAGCCTAGGACTGGCAACATACATATATATATATATATATATATATATATATATATATATATATATATCAGGTTATTGAGAAACAAAAGTCATAGCCACAGATAAGCCAGTAGAAGTTAAGCACAGAAATGTCTCAGTTACTACTACTGTTACTGCTCAACTTCCTTTTCATGAGGCAGGTGGCACATGCTAGCCCAGACATCTCCTGGCCACTGGGCTCAAATGTACACGCGTCAAGGCCTCAGCTTCTCCTAACACGTCTGTGAGAGCGCCAGGTGCTCACAGCAAGCTGCTGGGCTCACACACAGCTCAGCACCGTGGCATCTTCTCCCACTCAAACAAGAAGCTGAAAGTAGGACCCAGCCCTAGTCAGGCACAGTCCAGAAGTCCCTAAGGGTTAGAGGCATGGCTCAAGCAGTAGAGCACCTGCTTAGCTAGTGTGAGACAGTTCAAGCCCCAGTACTACCATCAAAAAAGAGGCTATCAATGTTACGAAAGATTCTGGGAAAAAGAAAAACAATACTTCCAAGCTTAAGAGTAGGGGAACTTTGGAACAAGGAGAGAAAATGCTTCCATCGCAGAGCAAAGGGAAGGGCATGAAGGGACACAAGCCCAGACACACGAGGAACAACACGGCATGTTCTCACGATATGTAGGGGCTCGTGCAAGAAAGTAGAGGCATCACTGCAGGGGTTGACGGAGGGCTGTGATGGCCAAAATGCTATGGAAATACAGTTACCTATGAAAATGAAGCCTTGCTGTTCTATCTCACAGTAGGGAATTGACAGTGATTTATGATATATTCTAAACAGCTACAAGAAGGACCTTGGATACTCCAAACACAAGAATGATGGACGTTTGAAGGGATGGAACCACTATTGACCTTAACCTGACCATTACACACTGTAAAGCTGAATCACAATGCCACATTGCACCCCAGAAACATGCACAGTTATTAGTTGCCAACTAAGCTTTTCAAAGAGGGAGGGTTCATCAAGAGACCCCTTTTGGATCCCAGGAGTGATGACACCCGCTGCCTTATCTTCCTTCCACCCTCTAAATTTAAAATCAAGCCTTTGGTTGGAAGCATGGCAGAGACAGAGATGGAGAGGGTGAGAGGGAGAATGAGAAGAGGGAAGGAGAGGGAGGGAGAGGGAGGGACAGAGAGAGAGAGGGAGAGAGGAAAGGAGAGGGAGAGGGGCAAGGAGAGAGGGAGACTGAGCACAAGTCTAGACTCCCAATAGTGAGCTGTGTCTCCTGCTATCTAGGAATGCTAGCCTTTCCTTGAATCACCAAGTGTGAACTGAGAAAAATTCTAATTCATACAAACATCATTGGCTTCTGATGTCGGAAAGGACTGAAAAGGATTTTGTATAGTTAATTGGATTCTGGGTTTTTTTCCTTGGTATATGAAAAATTGATGTCAATAAAATACAGTCAGGTCTAAAGATCCATTTGTTGTTTATTCACTTGATAGAATCTGGAAATGATTCTTTAATTCTAGAATTTCCCTTTCCACTTAGTAGGGAAGAAGTTTTGTCTATTAATTATTCTGTGTTCAGAGGATAAAATTTTAATGTTCACCTGTTAACCTTACCTTCTGTTAGTTTTGACAATTCTCTCCTAAAAGCACCCCCAGCCCCGCAATCTATCATTCCTACCATTCCCTCACCCACTCTAGTCAAACCACTGCATTCCAGCAAGGCCCTGGTAGATAATACCTATAATCATCACTACTCAGGAGCCTAAGACCTAAGGATCAAGGTTCAAACCCAGCTAAGGCAGAAAAGTCTGAGAAACATTCATCTCCAGGTAATCACCACCAAGATGGAAGTATGGCTCTAGTAGAACACCAGCCCTGAACAAAGCTCAACACCTAGCCCGAAACAAAACACACAAAAAGTCACCATTGCAGGGACTAGAGCGGAGCCTCATGGTAAAGAATGCTAGGCTAGCATGCATGAAGCCCTGGGTTCAGTACCACATACTCAGAAAAAAGCCAGAAGTGGCACTGTGGCTCAAGTGGCAGATCACTAGCCTTAAGCCAAGGACAATGACCAAGCCCTGAGGTCAAGCCCCAGGACTGGAAAAAAAAAAAAGAAAAATCACCATTACATTCATTACATTCTAATGAAAGACAAAGGGCACACGTTTTCTCTTATACATGTAAGTTGCACCTGAATTATAAACCTATGAAACATATACAGGGCCCTATACATATATACACACATACAAATTGAAATACGGTATATAACAGGGAGGATTCCAGTGGTACAGCTTACAACAACAACTAACGCACAGTGCAACCGCATGAACACCAGGGAGATGAAGCACAGTTTGTCAGAGATGGGCAGAGGTCAAGGTAAAGGAAGACAGACAAATGGAGAAAGGGTGGCTGAATTTGGCCCTTAATACTCTATGCACGTGTGACAGTGGCAACGGGCAGAGAGAGATAAGGGGAATAATAGAAGGGGTGGCATCAAGGCGTATTGTCAACTGACATGTAGAATTCAAACCCCTTTGCACAACTAATTAAAACTGAAGGGTTTTTTTTGTTGTTGTTTTTGGTTTTTTTGCCAGTCCTGGGCTTGAGCTCAGGGTCTGAGCCCTGTCCTTGGACTTTCTCAAGGCCAGAATTCTACCACTTGAGCCTCAGCACCACTCTGGCTTTTTTTTTCTGTGTATGTAGTACTGAGGAATCAAACCTGGGTCTTCGTGCATGCTAGGCATGCACTCTATCGATAGGCCAAACTCCAGGCCAAAACTGAAGCATTTTAAATGTACTTTATTGTATTATAGAGGTTGTGTGTTCTCGTCGATAAATAGGAGCTAAAATTTGATCTCATACAAGTAGAAAGTAGAAGAGTTGTTACCAGGAGTTGGGAAGAATGGGTATCAAAATTCAATTAGATATAAAGACTAGTTCCACTGTTCAATCTCCCAGTAGGGAAACAAGGTGACAACCATTTATGATATATCCTAAACAGCCAGAAGATGAATAGTCCCAAAACACAGAGATGACCAACTTTTGAAGTGATAAGAACACTAATTAGCTTGATTTGATCATTACACATTGTAGCACTTTCTCAGTGCCACCCCACGCCCTATAAACATGCGCAGCTACCATGTGCCAAACTCCCTCTGAATCCCAGGAGAATTACACCAATGGTACCCCTTCCAAACCTCTCCACTTTAACAACTTTAACAGCAAGCCTAGAAGCCGGGTACTAGTGGCCTACATCTACAATCCTAGCTATACAGAAGGAGTGTAGCGCAAGCCAGCCCAGGCAGAAAAGCCCACAGTTTTTTTTTGGGGGGGGGGGGAGAGGGTGGGTCATGGGGTTTGAACTCTAAGCCTAGGCATTGTCCCTGAGCTCTTCAGCTCAAGGCTACCACCCTACTCCTAGAGCTACAGGCTACTTCCCCTTTGATAGTAATGAATTGGAGATAACTCCTTCAAGTTCAACCACTATGGAAAGCAGTATGGCGGTTCCTCAAAAGACTAAACATAGAGCTCCCCTATAACCCAGCAATTCCACTACTTGGCATTTACCCAGTCATACAGAAACAAGGACATACTAAATCCACCAGCACAACAATGTTCATTGCAGCACTATTTACCATAGCAAAGATATGGAACCAACCCAGATGCCCCTCAGTTGATGAGTGGATCAACAAGATGTGGTATTTATACACAATAGAATTCTATGCTGCTATCAGAAAGAATGACATTGCCCCATTTGTAAGGAAATAGACTTGGAAAAAATCATATTAATTAAAGTAAGCCAGACTCAAAGGAACATAGGCTCAATGGTTTCCCTCAGCTGTCATAATTAGTATAAACCTTGGACTCTCCTAGCAAAGGTTTACAATAGGACAAAACCTAGATACATAAGGCCATGTAGGATGAGGCTAAATGAAAGGATCTTCGGGACATAGAAACAAAAGCCATATAATGAGTGATTGTTGTTCTTAATGTACTATGTTATTTCTCATCTCTTTTGTTGTCCCTGGGTTATCTCATATTGTTCCAGTATCTTACCTTGTTATCTGACATACTGTATATATGTTTATTTGAATAGGATAGGGAAAGGGGAAAACAAGGTGAGGGGAGGGGTGGGGGAAGGGAAATGGGGACAAAAACTTGAGAAAGGGTAGCAATGTTTGTGAAGTAATGCACCTTCTATCTGGCAAATATTATATAACCCTTCTATTAATTACAATAAAAATATATTTTTAAAAAAGAGACTGTCTTTAATGCCAAGCCGGGTGGGCTGGCTTTGAACCTTGATCCTCAGATCTCAACCTCCTAAGCAGCTAGGATTACAGGCGTGAGCCACTGCACACGATGAATCCACAATCTTATCTCCAATTGAGTTCCGAAAAGCCAGAAGTGGGGCTGTGGCTCAAGCGGCCGAGTGCTAGCCGTGAGCAAAACAGCCTAGCGACATTACTAAGCCCTAGAGACAGTTCAAGCCCCAGGATCAGCACACACACACAAGATTATATACATACACACACATATGCATATATACATGTATATGTATATATAGAGAGAGAGATAAAGGGAGGAGGAGGGGGAGAGGGGAGGGGTGGGAGGAAGGGGAGAGAAGGAGGTAGGGAGAGGGAGGAGGAAGGGAGAGAGAGGGTGGGGAGAGAGAGGGTGGGGGAGAGAGGGAGGGGGAGAGAGGGCGCCTCTGCCTGCCTAGACTTCCTACACTGGAGAAGTCTCATTCCAGCTAGGAGCACTAGCCTTTCCTTTCATCACCAAGTGTGAACTGAGAGCAATTCTGCTTCATTCTGAGATTATTTACTTCTGATGTTGGAAAGAGTTAACCTGCCCTGCATGCATTTGATTTGGTTCTGGATTTTCCTTTTCCTCCTTGGGGAATACATATTGATTTCTATAAAGCAGTCGTCTCTCAGGATCCATTTGCTGTTTACTCATTTGATGGACTTCTCAAGCAATGTAACTAGGAGGACTTCCTCTTTGCAGAGGACAACTTCCTCCCGCCATCATTTGTCCTGTGCTCAAAGAATAAAATTTTAGTATTAACTTCACCTCCTAACAGACTCCCCCCCACGGCACCATTTCTACCACCCTCCCCACATCCTCTGGCTCAGAGAGACAAAGTGTACATGTTTTCTCTCCTATGTGGAAGTGAGATGTAAATGAAAAACACTGAATGCAAAAGCATATACAGGAAATGGCTCTGTGACAAGTGGTAGAGCACTAGCCTTCAGCTGAAAAGCTCAGGGACAGACAGCACCCAGGCCCAGAGTTCAAGCCCCACTACTAACAACAACAACAAGCTTATACAGAGCTTCTGTCTGGCGAATATAATGTAACCCTTCTATTAATTGTAATAAAAATATATTTTTAAAAAAAGAGAGACTCTCAATTTTTAGTGCCGGGCCCGGTGGGCTGGCTTTGAACCTCAATGCTCAGATGGAGAATCTAGGATTACAGGCGTGAGCCACTGCGCCCTGTGAAGCCACAATCTTATCTCCAATTGAGTACTAAAAAGCCAGAAGTGGAGCTGTGCTTAAGCAGCCGAGTGCTAGCCGTGAGCAAAACAGACTGGAATGCATGTATGTGCACATGAACTGGCGAATGCACGCAGGGTGTATGCAGGGGGAGTCCAATGGTGCAACTCCTTTGAACAAGTAACTTGCAAGTTAACAAAGGGTACCAGGAAGTTGAAACAAGGAAGGTCAAGGAGAATTAGGACAAATGGAAGAGGAAAGGGGGCAAAATATAGCCATAATATTCAAGATACAGATGTGTAAACTGAACCAGGGAACTTGAGTGGAGGGGTGGTGCTGGGAGCGATGGGGAGAATGACAGCAGGGGTGATACTGACCAAGATGCACTTGGCTCATAAAATGACATGTTTTATGGCTACGTAAAATAATCATCACAAAACACGCTGTATTCTAAAGATAATAGAAACCATTTAAAAATCACTCATAATTATCACTATTATCATTCACTTCTCTCAGATATTCAGGCTTGCCCTATTAAAAAAAAAAACAGCAGTCATATTACCAGTTATTTCTAGGTCTTTCTTGTTTAGCCCATAACATAGAACACACTACAAAATGTTAGAAAATAAGTTATAAAATAGAGAACTTTAAGCACTTCAGCCATTATGTTCTGATACACCATATCCTGAGACCCAGAGTATTTCAATGGACTTCAGTTTTAATGATTGAATCTCTCCCCACTTCAAAGCACATTTAATCCTGAAAAGCCAGATTTGAACAAACTGCTATGAGCAACAATATCTCCTCCACTTCCCCATCCCCACCCCAAGTTTGTGAATCAGTTACTACACAGACACTTCTTTGCTCGAGAGCTATTTCTGAATTCCCATTTTGAGAATAACTTATGATTACAGATGCATGAAGTAAATTACTGAGTGAAGTAGTTACCAGTCTATACATACTACAAGGCCATTGGTTCATTCCAAATCAATCAAAGCAGCTTGTTAGCTGAGAGGCAGAAAATGACTTAGTACACGGGGGTGGGGAGAGGGAAATGGGGACCAAGGCACGGGAAAGGGTATCAATATATGTAAAGTAATACACCTTCTACCAGGTGAATATAATGTAACCCTTCTATTAATTACAATAAAAAAGATATGAAAAAAGTAGCAATGAAACAAAAAATGACTTAGTACAGCTAAAAAGGAAAGTGAAAAAAGATGATCTGACACATTTCTCTGTCTTAATTTGCTTCACAAGAAGTATACACCTGGCAACAACAATGATAATTTCACTTTAGCCAGTGGTTGCAGTTTTCAGAACTTTTTTTTGCAGTTTAGTGAAATATTTTACAAACTCAAAACAAGTATATGTCATTATAAGTTTCTTAAATTTGTCATAGCTTCACATTCAACTTCTAGGTTTGTTCATTAGCTCAGCAGAAATGGAAACAAAAAAATTCTTCTGGCTAAAAAAATGCATAGGTCCCATAAACTGGTGGCTCACATCTGAAGCCTTAGCTACACAGGAGGCCAAGATCTCAGGATCACACTCCAAAGCCAGATGGACAAACAAATCTCTCAGACTCTTCAGCACAAAGCCAGAGGCGTAATTTAAATGGTAGAGTGCCCATCTTGAACAAAAACGTTAAGCAAGAGCACGAGGCCCTGAGTTCAAACACAAACACCAACACACACACATACAAACCATAGTAAGCAAATGGTACCCCTCTGGAAGGCAGGCAGTTCCTTAATGTACTGAACAGAAAAAAAAAAATCATCGTATCACGTGACAATTCCATTCTTCACTGCTTATTCAGGAGAAATGAACACACCAACTTCACATCAACATTTGTATGTCAATGCTCATAAGAATACGTTTATAATAGGAAGAATGTATAAACCATCTAGGCGATTGTTGTATGTTGAATGGTTAAACAGAATGGCTCTATCCATAAATGAGCTAGCATGAAGCAACAAGCAATGAAAAATGAACCACTAACACACTGAAACAAATGAAAAGAAAACCCTAAACCCACATGCAAAAGACAGTGTGTTGTGTGATTTCATTCCTATGCATATATTCAAGCATTGCCACCCTAGAGCGACAGAACCTAGATTAGTGGCTGCCAGGGGCTGAGGAAAGAAAGGATCCAGGGCTAGTGGACACCAAGAACCTTCCAGGTAGTAGAAATGCTCTTAAACTTGTTGATGCTGATAAAGGAAAACTCCATGCGACGACTAAAAATCCTATTGGCAAAAACGGGCAAATTGTGGCTTGTAGATTTTAACTCAACAAAGCCCTCTCTTCCCCTTCCCCACAAACACACAATACAGAGAATTCTAAAATCTGGGCATAAATGTCATCCCTGCCTGCCCCCTTTTCCTACTCCAAATGGCCTTCTACTCCCCACAACAACAATGCCACAGCTTCTGCCCCAAACATGGAATGCTAGCTTCTATTTCACTACTCTATGCTTTTTTCCTTTCACACTTCAAAAACCACTTCTCATTATCCATGCAGTGTAAGCATCGGCAAGATGGTGGAACAGACCCTCCAGCACTCACCTGCTCCTCCACGCACAAGAAGCAAGGCAACAGGCATATTGCTGCCCAAAAGGAAGGGTGACTGCGGCGGCGACACACTGGAAATCAACAGGAGAAAAAGAACCTTGTAAGACCCACAGTCCTGGAACAACGGCCTAGGCAAACACCACCTACTCAGGCCCCTGTCATGTCCACCCTGGAGCCAGGCCAGGGCTCGCTCTCCTTTTCAGGAGAATCCCAACAAACTCTTCTCATTTGAGGTACTGACAAGCTTTACTACTGAGATTTCAAAATCTAAGCAGATACATATTCTGAAGGCTGCACAGGAGCCCGGCTTGGTAAAAGACATTTACATCATCTCCCAGCAATACCTGAGAGTGCTGTTGCCACGAACCTTGAGCAGAGATCTATTGTCTGGATCTGGATTGCAATGGGAATTACAACTTCCTGCATCTCTTCCTTCCCTCCCTACTTTTGCTCCTCTTTCCCCTCCATTTCTCACTTCCTCTCCTTCCTTCCTTCTTTTCTCTCCATCCCTTCCTCCTGCCCTCCATTTCTCTCTCCCTCCTGTCCATTTCTCTCCTTCCTTCCCTCCCTCCCTCCTCACATACATACATACACACACACACAGAGGGTAGAACTTGGGGCCTGAGCACTGTGCCTTAGTTTTTGATCAAGGCTGGCACTCTACCAATTGAACCACATCTCCTCTTCCAGCTTTTTGGTGGTTAATTATAGATGAACCATAAACTTCACCAGCTCAGGCTAGGTTCAAACTTAAATCCTCAGATCTCAACCTCCTGAGTAATAGGATTAGAGGCCTGAGCTATTTGTCTGCATCCTTTTCCCCATAGGCCCTCCACTGTACACTGGGTAGGTAACTTCAAACAAAACTTGGCCTGGTAGAACAGCCCTTGTCCAAACCCAGCGGGAGCGTTCCGCTCTGGTTTCTAGAGGGTGTGTGCTGCATGAGGTAGACACAGCAGGACACAAGGTTGCCCAAGAGTCCCCTCCTCTGGTCAAGGGTATGGCTATTCTGTGATTTCCTACAAGCCAGGACTAAAGGCAGTGCTCATGAAGTTCTGCTTATCCCCTCTTCTGATGCCATGTCAGTAACAGAGTAATGAAAGCATTGTGGTCCGCTCCTGCCCTCACATACAAGTGGATGCTGCCTCAGAAGATCAATACTGGGCTCCAACTGTCAGGACTTCCTGTGAAGAAACTCAAGTGCCAGAGCACTGGCCTTAAGTGAAAGACACTCAGGGACAATGCTCAGGCCTGGAGTTCAAATCCTTGGAGAAAAATGCCCTTTTCTTCTTCAATACTGGGGTTTGATCTCAGGACTTGGCTTTGGCTCAGCTGGCACTCTACCACTCCAGTCACACCTCTAACCTGGCTTTTAGCTGGCTATTTTGGAGATGGAGTCTCCAAAACTTCCTCACCCAGACTCAATACTCATATTCAATCGTTCAGGTCTCAGCTAGTTGCTTAGAGAGCAACTTTGCTGAACACCTAGCCATGTTTATGCTCTCACCAGCTCCCTCTCGCTCCATCAACTGAGAGCAATCAGGTGGGTTCCCAGGTCTGCCCAGACCTGCTCATGCCTTGCATGCACGATGACTGAAATAACGGAATGGAGACAAGTCCTAATTGTTGCTCTGTCCTGATGCATACATGGTCAGAAAAGGTCTGATGTCTGTCACCAAGTGAATATGCGCAGCAGGAAGAAACACAACTTGACTACCACCCTATCTACGGGGTTCCACCGCCTCTCCCACATTGTCTCATCATACACTCCTGGCTGCAATAAACAGGAACAGCACAGAGGGTACTAGGATTCTTGCTCCCATCTCTCTCCAGTAAACACTGGAACTTGCACCACGTTCTAATCAGAGGCTCAGTGCATCAGTGCTCTCAACAGCACAGGTGTAATTACTGCGGGAGGCCCTTTCAATAACCGAGCGAGCATCAGTGGCATCATGGGAAACCCGATGCAGGTCCTCAAAATGTTATCACATTCTGAGCATAGTGATGCACACCTGTGGGCTTGTCACTCAGGAAGTGGAGGCGAGGAGGACTGAAAGTTCAAGGCCAGCCTAAAGAGGAAGATCCTGTCTTGCTGGTGAATAGCAAATGAGTCAAGATTTAACAAAAGCAGAACCTATCATTTGTAATGCATAAAAACATAATCACATAGAGTAAATGTTCAACTATCAGCACTCATTAGTGCAAACAAACCAATTAAAAATGAACAGTGGAGGGCTGGGAGCATAGCCTAGTGGTAAAGAATGCTCGGCTAACATGCACAAAAGCCCTGGGTTCAATACCTTCATACCACATACGAAGAAAAAGCCACAAGTGGCTCTGTGGCTCAAGTGGCAGAGCGTGCTAGCCTTGAGCAAAAAGTGTCCAAGGACAGTGCCCAGGCCCTTAGTTCAACCTCCAGAACCGGCAAAAACAAACAAACAAAAAAACAGTATAAGTTCACAGAAGTCCCTGGCCATGCATGCCTTGGGAGGGGGCAACAATTGAAGCTAGTCTCTCCATTATTCAGCTGCAGTGTGTGCGAGGCATCAGTGGGAGTGGATGCAGCTGGAAGGCATTACAATTGCTCTCAGCTGATGCGCTGGTGGGAGCCAGTGAAAGCTGAACATAGCTTGGCAAACTTTCTAAGCTGAATATGGGGGGCTCGCTCCTGAAGTCCTGGCTGGTTCGTTTTGAAGCTAGTCTAGGCAGGAAAGTCCTGGCAACATCTCCAAAATAAGCAGCCCCAAACCAGGCTGGAAGTGCAACTCAAGTCGTAGAGCAAAAGCAGAGCAAGTGGGAAACCCTGAGTTCAAACCCTAGTATGACAAAGAATAGCAAGCCAGTTTCTCTCCAAGTTGTACGCTAACAGGGCCCTTGAGCGCTGAGACACAGAGGTGTGCTGGGTACCTTGCCGGGGAGGGGACATGAGTGAACCATGGTTTTTTTTTGTCTACTTAGTGACATGGCATCAGAGGAGGGGAAGGCAATGCCCTTAATCATGAAGCCCCTTGGATCCCCAATCTTTGAGAGCAGCGCCTCTGTCCCCCAGTCTGTGCCTACCAGAAGCTAGAAACAAATTCTCACAGTTTGAGCAAGAGCCTGCTCATTAGGCCAAGTGTGGTTCATAAGGAAGCTAACCCAACCAAGCCAGTGTATTAGAAGGCCTGTAGGGTTTAGAAGATGAAGTTCTGAACACTAAAACAGTCCAAAGCCTGCTTTCCTCCTGCAACCATTAACAGGTTTTATTCCAAGTAGCTTTTCATCCCATACACTAGCATTTTTCCTCCCTTTCTGAATTCGAAAAATCAGTCCCATATACCTCTGTTAACTAGATTTTTGTTAGTATGAGAAAATTGCCAACCTAATCAGCTTAACAGATGAGATTTGTTTAGGCTCACCGTTTCAGTCATGGTCACTAGGGTCTTCCGTTTCTGGGCCTGTGACAAGTCAGACACTGGCAGTGCCTACCCACATAAGGTCGCCATAAATGAAGAGACCACAGGCCCAGGGTCCTGATATACCCTTCTAGGACACTCCCCCAATCAATTCTCCCAATCAAGTGGCCCCACCTCTTAAAGGTTCTGCCACCTCTTAAAAGCATCACTGGTTGTGAAACCAAGGCTAGCCTATAGGCCTTTGGGAAATATTTTAAAATCTCAACTCTAGCCTGGCAAGGTGGCTCATATCTGTAACCCTAGCTTCTCAGGAGGCTGATATCTGAGGATCGCGGTTCAAAGCCAGCCAGGGCACTAAAGAACGTAAGACTCTCATCCCTAGTTAACCACTAGAAAACTGGAAAACTGGAAATTAACCACTAGAAAACTGGGAGTTGTCAGGGACAACTCCCATGCCAAGGGGTAGGGCCGTAGCCTTGAGCTGAAGAGCTCAGGGACAACGCCCAGGCCCAGAGTTCAATCCCCAGGAACGACCAAAAAAACAACAAAAAAAAATCTTAACCCCATCACCTATTTACTAGTTCCACTTCATGTATCACACAGTCTCAGAGAAACTTGAGGAAAAACCAGCATTTAGTCCTGGTCCTACTATGTGGATCCAACATCAAAATATATGTCCAGCGTCTCAGAGAAACTTGAGGAAAAACCAGCATTTAGTCCTGGTCCTACTATGTGGATCCAACATCAAAATAAATGTCCAGCGAATCTTTCTTTAATGAGCTAGAACAGAAGTGGGGGGAAACCCACGGGTGACCACCAGCGGGAACTGACCTGTAAAACTGATCAAGTTAATGCAAAAGAAATTATGAGGCCAACTACAGCTGATTCATCCTTCCATGCAAGGCTTTGCAAAACCTTATAAAAAATATATATATACACATATCTGTGTATACATTATAATGTTTTATACTTATACACACGTTACGTACATATTCTCTATTTTGCGGACGAGGAGTCAGGATGGGGAGGTGACCATCAAACCTGTTCAGCTCTGAGGCTGTTTTGGACACACCCCTTTCTAGAACCAGCTCTACCAGCGGTGGGCGTGGCCGGCAGCAGGCCCCGCCCACCTCACGTACGTCCCCGGCGTCATCGCGCAAGGCCGAGTCGCCGCCGCCAGGTTCGGGGAGGTGCGCGTGATTGAGCGGGGCGGAGCGTGAGTGGCGGGAATGCCGTGGCGGGGTCCCGTGGCGCCGCGGACCACGAGGTGGGCGTATCCGCGGCCCCGAACCCCCGATAGCTGTGGGCGAGTTGCCCCGAGGGCGGGCGGCCGCGTACGTGGGGGGCCGGGGCAGGACGTGCGGCCGCCGGGCCTGGCCCTTGCGCGCGGGGTCGTGGCGTGGCTCCGTCCGCGCGCTCCTCGCGCGTCCCGCCGTATCCTTCCGCCCCTCCTTTGGCCTTCCCCGCCCCTTCCCCTCGGCCCCACTAGGCCCCGATGTGAGAGGTGCATTAAATAGGCGTCCCCTCTCCCAAGCCCCTGATTTTTCCACGCGCCTCGTGCTCAGCGCATCGGGTGACGGAAGCCTCGAACCCGAGTCACAGCCAGACGTTCCGGGCCTGACGAGGCCTCTAAGCGCTGCCAGACGTGGTCGCGTCACTGGCTGGGAGCTGAGTGTCTGGGCACACTAAAGGCTGTTGTGGAAATCCAGGGCCAGGCTGTGTGACACTGGTTGCCGTGGAAAAGAAGCTCCTTGGATGTCGAGAAGCTAAGGTCACTGGATCCCTTAAGAGCCTATCACTCAGAGAAGGCAGGGTGAGGGCAATGAAAGCGGTTTGTTTTTAGCGGTAGGATTGTGGAGGAGAGCCAAGACCTGCACTGCCTCATCTTATGGTGATGTGGTATGTTAACCACAAGAGCACCACTCTTTGGTTCTGTGTGTGTGCATGGCTGTCTGTACTGGGGCCGGGTGCTGCTCCTTAGATTTTTCACTCAAAGCTGGCTATTACTACTTGAGCCATACCTCCACTTCTGGCTTTTTGCTAGTTAATTGGAGATAAGAGTTTCACATACTTTCTAGTCTGGGCTGTCTTTGAATTGTGATCCTTAAAAGATCTCAGCCTCCTGAGTAGCTAGGATTGCAGGTGTGAGCCACCAATGCCTAGCTCTTACTCTGTCCTAAGAATAAAACTCCTTGCGTCTTTCCTAAGTTTTATGGGAAATGACTTGTTCCTGTTCCCAAAAACCCCGGTAATGGCCCTTTGCCTTTATTTTAGGTGGCCAAGGAGGTTTGTTTGAATTCTGTGTCCCTGAGGTCTTTTGCTCAAGTCTAGCCCTCTTCCAGAGCTACAGTGTTTTTTTGAGTAGTTAATTGGACAAAAGAATCTCACTGGGACTTTCCTGCCCAGGCTGGCTTTGAACCAATATCTTCAGATCTTAGACTCCTGAATAGGATTTACAGGCATGGCCACTGGCACCCAGAAAAGGATTTTTTACTTACCTGAGTTTAACAGCACTGACAAAGCCAGTCCTTTGGTTTTGCTCTTAATCTCTTTTGGTTTTTGTTTTTCTTATCAGTTAAATGTAGACTGTGGAGGGGTCCTGCCTTCCATCCTGAGCCTTCACTGCCCCGCAGCAGAACTGTGTGCTAGAACTCGATGATGAGCTCCAGCATGAGCGTGGGTGAACCTCGACTGAACTGGTGAGTCTGTCTCTTCATAATCCACTGCTGGTAACTGACTTGAGAAAGGAGGGTTTCTGGTCTGGAGAGGTCTGGAAGAAACAGCAGATAAAACAGGATTTGTTTATTTTAACAGACTGAATTGTTGAGTTATAGATAACTGACTAGCACTCCTCAAATAATAGTCAAGGATGCAAAAGACACAAATGTTGTTTGGTTTCTGTGTCTGCTGATATTGTTTTTGTTTTGTTTTGTTTTTTTGGTTGTGGGAGGTCATGGGGCTTGAACTCGGCCTGGGTGCTGTCCCTGAGCTCTTTAGCACAAGGCTACCACCCTACCCCTTGATTCACCACTGGTTTTTGGAGATAAGTGTCTCTCAGACTGTGCCCAGGTTAGCTTGGAGCCGAGATCCTCAGATCTCAGCCTCTTGAGTAGCTAGGATACAGGCTGTCGTAGCTTTTTAGCATGCGTATTTGTTTCTTATGAGTGCTACAAAGATACTTTTACATTTTATTGTGAAGCCAAACATGGTCTTGAACCTTTGCACACTATCAAAGCCCTTGGAACTCTCCTTTTCCACTGAACTTTACCCATCACTGACTCCCAATATGAATGGTTCTTAACATTTTCCATTTTTTAATTCCTTCACTCAGTCTCAATTATGTTAAGACTGTATCCGGGCTGGGTGCAGTGGCTCACACCTGTAATCCTAGCTACTCATGAGGCTGAGATCTGAGGATCTCGGCTTGAAAATCTGTGAGACACTTTTCTCCATATAACCACCAGAAAACTGGAAGTGGTACTGTGGCTCAATGTAGTAGAGCTCTTCAGCCCTGAACAAAGAGCTCAGGGATAGCACACAGGTCCAGTTCAAGCCCCATGACCAAAAAACAAAACAAAACAAAAAACAACTGTATCCAGCTGTGCTGTGGCTCACGCCTGTAATCCTAGCTACACAGGAGGCTAAGATCTCAGGATCAAGGTTCAAAACCAGCCCAGGCACAAAAGAACCTAAGACTCTTATCTCCAATTAACCACTAGAAAATGGGAAGTGGGGCTTGGCTCTAGGGTAGGGTGGTAGCCTTAAGCTGAAGAGCTCAAGGACAGAACCCCTGCCCTAGGCTTAGCCTTGAGCTGAAGAGCTCTGGGACACCACCCAGGCTGAGTTCAAGCCTCATGACCCACAAAACAAAACAAAACACAAAAACCTGTATCCTACTTCAGAGGCAATATTGATAAAATCACACTTTTTTTTTTTTTTTTCAGCTGAACCTAGGGAAGCCCATTTAAACCTATGTAGGCTATTCAGTCTTTAGGCCAGGTTCCAGTAGTTTAAGCAACAAATCAATTGGGAAGGGTTTTCTTTAGTATGCAAACATGTTCATGTCATACCTCCCAGTCAGAGATGAATCTAACTCTCAAGGCCCTTTATGCTTATTTAGTTGTTTACTATCCAATTAAAACAAAGTTGAATGTTGGAGGGGGAGTGCAGGGAGATTTCATAATCATCCTGAGCTTAAAGCTCCCAGGCAGTGCAACATCTAGCACTCAGATCTGGCATGTGGAACCAAACCTATTAAGAGATGATTGTCTGGGAAAGTGGGTAGAGGGCATATAGCATACACTGTGGTTCTATAGTCTTCTGTGTCTGACATGAGACTGCATTATCGAATACAAGGTTATTACTGTTTCATAGGGATGTTTCTCCCAAAAATGGCCTGAAGACTTTTTTCTCTCAAGAAAATTATAAAGATTATTCCATGGCTCCAAGTTTAAAGGAACTGTTTACTTTATCTAACAGGTAATATCTTTGTTTAATTGGTGATTTTAATATGTTGAAATTTAGTATCTGTGTCCATTAATAAGCATACTATAGTTACGTGAAAAGTAAAACTACTGTTAACTTATGTCTTTACCTTTCTCCACTCATGAACACTTATCTATACATATACACAAATTCACATGAAGTAGAGTCAAAATTAAAAATACTGCAGAATGCTATAAACTATTTTCCTTTCTCATTAATATTAATTATATAATTATATAATTAATTTATATTCATATTTTCCATTTCTTTCCATATATACATGTGAAGAGATAGAACATAAATACATAAATTACAATACATCCACACATATGTAGATCAATATTTTACGTAAAGTCTTAATGGTTGTGAATTACTTCATTATGGATGTATTTTAAATGAATTCAGCTAGTCTGTTTTCTTTTTTACTTTTGTGTTTTCTTAGATATTTTAAAAATATTGATGCCTTGGGGCCAGGAGTTTGGTAAGAGTGCTTTCCTAGCATGCACAAAGACCTGAATTCGATTCCTTGGTGCCATATACATAGAAAAAGCTGTAAGTGGTACTGTAGCTCAAGTGGTAGAGAAAGCCCAAGGACAGTGCTCAGGCTCTGAGTTTAAGTCCCAGAACTGGCAAAAAAAAAATGATGCTTTTCATTATGCTGCTTGCAACAATGTAAGTTTTTATATCATCTCATCTCTCCACAAAAAGGTCTTCAATTTCAGCTCTCTTCGATTGCATTCCATGCATGTTTATACATGTTTATAAAACAAAAAGACCAGTGGAACTGTGGGGGGGGGGGAGGTTTGTTTTTTTTAGTCATTCCTGAGCCTTGAACTCAAGGCCTGAGTGTTGTCCTTGGGCTTTCCTCAAGGCTAGCATTCTACCTCTTGAGCCATAGCACCACTTCTGGCTTTTCTATGTATGTGGTACCAAGGAATTGAATCCGGGTCTTCATGCATGCTAGGCAAGCACTCTACCACTAGGCCAAGCTCCTGACCCCTATGGGTTTTTATACATGAACAAAGTGAAAATTAATATGCTGCTAATTTTTTTGTAAACTATTCAAAAATTGAAAAACTTTGTTTTTTTTTTTTTTCATTAAGATCAAGTCTTTATTAACATCAAGTGTGGTTAAATAAACAGACCTGGCCAGTGTTCACAACTTTGACACTCAGTCAAAATAATACTTGGGAAACATTAAAATTAAGCTAAGTAAAAAAATACTATTGTAAATATTTGAAAATAATTTTAAAATTAACCATGTCTTATTTGTAAGACAATATTGAAAAACTTTTTTAATGAGTAAACTCAAATATCCTTTGAGCCACTTGCGTAGAAATAGCCACTATAAGGATTCCTTTGCTTTTATTTAAAGGTTCTAGTTCCAGAGATGGAATTGGGTTTTTCTTTTGTGCTAATACTAAGGCTTGAACTCAGGGCTTGAGCATATCCCTCAGCTTTTCTCAGGTCTAGCACTCGGCTATCACTTGAGCCATACCTCTACTTCCTGCTTTTTAGTTATTAATAAGAAATAAAGTCTCAGACTTGACTGCCCTTTGAACCTTGATCCTCAGATCTCAGCCTTCTGAGTCGCTAGGATTATCGGTATGAGCCATCAGAACCTGGTGAAAATAAAAACAAAAGCCCTTTTAACCAGTTTAATTTCTAAAGTAAGTGGAACAGGGAGATCTGAGAGAGAGGCCAAACTTACCATTTAAAGAGGCTTAGCAGTCTAGTAGGTATTAATATAGGCAACGGAATAGTAAGAGATTCTGCTTTTCCCCCATACAAAACTTTAAGTAAAACATTGACAAAATGAAGGGAAGGAACTTCAAGCTATCAGCTAGAATAAAATACAATGTTGTAACCACGGATGGAGAAACCCTGTCAGATGCTTTTGCTTTGCACCTGATGAAGATTTTGACAGCACTGCACTTGGAAATGGTCTTGATTCCAGTCTTTGCTGAATGTAGCCAATTTAAGCCGCTAGATTTCTTGACATTCCTACGGTGGCATATCTGAGTCAGCATCTTGTTGCTGCAGCAGCTTAATTAAATTTGCCAGTGTGTGCCAGGAGGACAGGCATGTTCTCATATTCAGAGAGACAGCTGGGAGGCAGAATTGTTAAGCGCTACGGACACAATACTGTTAGGTTGAATAGCTCTCCAGACATTTCCAAGTGAGAAATCAATTTGCTGGAATACATTTCTCCCAAGATCAGCAGTTAATATTCATTGTGTTAACCTAAAATGTGCTTATTTTTATACAGTTATTGCAGAAACTTTCATAGCTGTATGTCTTATTTCTCCTATATTTTCATAATCAACCTGAGCATCTGTAGTTTAATTTCCAAAATTATTTTCCCATTAACTGATCAGCTTTTTTTTTTCATTCATAGTTAAGCCCTTAGAAAGTTGTCTTTAATATTTTACTTTATTGTGGAGGCCTAAATCTTGCAAAGTAACTTTGTAAATTTTAGAATTTTTACCATATTTATTAAAGAGTATTAGAGAGTTGATGTAAAAGAAATCACTATTATTAGCAGCCAGATGGTAGTGGCTCTGAGAATCATGGTTTGAAACCATTCTGGGCAGAAGAGTCTGTGAGACTTTTATCCACTTACCTCTTTTATGGAGTTAATTAAAGATGTGTATCAGCCTTAAATGGAGAAGCCAAGCCTGGTCCTGAGGCCCTGTATTCACTCAAACATACACACACACACACACACACACAAAGTAAAATGAAAGGGAAATAATTTACACCTGATAAATATGTACATACATATACTGCTCCACTAGAAATACTGATATAATGAGAAGCATCAATTAAGATTGAAGGGCTGGGCTTAGTCAGTACTAATGAGGATGGTGATAATGGTAATGGTAGTGGTGGGACTTAAAGTCTAAAAGAGGGACTGACTGATCAGGGTGGTGATAAGGAGGGAGGGAGAGGGTACTATGGGTAAAGAGGATCCAAGGGTGTAATGTATATATTTGTATGGAGATGGCACAGTGAAATCCACCAAACAGTGTTTAAAAGATCGGGAGAGGGTGAACTTGTTCAAAGTATACCCTGTGCATCTATAGTTATCACAGTGAAACCCACTTGTGCTTATAATGTTTGCTAATGAGAATAGTTAGTGTCGTAATAATACGCAAATGCATACATAAGGGCAGGAATGGCTTCCTACGCTTAAGGAAAGGAAAATAACCATTCCAACTGAATAGCCAGTGGAAGTTTCCCCTCTTCTAGTCAGTCAGGTAGTTGAAGTGAGTTCACACCGTGACCCCTTCCTCCAAAAGACTTAGTCAGCACTGCATGACTGTCATCAAACCCAGGTGGCAGAGCTGGGTAACAATCTAGAGTTTATTTTACTCTGTTAATCAACTGCATTCTCCCTTTTGATTGAGAACTAGGAAGTTCCGTGAGAGTAATCTTCATGGGAAAAGCTCTGTAAATTATTGATTTTTTTTTCCAGACGTATAGGAGAAAATCTGAATGCCTCAGCAAATTCTGTGGAAAATGAGCCGACAGTTAGTTCAGCACCTCAAACAAAGGAGAAAGTTGGAATGGTGGTTCTTCCAAAACCAAGAGTTCCTTATCCTCGTTTCTCTCGCTTCTCACAGAGAGAGCAGAGGACTTATGTGGATTCGTTAGTTAAATATGCAAAGATTCCAGCAAATTCCAAAGCCATTGGAATAAACAAAAGTGAATACTTGGAGTATTTGGTATGTATTCTAATCAGGTATAGTTAAACCTACTAAAAAAAACGGGAAGTATTTTTCTTAAATTTTTTCCTTAAATTTTATTGTTTTAGGTATAGTCATATTTACACAAATAAAAAAGTAGGGAGTTTGATAGAGAATTAGTACTTTTAATGCTTTGGTTGGTTCTGTTATGTATCATTCAGACATTTCTTCCACTTCTGAGCTTTTCTGTCCAGCTCACTGTACATAGCTTATAATAGTTATGTACTTATATTAGCATAGTATAACAATTTTAAGGTTTTTGTTTTGCTGCTGGTATTGGTGCTGGGGCTTGAACTCAGAGCCTTGGCTGTCACTTATCTCTTTTTTTTTTTTTTGCCATTCCTGGGCTTGAGCTCAGGGCCTGAGCACTGTCCTTGGACTTTCTCAAGGCTAGAACTCTACCACTTGAGCCTCAGCACCACTTCCAGCTTTTTCTATATATGTGGTACCAAGGAATCAAACCCGGGTCTTCGTGCATGCTAGGCAAGCACTTGAACCACTAGGCCAAGTTCCTGGCCCTCACTTATCTCTTTCACTCAAGGTTGGCACTCTATCACTTGAGCCACACCTCCATTTCCAGCTTTTTGCTGGTCAACTGGAGAATCTAAAGGCCTTTTTTTTAGCTGGGTTGGCTTTCCTACTTAAAGACTTGAACTTCCTGCACCCCTCACAATTTTAAATTATTCATCACTATAAATTGTTTTAAAATTCTGAGTTATTTGTAAATGATGCTATGCTAAACATCTAAATATTTGTATATACCCATGATTGTTCTTTTCTTTTTTTTTTTTTTCTTCTGCCAGTCCTGGGCTTGAACTCAATATTGTTTATTTGGTTTTGTATTGTTTTTTGGAATTGTTTTAAATGTTCATTGGTTTTTGTGGGAGGAGGGGGTTTGTGTATGCACGCACACGTATATTATGGATTAAGCCAAGTGCTTCATACATGCTAAGATTGTACTCTACAAAGCTTACTCTCTGCTACTGACCTCCAATACCTAGGATATTTAATAAGATATTTAACATTATATTGCAATTCTTACTAACTTCTTTTGGGGCTTAGCTTTGGTATATTTCTTTAATTTTTCTATAAGTCCAAATCATTACAACAGTGATTGACAAATGATTTTTGTGTGTGTGTGGGTCATGGGGCTTGAACTCTGGGCCTGGGCATTGTCCCTGAGCTCTTCAGTCAAGGCTACCGCCCTACCCCATGAGCCACAGCCTCACTTCCCATTTTCTAGTGATTAATTGGAGATAAGAGTCACATGGTTTTTGGTACCCAGGCTGGCTTTGAACCATGATTCTCTGATCTCAGCCTCCTCAGTAGCTAGGATTACAGATGTGAGTTTATTTGATGGAACTTACTCTAAGCAATGTGTACTGTTTTACAAATCAGGACATGAAGAAGCATGTGAATGAAGAAGTGGTTGAATTCCTAAAGTTTTTGCAGAACTCTGCAAAGAAGTGTGCCCAGGATTATAATATGCTTTCTGATGATGCCCGTCTTTTCACAGAGGTAAAAAAAAAAATCATTTATGTCCCTGTCGTGTGACAGGCAGCAGCATTCTTAACTGTCACCGTCCTGCCACAAGCACAAGAAACTATCAGTATGACCAGTTTAGATGAGATACATGTAGTCCCTTGATTTTTAGTGGTTAAAAACATAGAAATAATAGCATCTCAAAATTGTGCACTGGAGTATGCTTATTTTGATAATGTTTATAAAACTGCCTTTCCATCTATGTACATTCCTATGATAAAATTTATAAATTAGGTAAGTAAAGAGTATATTAATAAAATAGCACAATAACACATTGTCATAAGACTTACGTGAATACAGTGTCCTTTACTCCGGCACTCCATCCTTTGTGATGATGTGAAGTGATACAGAGCCTGCGTGATGAAGTAAATTGAGGTGAACGAGGTAGGCACTTGACTACTGTTGGCTTTTGTAAACTGTGCAATACCACAGTGGTCCCTCTGGCAAGTGACATGGATAGTAAGAGACTGCCTGGGGGTAGCATCCACAATGTGGATGTGCTAGACAAAGGAGTCATTTCTATCCTGAGCCAGATGAAGTGGATATCATGAGATTTTACCATGCTAGGTAAAGAAAAGGCACGGCTTAGTAGAACTTACAGATGGCTTATTTCTGGAATATTCCGAGTATTTTCAGTTGTTGGTTGAGATAAAGTATCTGAAACAAAAGTGAAACAACAGGTAAAGTGAGAGACATTGTAATGTATTATCAGAGAATAGGTGTAAAGCCTTTTTTTTGGGGGGGGGGGGGTCAGTCATAGGGCTTGAACTCTGGGCCTTACCACTGTCCCTGAGCTCTTCAGCTCAAGGCTACCACCCTATCCCTTGAGCCACAGCTCCACTTCCACATCCTCAGATCTCAGCCTTGAATAGCTAGGATTGCAGGTGTAAGCCACCACACCCAGCTCCAGATTCTCTTTTCATACTGAACTGAGTGGAATTCAGTTAAACAACACTGTAATGTCCAACTGGGTATTTCCAAGAGTCATGTAACAATAAGTATGTGAGTAGAATAATCCTTATCCCTTAGTTATTGCTTCCCTTTTCATGCTCATATCCTAGTAATGACTGCCATAGGAGGGAAACATTACAGGTGGAGTCAATTAGTATCATATGTTCTTTGGTGGTATTGGGTTTTCTGTATGTGTGTATATGCCAGTCCTGAGGATTTAACTCTGTACTTAGGTGCTGCCTTCTTTTGCTTTAAGCCGCCACCACCACCTCCACCACCACCACCTCCACCACCACCACCACCTCCTCCTCCTCCTCCTCCTCCTCCTCTTCCTCCTCCTCCTCCTCCTCCTCTTCCTCCTCCTCCTCCTCCTCCTCCTCCTCCTCCTCCTCCTCCTCTTCCTCCTCTTCCTCCTCCTCCTCCTCCACTACTTTTTTGATAATTGATTGGTTTCCTGCCTAGGCTGGCTTCAATCTTTAGCCTCCTTAGTAGGTAGGATTACAGGTGCTAGCTACCAGAGCCTGGTTAGAATTGGGCTTTTGAGTTTAGGGTTTCACGTTTGCTAGCCTGGCTGGACCATGCGAGTCCAGCCCACTAACATAAATGAGGAGCAAAATTATTATGCAGATATTTTTATATGCACAAGTCTCCATTAGCATAATATCTTGAATAATATTGGGAAATGTAATGGAGGAGGAAAAATGTAAAAGATATTGAGAAGTAAGGAATGGAAAAAGGGGAGGAGATAGGAACCTACAGCAGAAATAGTCCCAGAGTTACTCATCTGTAATATATTTTACAAATATCTGAAATGAGAGGCGATATATTTTATTATAAAGATATACTGATTGCCAAGCTTTTGCAATCCAAAATACATTTTCAAAGGTTCAAATAACATTGACAGGAGGGAAAAAATGTGTGTCTTAGAAGATAATGTATGCTTTAATTACTAGGCTTCTCTGAGTTGTTTACGTGTTACCACAATTGAAATATAATTCTGATTAGTCATTAATACTTGGAAAACTGAAGAGAACAAAAAGTGCTTCATCATTTGAATTAGTTATAAAATTTCTCATCATTTTAGATTGTAGATTACAATATGGCCTATAAAAACACTACTACCTTGACTGTAGTTGGAAACCTTTGTAGAATATTAAACATATTTATTTCTAATCATTCATGTAATTGCTTTCAGTGCCGAAGATTGTGTTGAAATTTTCATAGGGCTTTATTTCTTGGACAGTTTCTTAAATAGAGAGGAAAATATGACATGTCTTCTGTAACTTTAAACTTTAATAAGACTGCTAATTTTAGTATGATTAAATGTTAGTATTTTAGGAAAATAGGTTAAAAATTTGTTATGAAAACTAGCAGATGAAATCAGATAAGCAACATATAATACGTGTGAATCGTTAAGCCTGACCAATGGAACGGAACTAACTTTTTTAGTGAGTTAATGTATAGTCACATGTAACTAAAAGATTTTGTGGCATTACTACAGGAATATAATACTAACGAGTTTTTGCCTACTTTGTTTCCTAGCATATTTTAAGAGCTTGTATTGAGCAAGTAAAGAAGTACCCAGAATTTTTTTCTCTCCATGAAGTCACCAGCTTAATGGGATTCTTCCCATTCAGAACCGAGATGGGATTGAAATTAGAAAAAACTCTTCTTGTGTTGGTAAGGTCATATTGCAAACATAGGGCTGTTGGGGCTAAAACATCATCTGTGTTTCATATTCATATTGTTAAATTCTGAAGGATAATGAGATCACTTTTTGAATTATAATACAAATCTGTTTATTTTATGGAAGCAAAAATTTGATGTTTAAAAAAAAATAGCATCTCATTTACCAATTTCCCTTAATGCTCCAGAGTTTCAGTAGAAAACTGTTTTTATTTTATTTATTTTATGCCAGTACTGGGGCTTGAACTTAACACTTGGGTGCTGTCCCTTAGCTTTTTTGCTCAAGGCTAGCCCTAGCTTTCTACCACTTAAGCCATAGGTCCACTTCCAGTTTTATCTCAGCTTCCTAAGTAGCCAGGATTACAGGTGTGAGCACCAATGCCCAATAAGCTTGCTTTTTTTTTTTTTTTTAAAGAAATTTGGTCATAGACATATTAGAATTACATATAGAGAATACTTTAATTTCCACTGTCTCCTTTTGATTGATGCTTCATAAAAAGAGAAAATGGACTTGCATGGAAAATTCCATGAAAGCTTTCTCTTGGACTTAGAAAAAGATCATAACAAAAGGGCCAGGAGCATGGCCTAGTGGTAGAGTGCTTGCCTAGCATGCACAAATTCCCGGGTCCAATTCGATTCCTCAGTACCACATACAAAGAAAAAACTGGAAATGGTGTGGTGGCTCACGTGGTAGAGTACTATCCTTGAGGAAGCCCAAGAGAAAGGGTCAGGCCTTGAGTTCAAGCCCCAGGACTGGCAAAAAAAAAAAAAAAGTGTTTCTTTAGGGCCATGAGTTTAGCCTAGTGATAGAGTGCTCACCTAGCATGCACGAAGCCCTAGGTTCAATTCTTTGGTACCACATATACAGAAAAAAAGCTGGAAGTGGTGTCATGACTCAAAGGGGTAGAGCTGTAGCCTTGAGAAAGTCCAAGGACAGTGCTCAGGCCCTGAGTTCAAGCCCCAGGACTGGCAAAAAAAAAAAAAAAAACAACAACACACACACAAAAAAAAAATCAACAAGGAAAGATCACAACAAAAATACGTTGGTAGTAGTTGTGAGTCAAAAACATGAAAGAACATCTTGGCTTAACGAGAGGTTCTAAATTTGACATCTGAATCTAGTAGAATGATGAGTCTTAGTTAAAAATTCCTACAATGAAAGTTACTGTTTTTAGGGGGAAAAGAAATTAGGATTTTTATAACACTACATTCTCTTTGTTGTTTATTTAGGGCAATGTAAAATTTGTGAAAACGGTATTTCCCTCAATGCCCGCAAAGTTATATCTCTCAAAAGATGACTTGTCTTCCACTGAGATACCAAAACAGATCGCAGAAGCCATGCACTCTGTAAGTACTTAATTTTTCCAGAATTAATTAGTTAATTCCTCAGAGATGCCTTGGGTATCTCTGCCTCCACAGACCTAGCATGAAGGTTCCCAAGTGTCCAGTGGGACATTTCATTTATTTCATCAAAGACATTGAAATAAATGAGTGTAACCAAGTAACAATTTGTTTTTCAGGATATCAGTAAAGATCCAAATGCTGAGAAGCTTGTTTCAAGGTACCATCCTCAGATAGCTCTCACTAGTCAATCACTATTTACATTACTAAACAATCATGGACCAAGCTACAAGGAACAGTGGGAAATTCCAGTGTGTGTTCAACTAGTGCCTGTTGCAGGTTTGTGGAGTTCCGGTGTACAATGTAAAGTAATGCTTTCTGGTGTTAATACAGTCCATTTTAGCTATCCAAACAGAGATGGTCCTTTGTTAGACACAGAAATGAAAGCTTGATTTAAGGAGTATGTAAAGTTGATATTTAAGTTCAAGAGGTTTTTTGTTTTTTTTTCTTTTTTGCCAGTCCTGGGATTGAGCTCAGGGCCTGAGCATTGTCCTTGGACTTTCTCAAGGCTAGAGCTCTACCACTTGAGCCTCAGCACCACTTCGGCTTTTTTTTCTATGTATGTGGTACCGAGGAATCGAACCCGGGTCTTCATGCATGCTAGGCAAGCACTTTAACCACTAGGCCAAACTCCCGGTCCCTGTTCAAGAGTTTTTACAAACAGAAAGCTATAGTAAAATTGACTCCTAAATAATGTTTTGGGTCTGTAGCATGTGGGGGAGAGAGAAAAAGTAATTGTGATTTAGTGTGGCCAGGCCACATGAAATTATGAGAGGCTGTCTTTCACTGGGCCAAAGAAATACAGTACTTCATTAGATAATTTCAATGTGTGAGTTTCCAGGACTTATTTCCTTATCTGTTAAAGAAAATCAGAATTAATGTAGGTCTATACCTGTGATCGACTGGCTAGTCTCTCTGTCGACAACACAATTAATATTTGCACTTTAGCTCCTGTACTCAAAAGATATCTCCATTGTTGTGGCTTATATTTATCTTATGTGGCTTTTACATTTAATTTTGATAACTACAACACCACAAATTACCGTAAGTGAACCAGAAGAATGAATTAGATTTAAATGTAATATATTCTCTGGTAAAAATTTCATTACAAAGAATTGTTGGAAACTAGAAAATCCTTTTTATACATTGTTAGAAGGGAGCACTTGCTACTTGGGTTTTCTCAATTAACTTTCTAAAAGATTTGAAAATCATCTTAATGCAAGAATGGCAAGAGACATGTGCAACAGTCCTTATCCATTGTCTCTTCGTTTATTGATCCTTTGTTTTTTGTTTTTTTTTTTTAATAAAAGTACCTGAAGGTAGGAATGGTGAGTCTATATAATGCTAAGTATTCAGGAGGGAGAAGCAGGAAGATTATGAATTTTTGAGTCTAGTCTGGGCAAAGTCAGCAAGTTCCTATCTCAGAAAACAAAATATGAGCAAAAGATGAGGGCTGTAATTGAAGTGGAAGAGTGGGAGGCCTTGACTTCAATCCCCACTATGGTAAATGTAAAAGCAAGAAAAACCTACTAAATACTAATTACACCTTGACTTCTGTTTCTATTTTAAGGTTCCAAACCAGTTAAAGTCATTTATATTAATTCACCACTTCCCTCAAAGCAAATGACAATGAGAGAGAGAAATCAAATCTTCCATGAAGTTCCATTAAAATCTATGATGTCCAAAAATACATTGGTTCCAGTCTCCGCAGTGTTCATGGACAAACCTGAAGAGTCTGTGCCAGAGATGGACGTATGTACTGCTATTCCCCTCCCTCAGGACAATGGACTTGTTGATCCTTTTGAGACATAAGGTTTTCTTGCAAGCCTCTGAATTTAGTTAGGAATTCTGTCTTTAGTATACAGTTTGCATGTATCAAAACATTATGTAGCCCACTGCTAATATGATAGTTTTGATGTTGCACTTAAAAATGGATCTAATTTTGGGAAGTGATCTGAATAGATGTTTCTCAAAACAATGTTCATATAGCTGACAAGTATATGAAAAATATTCATCATCATTAATTGTCAGGAAATGCAACCAAAATCACAATGACCTGACCTTTCCCTTTGGTTAGAATGGATATAATCAAAAAGATTAAAAAAAAAAATGCTGGTGAGGGTACAGGGAAAGGGGAATTCTTATACAGTGTAGATGGAAATGTAAGTCAGTACAGTCCTGGGGAAAACAGTGTAGATCCCTCAAAAAATCAAAAATAGGACTACCACTGGATCTAGCAATCTCTCTTTGATATACATATTTAAAATGGATAAAAGAAACAAAAGAGATACCCAAACTTCTATATTGCTTGAAGAGTAGTCAAGATATGGAATCCACTAATGGATATCAATACACTGGAATTCCATTGAACCTTGAAAAAGAAGAAAATCCTGTCATTTGCAGCACCACGGACATACCTGCAGATCAAAATATTAAGTGATCTAAGACGGGCACATACAAAAGCTTCATGGTTTCACTTGTGTGAAATCTAAAACCGTTAAGCTGATGAGAGTAGAATTATGGTTACCAGAGGCTGAGCAGTGGAGGTTAGGAAAGATTGTGTTAAGAGGTAAAAAGTCGGGTCAGTTAGGAGATATAAGTTCTGCTGACCTGTTATACAGAAAAGAGACTGTAGCTACAATTAATTCTGCACAGTGAGAAGGGAGGAATTGAAATGTTCTCAGAACAAGGACATGACAAATGATTGAAATGATGGATAAACTTTATATCCTTAGTGATCACTACCCAGTGCATATAAATGTACCAAGGTACATTGTTAGCACAAAAAGGTGAATGGTTATTAATTGCAAAAAACAAAACACACAACAGCAAATCCTCACTTCAGTGAGACTACATGTGTCTTCTGTGAAGTGTGTGTTGCACGGTTATAAAATACTTGGTTATGGTCCAAGACTTATTCCAATGAATTCCAAATCTCAAAGTCAAATCCTAGAATTTTAAAGAGTTCACTGACTTACAAAGGTCGCAAAATGAGACCAATTAGATAACAGATCTGTTTTCTTAAAGGTTATGTGTGGACTTTTGAAAGCTTAAAAACAAATGTGGTTAAGTATTTGTTTAAGAAAAAAATGTTTCTGCCTGCATGTACAAATCTGCACTCTGTCTACGTACTACTGTGGGACCAAGTAACAGTAGATGTCCGTCTGTAGAATAGAGAATGCTCAGTCCTGAAGTTTGAGTGAATGTGATTGTACTTTTACAAATAAACTCCCCAAGTGCAGAAGACTTCACTGTCTTTACATTCAACCTTGAAATGAACTTTGAACTCCTCAAACCTTAGTTTGTTTCTTTGTTTCTTTTTTATTTCCATAAACAAAAAGTTGGAAAATACCTACTTGACTTGTTTATCATGAGCATTAACTGCACAGTTGTAACCCTTAAAGTTTGCAAGCAGTTGTTTATAGCATATGTGTTAATAGCTCTGTGATGTCGTGATCTTGGTGGTGATTACTATGTGGATTTAATTTGGTCTCATTCTAGGTTTCTTAAGTATGAAAAGGAACCAATGAGTTTCATTGGTATAGAGAATATTTGGCCAGATTGTTCATATTGTTCAGTATACATAATCAACATTGGCTGATTATATAACCTCTCTGTTTAGTTTGCTCATCTGTAAGATGGGTATCATACCAACTAACTCATGTGGTTGTTTGGTTTAAATGAGTTATTATGTGTAAAGTATTAGAATAATACTTGGTACTGTATAATTATCTGCTTTATGTATTTTAAAATATCTTCAATATGGTTATTAAAGTAAATTATTCCTCTTATAGACAAATCATTCGTTCCACAAATTTTTATTGAGTAGAGATTCCTTTCTATACACTGAGGATACAGCCATGGATAAGAATAAAGTGTTTTGTCTCAGAGCTTGCTTTAGTAGTAGTGGAAGACAGACATTTATTCCTTTTATTATTTTTTTTCCAAGTTCCAGGGCTTGAACTCAGGACCTGAGCACTGTCCTTGGGCTTTCTCAAGGCTAGAGCTATACCACTTGAGCCACAGCACCACTTCTCCCCTTTTCTATGTATGAGGTACAGAGGAATCAAACCTGAGTCTTTGTGCATGACAGGCAAGCACTCTACCACTAGGCCAAACTCCTAGCCACAGGACAGACATTTAATAAGCAGCACCAAAACAAAAAGCAAACCAATAGCCTTCCTCCAACCCAGTCCCCCAAAAGTGATAAAGTTGTAGAGAAAAAAAAGAGAATAAGCCAAGGAAACTGAGAGATGGATGGAGATGGGGCTGTTTTATAATTGTGACCAAGAAGGCCTATCTGAGAATAAGACACGTAAACCAAAACGTGAAGGAATGAAATTTAAAGAATAAAACTAGATGCCAGAGGCTCGTGCCTGTAATCCTAGCTACTTTAGAGGCTGAGGTCTGAAAATCATGGTTTGAAGCTAGTCTGGGCAGAAAAGTCTATGAAACTCTTATCTCCAATAAACTACTCAGAAAAAGCTAGAAGTCCCACAGTGGCTCAAGTGGTAGAGCGGTAGCCTTGGACACAAAGAAGTTCAGGGACAGTGCCCAGATTCTGAGTACAAGCCCCAAGATGGGCAGTGGGTATGGGGAGGGGGGAATAAATACGCTAGTGTTTTCCTTACACTTCCTTAAGTGAATTTTAAGGATATTGATCGCTAATTTTTATATCTGTTTATATGTTTTTCTCTGTTTGCCTTTGCCATTTTCCTCAATAGTTTTACAATGTGTATGGCATAAGGCCCTTTCAATTCTTCTTACATTTTCTTCTTTCACATCTGACTTTTATAAATGGGTTCAAGACTTCTTTCAGTAGTAGGTGAATGTCAGGAAGTAACAAATGCTACAAAGGCACATACATTAGGTTCAGAGGGATAGGAAGTAGAAGTAACTTGCATTACTAATGGCAATATAGACCTTTCCATTACGGCTGGCAATTAAGAAAAGTATTTCTGGAAGAAAATATTCACATTTCTTATAAGCATCATATTGCTGATAAGGCAAGGTAGAGGGTTGAGATCTTGGGGAAGACAGGAATCTAGGAGGTAAGCCTGCCACTTATGATCATTTTCGTCCTGGATGGTATTTACCAATTCTGAAGAGACAACTGTGCAATAAGCTGTGCTTTTGGCAGATCATGAGATTAAGGGGGACCCCATAGGGTTCCAAATCAGGAGTCAATGTGGAACCAAAAGCCAATCAGTTGGGACACATGCGTTTTGAAGTAAGCTATCTCAACTGCTAGGATCTCCTAGCAAAAGTAAGTGAAATAATGTATAGAAGGTACAGTCACACCAGGCCTCACCTGAAGATACTTAATGTCTAACATTCTCCTTTTTTTGCTTGGTGTTTTGGAATGATCGGTTTGATTTCTTTTGTCTGATAGTTCAGAATGCTTTTTGGATCGCCAAGTACTTGGGTTTGCTGTTTCAATTTTTCTTAGTGATTTCTAATCTTATTTCTTTCTAAACAGAGTAAGACCTTAGCAGATACTACCTTGCACTCTGTTGAAATTCTGTTTGTCTATTAACTGTAGTCCATTTTTGGAAATACCTCCCTGGATTCTTGAGGGAAAAGGTATATCTTTGTAGTCTGTGTATATTATGTATGTGTGTTTTTGGTCATTCAGTCATTTGATTAATACCATTCATACTATCATTAATATCATTCATTTACTTAGAGACTGCATCATTGGCCAAGTATATGTGTCCATCTGCACACAGTCCTTTTACTTTTGAGTGTCTCCTTTGCTCTTAGTATTTGGTGTATCACAGTTCGTGACTGTTATCTGTTCGTCTTGATTCCATCATTTTTCAACATTGCCTTCTCCTGTTGCTATCTAGCACTTTTGTGTTCAGTTCATGGTGATTCCTCTTTTTGTTTCTTGATATTATGTCCAGTTATTTTTATTTATTGAATTCTTCAGCAGTACCAAGGTATAGCCTCAAGCTGGCTGTACCGAGAAGCCCCACTCTTGACCCCTAGTGTTTTGCCTGTAACCTTGTATGAACAATGCCTTCGTGTAAGCAGCGTGTAGTTTAACTTTGCTTTTGTACTAAATTTGCTACTCATTTTTAGTTAGAGTTATCATCTAATGAGAAACTACTTCCGAGTGCCAGGTACTATGACAAGAAATAGAAGTAAATATATTCTTCTAGTTATTTTTTCATCTAATTTTTAGAACAAATCTGAAATGTCATCCTACTTAATTAACCCTGGGAAATTTGAGGTTGATCTTTCTGATTTCTGATACTTTCTCCCAAATCCTAAACTGACAAGTTAGTGCTATACATAGCCCATAACTGGATTTCCATGGTATTAGCTACAGGGTTTTGCCAGATTGAGGAAGGAACTTTCTCTTAGTACTTTTCTCTCAGCTGGGGAAGGGAATACATACGCGCGCGTGTGTGCGCGTGTGTGTGTGTGTGTGTGTGTCTGAATAACTTAAAGCAGTGAGTAGTTTTTCCATTATCAAAACTGTATATGAGAAACTCCAACCTCAATGACTTCATGTCCTAGAATACAATAAACCCTGTCCATTCTGTCCACTCATATTACTCAGTTGTTTTCCCTGAGTACATGTGGAAAGAATGTCACCAACTGACATTTCCTCACAGCAGCTAAGAGACTCTGCTCCATATCAGCCAAGTGCAAGTGTCTCCCAGGATGTATAGAGTAGATGGAAGTAGTCATCACTGCCTTGTTTGTCCCTTGATGTCCCTATATTTCTTCTTCTTGATGGTCCTATCTATTTTGTGACAAGTGGAAATTCCTCTCAGAGTGTGGTAGTTCAGAGTGTACTCTTTCCTAGGCTGGTACAATTTGGTAAATTTGTTTTGTGTTCCTGGACATACCAAAGGGAAAATGAGCTTAAATAGTGGCTCATAGTTTACTGTCATTTTAAGCAGCAACTTTTCAGAGCCATTAGACATTTTTGTCTGTTAAAAAAGAGAAATAGGAACATTAAGGGGCTGGGAGTTTGGCCTAATGGTAAGAGTGCTTGCCTAACATGCACAAAGACCCAGGTTCAATTCCTTGATAGCCACATACATAGAAAAAGCCAGGAGTGATGCTGTGGCTAGAGCACTAACCCTGAGAAAGCCCAAGGACAATGCACAGGCCCTGAGTTCAAGCCCTAAGACTAGCAAAAAAACAAAAAAGAGAAATAGGAGCATTAAGAGATTAAGAGGTGAGATATGGCCTGAAATTTTTAATAATGATTTGCCAATATATTTTCTTCAAAGACATCCAGTGAAGTTGAATGCCGAAAAATTGAGTCTCATGAAAGTTTGGATTTGAATTTTGATGAAGATGTCACAGAACTTGAAACATTTGGAGTAACCATCACCAAACCACCCAAGTCACCAATTCCAGCCAGTACTTCCACGGAATCCATCATGACAGATACTCCTGTGGTTGCCAAAGTAGCACCTGTGCCTGTGGCTCCAGCTACACCAGACATTGCTACTAGTTCTAGGAGCTTGGCTCAGATTCTAATGGAACAATTGAAGAAGGAGAAACAACTGGTAACTGGTATGGAAAGTGGCCCTGAAGAGGGCAAATGTAAAGACAATCCAAGTCTCACAGCATGTGATAAACAGGTGCCCTGTTCTGACAAGGCTTTGATGCCAGATAAGGGCATGGAAACATCTGATACCTTACAGTTAGAAAGTTCTAGAGAAACTGAAAACTCATCTGAAAATGGTATGGCCACAGATACACTGTGTGCCAATGATAAAAGACTAAATGTTCTAGACAACACAGACAATTCAAAAGACAAGGCTACTACAGTGGAAGCAGCTAGTGCTGAGAAAGTAGTTCCTTGCAGTAGCGATACAGATGAGGACTGCCTAGTTATAGATACAGAGTGTAAAGGTGATGGAAAGACAGCTGCTTCAGGTTCCACTTTAAGTTCTGGACCAGTAAATCCAAATTCTTCCCCAGGACAGGCTTCTGTAGGAAACCACACAACTTCCAATTCTGAAGACTCCTGTGTTTTAAAAAAACCTATCAAGAGAGTATATAAAAAATTTGATCCAGTGGGAGAAATTTTAAAAATGCAAGACGAACTCTTGAGACCAATTTCCAAAAAAGCACCAGAGGTGAACCTCATGAATGCAGATGATTTAAAACAATCACTTGTGTCTGAGCAGGCCTCTGTTCCTTCAGATGCCTCTGGTTGGCCAAAGTCTGGATGGCCTTCTGCATTCCAGAAACCAAAAGGACGTAAGTAAATATTTACAAACAACTTAAGCTGCTTTATTTGTTCTTCCTTGGCTCTAATTCTTTGTTATTCTTTCATATTCTGTATCTTAGAACCTGTTTGATTATCTTTACCTACTCATTGATATTTCATTTTTTCATTCTATTGAGCAGTGTTTCAGGTTCTACAGTGCCCCTCTCTGTAGGTAGCTGAGATTATAGGTTTTGTAACCTGTGTTTATTCAATGTGTACTGTCAGTAGCCAGTAAACTATAGATAAGGTGTATGTTAAGCTGATGAAGGGAAGTCCATAAAAAGTAATTATAAACATTGATCGGTCCCAAATTTATTTATGCTCTATGTTCTACTATAGTTCATTTGTTTTTTCTCTGTCCTGGGACTTGACCATAGGTCCCTGACCTATTGAGCTAAAGACTACACGCTACCCCTTGAGCCATAGTACCACTTCCGGTTTTCTGGAGGTTAATTAGAGTTAAGAGTCTCACTGACTTTAGTGCCTGGGCTGGCTTTGAACCTGGATCCTCAGATCTAAGCCTCCTGAGTAGCTAGGATTACACCACACTCAGCTTAGACTATAGTTTTGTACTTCTTAATTTTGTGAAGTAAATGTAATATCCTTAGCTTTGCCTAGGTTAGAAATAATATCTTTTTAATTTTTTTTTTCTTGGTCAGTCATGGAGCTTGAACTCTGGGTTTGGGCACTGTCCCTGAGCTCTTCAACTCAAGACTACCACCCTACCCCTGGGCCTGGTCATGGTCCCTGAGCATTTCAGCTCAAGGCTAGAGCCACAGCTCCACTTCCTTTCTAGAGATTAATTAGAGATAAGAGTCTCACGTTTTTTGTTCTTCAGTGCTTGGGCTTTGAATCGTGATCCTCAGATCTCAGCCTCCTGAGTAGCTAGGATTATAAGAGTGAGCCACCATGCCCGGCTTAATAGCATCACTTTTTAATAACATTGCTTTTTAAACTGTTTTTCTTCTCACATGACATATTCTCTAATTTATATTTTGCCTAAAGTTACTGAAGGTAAATAAAAATTTAAACCTTGTTTAAAGTGAGTATGGCAGTGCATCCCTGTAATCAAAACACCCAAGAAACAAAAGTAGAAAGATTACAAGTTCAAAACCACCCTGAGCCACATGGCAAGATCCTGTCTCAAAAAAGAAAAAAAAAAGACTTTAGAAAATAGTTGATTGTTTTATCCTGGGTTATGATAGAAGATTACTGTATTTTAAAATAATAATGAGAAATGTTTTTAAAGGGTTGCCATATGAACTTCAGGACTATGTTGAAGATACATCAGAATACTTACCTCCAAAAGAAGGCAATTTTGTTTATAAGTTATTTAGCCTGCAAGACCTGTTGTTACTTGTACGTTGCAGTATCCAGAAGATAGAGACAAGACCACGTTCTAAAAAAAAGAAGAAAATCAGAAGAGTAAGTTGTTACCTGGGGAGTTGTGTGGAACAATAAGTATTTAATCAATAAATATTTAATATGTCATAGCTGTGAGGTATAATTTTAATATGTTGATCACTCTTAGGGCATTCTAAATTAAATGTTTTTAATTAAAATACTGCGAGTGGCACTGTGGCTCAGTGGTAGAGCACTAGCTGAAGAGCTTGGGGACAGTGACCAGGCCCTGAGTTCAACCCCACAACCAACACACACACAAAAAGATAATACTGAGATCAATTTTAGTAAGAGAATAGCAGTTATACATATATGTAGTAATAACCTTTCATAGACTGTATAAACTTCATGGAAAACTATGCTGTGATAGATGTAACTAACACAGATATATTACTGTTTCTCCATAAATTCAAATTTCTGTTTTGACTTTGAACCTTTTTTCTGTCTCTTTGAGGAGTTTTCTTGGGTGGTGATATAAGTACAAGTGTTGAAGGAGGGTTACCATGGTAGTTGGAGGACTACTGTAAATCTCTTTCTTTTTTAACCGTATTGGTTTTGGGTTTTTTGGGGGGGAGGGGTGTTGATATAAACATTTTCCTCATTTGTTGTGTTTTTTTAAATTATTACAATTTGAGTAATTTTTTATTTGGCTTTTTTTGTGCATTTTTGCCAAATTATGGCAAATAAAGAAGCTTCCAAGTATTGTAATTGTATAAGCACTGAAGTGTCTCTTCCTTATTTTCCCCTCCAAAGAATATTTTCCTGTTGTATGCACTTCTTATAGCATACCTTTGTTTTGTTTTGTTTCATTTTGTTGTATTGCTGCTATCTAAACTACCACCCAATAGGATTTATCCTTAACCAATATAGAATGAAAAGGTTTGGGGCAGAGATTCTCTGTGATGGTGCAGCATGGATCTTGGGAGAACACGTCCTGATTGCTCTGTCATGTTAAAAAAAAAAAAAAAAACCTGGGAGTCAGTGGCTCATGTCTACAATCCTAGCTACTCAGGAAGCTGCGATCTGTGGATCCCAGTTATGAGCCAGCCAGGACAGAAAAATCCATGATACTCTTTGTCCAATAAACTACTCAGAAAACATCAGAAGTGGTGCTATGGCTCAAGTGGTAGAGTGCTGACTTTGAATACAAGGAAGCTCAGGGACAGTTCCTAGGCCCTGAGTTCAAGCATCAGGACTGGCAATCAATCATTAAAACTGAGAAAAGGGAAAAGGAAATGCTACACCCTACTACTAACAGCAGTGTAAGGGCTTCCGTAAAACCTGGCTACTATAAACACTCCACTTATGGAGTATATAGTTTGTCCATTTGAATGTGGTTATCTGATGGAACTTTTGCACAATAATGTTTGTATGCTTTGTTAAAGAACATACTAAGTATAGCTGGGCGCTTGGCTCATACCTGTAAGCCTAGCTACTCAAGAGGCTGAGATCTGAGGATTGATTGAGGTTCAAAGCCAGCCAGGGCATGAAAGTCTGTGAGCCTCTTTCCTCCAGTTAATCAGAAAACCCAAAGAAGCTTTGTGGCTCAACGTGGTAGAGTGCTATCCTTGAGCTGAGGAGCTCAGGGACAGAGCCCAGGCCCAGAGTTCAAGCCCCACAACTGCCCCCCCCCCAAAAAAAAGAAAAAAAAAAACCAATGAAGTGAATTTCCTAAATTATTACATTCTTAAATTTAATTTCCATCACTGGTTCCAACTTGTTATTTAGAAACGAAATCGTGTTGGATGAGATACACTTTTGTTTTTCTTTTTTTTTTTTTTTTTGCCAGTCCTGGGGCTTGAGCTCAGGGCCTGAGCACTGTCCTTGGACTTTCTCAAGGCTAGAGCTCTACCACTTGAGCCTCAGTACCACTTCCGGCTTTTTTCTATGTATGTGGTACTGAGGAATTGAACCCAGGTCTTCATGCATGCTAGGCAAGCACTTTAACCACTAGGCCAAACTCCCAGCCCACTTTTGTTTTTCTTTTCCCTTGCTGTTGGGGAAGGATCACAAGGCCACACTTGTTCTAAGCAAGCAGTCTACCACTGAGCTATGTCTGCAGCCCCTACGGGGTGCTATTTATACAAGAACCAGAGTACAAAGAACAGTCTCCTAAATAAATGTTTATGTCCACTGAATTGAAAGATTGCAGTTGTCTGCTAATTTTCCTACCTCATCTGTATTTAACTGGGGTTAACTTAGAAACCATAATTGTAAACATTTTAAATATATGTAGTGTTGATTGTATAGATTGCATTTTATTTTTGTGGATCGTGGGACTTGAGCTCTGGGCTTGGGCACTGTTCCTGAGCAATTCAGCTCAAGGCTGTCTCTCTACCACTTGGGCTACGGTGCCACTATTGGTTTTCTGGTGGTTAACTGGAGATAGGAGTCTCACGGACTTTGTGCCCAGTCTGACTTTAAACCATGATCCTCAGATCTCAGCCTCCTGAAAAGCTAGCATTGTAGGTGTGAGAACCCACATTTTCACTGTTTTATGGATTTGCTTTCTCTCTAGTTTATTTGGAGACTAGTCTTTCATTTTCAACCCTGTGATTCCATATCACTTTACCTACATCATTTGGTATTGTCAGTGGTCAGTATCTAAAGAATATCCTAAGGAAATTTGGGATACTGATTTAATTCTTCTCCAAAACATCTTGGTAAGGACATTCACTTGACTAAAGTCAAGTCAGTAAATGTCAAGATATAATATTATAAGAGGTCATCCATTCTTCACCAAAATATGTCTATAAACAGTTGAGCCCAGGGCATATCTAAATAAAAGTCCTCTGATTTTACTAACAACAGTAATTTTCCAGTGAATGCTTCCTGTGTTGTATCTGTCATTGTGATGGTTTAAGGTCTGTGATAGAAAGCATACCTATTTCTGAAAGTTTTGTTTTGTTTGTTTTTGTCCATCAGGGGGCTTGAACTCTGGGCCTGGGTGCTATCCCTGAGCTCTTCAGCTCAAGGCTAGCACTCCACCACTTGAGCTACAGCACCTCTTTCCAGTGGTTAATTGGAGATAGGAGTTTCATGGACTTTAGTGCCCAAGCTGGCTTTGAACTGTGATCCTCACATCTCACTGACTGCCATGAGCCACCCGTGCCTGGCTCTGAAATGTTTTATACCAAACAAATAGGTCCTGAAAAATTTGAGTTGTTCCTCAGGAGTACTGGTAAGGGATGGATAGAACTTAAAGGGAGTGGAGTTGATAACTATAGTCTGACAATTTTATTAAGCTTAGAAATGTGTTTTTTGTGTGTGTTTTTGTAGTGTTTTTTTTTTTTTTTCCTGCCAGTCCTGGGGCTTGAACTCAAGGCCTGTGCACTGTCCCTGGACACTTTTTGCTCAAGGCTAGTGCCCAGCCACTTGATCCACAGCACCACTTCCTGCCTTTTTCTGAGTATGTGGTACTGAGGAATCAAACCCAGGGCTTCGTGCCTGCTAGGCAAACACTCTACCACTAAGCTACACTCATGGCCCTAAAAATGTTTTTTAATGCCGCTGTTTATGTAGAAATACAACCTTATTCATGTTCCCTATCTAAAACACTAGCTTTTTACATAAAGCTTTAAGATACTTAAAAATTTCTTTAGCTTCTGAGGTTCAAAAACTTGCATCTTTCCTTTGTTGCCCCTTGATTCTTCAATTCTGTATTACTGAAGTAAAGACTTTAGCTCTCGGGATCATTGTTTTCTCATCAAATCTCTGCTCGATGAATGAGAGCTATGTTTCTGAGACCTTAAAACAGAAGGCACTTCCACATGATGGAATGAAATGAAGAGGCTCATTTAGATTATGTATCAGGCTGAGATTTACTAGTTCTATATGTATTTAGGAAATCCAGATAACTGTGGATGATTAGCTCTTGTCTGTAGTTATCCTGTCACTGTTAACCACAGACCCGTTTTTAAAAGTTTTGACCAGTTTCATTTAAAACTTACATTAATATTCTAGGACCAGAATAAAGGTTCTTGATGGTGCTAAATATTATTTATAGGAAGGATAGAAGGTGCGGTGCATGGTGGGATTAATAAGCTGCTAGCTATGACATTCTTATTTCAGAATGTAGGTAAAGGTTTAAGAGTATGGGAAAGGTTGGCAGAAAGAACCAAAGAGCATTTACTGAGGGAGAATGGGAACCCTTAGCAAGGGGGGGAAACAAACTGTAAATTTAATTTTTATGTGAGAAAAAAACTTCAAGTGCTAAGGAAAGAGAAAGTATTCAGGCTTTTCTCATGGCTTCCTAGAGATGGCAGTAGAAGACATATAGAAATTAAAATCAGATTTAGGACTTAGTTTTAGTATTATCAAAGAAAGTCCTTCCATCACAACTATCCCAACCCATCCAGAAAGGTTTTTTTTTTTTTTTTTGCCAGTTCTGGAGCTTGAGCTCAGGGCCTGGGAACTGTCCTTGGACTTTCTCAAGGCTAGAGCTCTACCACTTGAGTCTCAGCACCACTTCTGGCTTTTTTTTTTTAATATATATTTTTTATTGTAATTAATAGAAGGGTTACATTATATTTGCCAGATAGAAGGCACAGCACGACTTTTTCTATGTATGTGGTACCAAGGAATCGAACCGGGGTCTTAGTACATGCGATGGAAGCACTCTACTACTAGGCTAAACTCCTGGCTCCAAAAGAGAATTTTTTAAATAAATTATTCTTTTCCAACTCTGATGAAAATCAGTATGTCCTTATGCAAATTTCTTAACTCTTAATCTTTAGTTCTCTGTCTCTAGCTTCTGCTATTCTGAAGTGATAGGAGACAAAATCACATGTGAATTACCATTGTCAAGTAATCAGTATACAATTAGTTGATTTTAATAATATTCCTAAGCATAATGTGTTTTTTTGTTTTGTTGTTTTGAGGAGACACTTTAGGGGTCTTCCTGTTCAAAGTCAAGTCCTGTTAAGAATAGAATTTGGGGGTTGGGCTGGGCTCAGTGGTACAGTGCATAGCGTGCATAAAACTGTAGGTCCAGTCACAGCCACAAAAATTTTTTTTTTTTTTTTTTTTTTTTTGCCAGTCCTGGGCTTGAGCTCAGGGCCTGAGCACTGTCCTTGGACTTTCTCAAGGATAGGGCTCTACCACTTGAGCCTCAGCACCACTTCCGGCTTTTTTGTATGTATATGGTACCAAGGAATCGAACCCGGGTCTTTGTGCATGCTAGGCAAGCACTTTAACCACTAGGCCAAACTCCCAGCCCGACAAAAAAAAAAAAAAAAAGTTTGACAGACATAAGCAAGTCAATGTCATTGCTATATTTTGCAAATGTGCATTATTTTTACATATCCTCCTTAAACTAAGTAATGTTTAGTGTCCTGACCAGTAAACTAGGCATGGATAATTTGTGCAGTGCCTGTTACCTAGAATCAAGCCTTTTATATTAATGAAGATAATGATATCTACAGATGGTAATGGAAGTTCTCTTCCATTCGTGGGGTGAAAACAAGCTACTCAGAATATTTACCCATGGACAGTGTGACAAGGGCCTAAAAGTACTACAACAAAAAGTCCTTTTCTATGCTTTTGAGAATTATTAGTATATACAGTTATTGCTTTCCAGCATCTACCATTGAAGCTTTGGAAAACAGGGTGTGTTGCAAGGATTCTGCCCTTAGCCACTTCTCCTGACAGGAATGAACCTACCATGCTGACCTGTACCAGGGCTGAGAGTGGTGTTCAAACGTCTTCCTTCTCAACCCACCTTTTCCTGAGTCTACCATGGATTCTTTTCTCCATCCAACTACTTATATCCATCTTTTCTGCCTGAACCCTTTCCCATATATAAAGATGAAATGTGATCACCTAAAAGTATTTTGAAATCGGCCAAGATTTATGTAGGCCAATGTACTTGTAATTAAAGTAAATAAATGGTGCTTGATAAAGTGTGTCTTGCATTACAGCAATTTCCAGTATATGTTCTGCCAAAACTAGAATATCAAGGTTGTTACGGAGTTGAAGCTCTAACTGAAAGTGAACTTTGTCGCTTATGGACTGAAAGTTTATTGCATTCCAACTGCTCCTTCTATGTTGGTATGTTATACAAACTTTTTGCTCTTTTTAATTTTCTTATATTTATATATGTTGGAATTGAATTGAAAATATTTCCATGCTGAACTTTTTTAAATTGTATTCTGTTGTCGGGGTGGTGTATAGAGAGAGGGATTAACATTTACACTCATCAGGTAGTGGATATATTACTTTTTGTGTGTGTGGGTCATGGGGCTTGAACTAGGCCTGGGCACTGTGTCTTGAGCTCTTCAGCTCAAGGCTACCACCCTACCCTTGAGCCACGCCCCACTTCCCATTTTCTAGAGATTAACTGGAGATAAGAGTATTGGTCCTTTTGTGCGGGCTGGCTTTGAATCTTGATCCTCAGATCATCAGTGCAGTAAAGCCCTTGAGATTCTTATCTTCATCTAACCACCAAAAAGCTGGAAGTGGTTGTGGCTCAATTAGTAGTGTGCCAGCCTTGAGCAGAAAAGCTAAGGGGCAGCATTGAGGCTATCACAGTTCAAGTCCCAGGACCTGTACCAAAAAAGAGAGAGAGAGAAATGACTTGATATTGATCATTGAGTTGAATTGCTTTGAAGAACAGGAAATCATTTTCATTTTCCATCTGTATTTATAATTGATAGAGCATTTATAATATTTTGACAAAATATTAAGAAGTGCAATCATTTTCCTCTTATTATAATTGTATGCAGAGTCCACATGTATGCTCATTTTTATGGACCTGCAGTATATACAAAGTAATAACTGCTATGTATGTATATGTGCTTATATGTATAAATGAATAAATGTATATGAAGGCTTTCTTTATGCTATATCAAGCAGTCAAGTGCCTCTGCCATACATAGACCTCACTTGAAGACTGCAGGTTAGAAAGTTCTGTCATAGAGAGTGGCTCCACTCTCTCCTGTAGAGAGTGTTATAGACAGTAAATTCTTCCGGAGTCATTTTTGATACACCTAATTTGATTGATACTTTAATGCATACTTTTGTCATTGAGTTTCTCTAAAAAGGTAAGAGCTGTTTGTTAGTATCCTCAAAGGCTTATTTAGTAAACATCTAAATATATGTTACTGCACTGAATGTCCTCTTTTATGGTTATTAAATCATGAAAATGTGTCTTTATTGGAAATGTCTGTATATAATGAGTATTAGAAATGCAGAGCTGAAACTAAATTTTGGCATTAGAAATAACAAGTAGGTGGGAACAAATGGGTTTGTTGTCTTAGAAGGAAGACATCTGGTAAAAATGTTTCTCATTAAGTTCTTTTGAGTATAGAGCAAATGAAATTAAGTGTGAGGTATTAAATTACATGCAATTTTTTTGTTGTCCCAGTGATTTACATCAACCTTTTAGGTAATTTGTTTTGACAACAAAATAATAGGAGTTTAAAAATAGATTCAAGCTGGTATTATTTTCCTTTTGTGTTAACTGATGTTTTTAACCATGGTACAGTAGCATAATTCTCTTTTTGGCTTGACTGTGTAATGTCTCTTTTTCCCCATTTTTTTTTTGTGCTGCTGGTGAGATAAGAGTCCCACAGGCTGTTCTGTCCAGGCTGGCTTCAAATCAGGAGCTTCAGATCTAAGCCTCTTGAGAGTAGCTAGGATTACAGGTGTGAATCTCTGGCAACCAATTTGACTATATAATTTCTGACTCGGAATATCTGTCATGTAATATACTTCCTTAGTATATTATAATATTACAATACCCCAGTATTCTGTCTCAACCTATTTTCTTAGAAAAAGTAAATAAATGACTTTTAGAAACAAGTGTCATTTTGAGAATGTGTTATTTCTGTTGTTTGGAATTCTACATTCATATCATGCTTACCTTCTTAGGTAATACTGAGCAGACTTTATTACACTTGGGAAATCTTACAGTATGCTCATGTTAACAGTAATAATGCTTATCTAATTTTATCTTGAGCCACATGTGTATAAGGAACATATTTGAGCATGCTTAGTTCCTAGGTTTAGATTTTAGTTTGTCTTAGTATTTAACTTCTTTTGAACACTCCATACAAATGCAACTTTAATAGGAATTAGGAACACCAACGTTGAACAGTTATAATTCCTAAATTGAAGGCTTAGAGATTATTTTGGATGTTTGGACATATGTGAAACTTTCTACATTCAGCAAATATTTTAGAATGGAAATGTATTTCTTGTATAATATGGATTTTACCATTTAAAAATATAGTTACATCTAGATTTAATAAAAACAGATCTCTTTTAGAATGTAAAGTCTGTCAGTTATTAAATTTTTATAAAAAAATTCAGTAACTTGTTGGATTTTTTTTGTTTTTTAAATACAATTGCTTAGAGTTTTCCAATTTTTCTATTTCATTTTAGGACACATTGATGCATTTACTTCAAAGCTTTTCCTGCTAGAAGAAATAACCTCAGAAGAATTGAAAGAAAAACTTTCAGCACTCAAGTAAGAAAGCTTATTTTGTGGGATTTGGAAAAACTCATTAGCATAATTACCAATTCACCTTTAGCTCTAAATAGTGGTTATGTTAAAATAACTTATTTTCAAGACTTGATCATTTTATATTTTATGGGTTCCCCTGATTCAGCCTGTGATCTTTTTATACCGTCTCCATTTCCAAATTAATTATGAATACAACTATTGGAGTCCATCTCCTTCAAACAGAGTAAGGAGGGTAGAGCCAGGAGGAGTATAGAAACACACAGTTCAGCCCTCTCTGAAAAAAGGGAGGGGTGGGGAGAAAAGGGACAGTCATGTCCTCTCAGCTCTCAGGACTGTATACACTAGTTAGACCTCTTATCCTCTAAACATTCACTACCCCCCCCCACTATTATAGTATGTTAGAACCTAGAGAGTTAGTCAATCTGTTGTACTCAGAACTTGTTTTTCCTCAGTGTGTGTGTGGGGGGGGGGGTGTGGTGCTCAGGTTGACCTAATGATCCTCCTGCCTCTGTGTCTCAAGTGTTGAGATTATACATGTTTGCCACCATGCCTCACTGATACTCAGAACTCTCAAGTTGTCAAAATACAAGGGAAAATCATTTAAGAAGGTTGTCTCATTTGTATCTCACTGTATCCCATGGAAGGCTGGTAGTTAGTTTTGTCCTTGCCATTTATTTATAAGGAAATGGGAACCCCAAAGCACATGGCTATAAGCTAGAGTTAAGAGAGTTAATCTGTTTAACTCACTTCTTAGAAATTGTCTTAACTTACATTAGCTGTATAGTTTCAGTTTTAAGGGTTGACCTAGGCTAATTCTCTGCTTATACTCAAATACATCCCCCTTTAAGAATGAATCTTGACGAATGAATCTTGAACAGTAACTTCTCCATATCCCACTCACTTCTTGCCTCATTTCTCCCAATGAAAATCATTTTTCAAAGAGAGAAATACTGCCAGGTGCTGACAGCCCATTCTTGTGATTCTCACTGCTCAGAAGACTTAAGATCTGAGAGACCCATTTGAAGCTAGCCCACTAAAACAAATCTGAGAGACTCTTACCTCCTAGAAATGTTGGTATGGCTCAAATAGTAAAACACCAGCCTTGAACCGTAAAAGCTGACAGTATGAGACCCTGATTTCAAGTCCTCGTACCACTAACACTTAAAATTTGAAAAGGGATATCTTTACAACTGCTCTAATATAACCCAATATTTTATAGTTCTGAATGGAAATCAAGAACATTAGTTTGGCAGTCTCTGTTTTACCTTATTTTGTCTGCTGTCTCCATTTTTTTTAGAGAACCATTTTTCTTCTGAGACGCTATCATTTTAAGATTATTTTTATATTTTGGTTTTGCATTAATTTTTTCTATCTAACAGGATTTCAAGCTTATTTAACATCCTTCAACACGTTCTAAAGAAATTAAGTAGGTAAGTGTGTTTGGATATTTTGCATTGATGTGCTGGGGTATTCTTAGATGAAAATTCTTAGAAGCTTTTAAGCTGCTAGGGCTACATAGGTAGAAAGCCAGAATTGCAAGAATAATTTTGTCAGTTGAAAAATATTAGGACAGAGCCAGATGCTAGTTTTAGTGGCCTATGCTTATAATCCTAGCTACTCAGGAAGCTGAGATCTGAAGATTGCTGCTTGAAGCCAGCTAGGGAACGAAATTCCATGAGACTCTTCTCTCCAGTTAACCACCAAAAAACTGGATGTGGCACTGTGGCTCAAGGTGGTAGAGTGTTAGCCCTGAGCTGAAGCACTTAGGAACAGACCCCAGACCCCAGGTTCAAGCCCAACAACCAAAAAAAGAAAAATCTTAGGACAGTATTCAATTGTTAAGAGGTTGCCTATATATTTTCCTATAAAGTTGTCACATTGCTATTTTCTTGCTAGTGTAACAAGCTAAATGACTTAAGACAATGCAGATTTCTTCATTTTTGAGACCCTATGCAGCTCAGGCTACCCAGAAAGTCACAGTGGCCCAGGCTGACTTTGAAGTTTGCATCCTCCGAAGATACAGGGTTTTCATTGATAAAAATATCCATGTTATAGATATGCTTTGTATTCCTAATAATTATTCATTTCTTCATAAGAATGTTACTTTGAGGGAATAAAAGAAAACCTCCCGAGAGGATAAGAATAATTCTCCAGACATCCTTTATCAACACCTATTAATGGGCATTAGAATGTTAATGAAAATGTAGCTTTTCCCAGCTTATAGGGAGATCTGGATAGCTAAAGGATGATTAATCTTTATTTTTAATAATGTAGGAAAGAACTGTTCTCTTTGCGCCTTTGATCCAGAGGAGCGAGTAATCCCAAGAAAGCACCATATATTAATCATATCCCTCTAGCTCTTTATGGTGATACATTGAATCCCTTAAAGCTTACTAGGCAAGAAAGAAATGCAGATTGGATGTTGACATAACTGATAATTGACTGCCAGGTCTATAGCTTAGCCTTGCTAGACTCAGAACTTTGTGCAGGTTGCTACACATTTCCAGTTTATTTATCCCCAATTAATAGTTCCAAGTTGATGTTATGCTTCAGAGGTTTGCTGTGGAAGGTGAACATTCATTACTTGTTAGCTACCATGGTTACCATTTTCAGGCTTCTTCGTTGTAATTTGATTGTCCTGTTGGCTGTTGTGACCACTTTAGAGAAGTGAACACATCGCTCCCCCTCCCACCTCCTTGTTTTTTGTTGTTGTTGTTGTTTTGTTTTGTTTTTGCCAGTCATGGGGCTTGAACTCAGGGCCCGGGCATTGTCCTTGGACACTTTTTTTTACTCGAACCTCGTGTCCTGCCACTTGAACCTCAGCATTGCTTTCTGCTTTTTCTGAGTATGTGGTACCAAGGAATCAAACCCAGGGCTTCCTGAGTGCTAGGCAAGCACTCTATACCACTAGGCTATGCTCCTGGCCACATTCACTTTTTTACCCCTACTCACGTGATATTACGCACAGAGTAAGAACAGTGTTGAATTTAATTAGAGAATTGCACATTTTCTTTGTTTTCCTGTTTCCTGAAAATTGAAAAGTTGGTATCACAGTAAATGAAAAGGATTAGATAAAATTTTGGAATCAAAATTAAATGTGCGCATAGTAGTACATGCCTGTAATCCCAGCACTGCAGATGAACCAGCCAGAGGATATTAAATTCAAGGCTAGCCTGGGGCACACTTGCTAAGTTTGAGGTCAGTCTGGGCTTTATAATTGAGACTTTTGTCTCCTAAAACCAAACAAAGCAAAACAAAAATTAGTTGCCTTTTAGACACAAAAATAGTTTGAATCATTTATATTAAGTATTATAAATCATAAAAGCATATTCCAAGGTGGTGTGCTATGCCTGTAATTGGTTTGTTTTATTACTAGATCATGATTAAGGAAATGCTGTTGAAATACACAGTAAGCCAGTGAACTGAGATTCACTGTGTGAACTTAGCTTGCAGGAGGGCTGCTACCTGTTGTCTCATGCAGCAGAAGATTCTTCACTCCTGATCTACAAGACCTCTGATGGGAAAGTGAGCAGAACAGCCTATAATTTGCACAGATCACACTGTGACCTTCCTAGCGTACCTTCCAGCCTCTCTGTGCCCTGGGTCCCCTTAGATCCCAGTCTCCTGTTACCATACCACATCCACCATGGACGAATACCTTGCACATTCCCACCTAAGCCTCAGCAGAAGGTAAGATTGCATTTTCAAGATGTCTTTATGTTGTTTAATATGGGTTCAGCGGGTGCCCATATTTGCCACATGCAGTATAGCACCCACCTAAAACCTGCATCCATAAGAAGGGTAGATAAAGTCAAATGCTCAACCAAGGTTCAGTTTTTCTGTCCGTGAAAGTTTATAGTGTGTGTGTACGTGTGTGTACACATGCACCAGTCCTAGGGCTTGAACTTAAAGGCCTGCATGCTGTTCTTGAAGAACTTTTTTTTTGTTCATGGTTGGCACTCTTAGCAACTTGAGCCAGAGCTCTACCATGAGCTTTTCCGGTGGTTAACTGGAGAGAAAGAGTCACATGGCTGGTTTCTCCTGCCTTTTTTTTTTTTCTTGGCGGCGGGAGAAGTAGATCAAAGCCAGTTGAATAAGGCGATTAGCTGTTAACTAAGAATTTATAGGTTTAAGTCCATCAACCCAGATCCTCAGATCTCAGACTCCTGAGTAGCTAGAATCTAGACATGAGTCACCAGCACCTGGTGAAAGTTTCTATTTTTATAAAGTTTATGAATCAATAGAAAAAAGAAACTCTAGTAGCCTGTCTTGAGAGTGCATGGACAGTTAAATTCATATGTTCCTATTTAAAGCAAATGTGGTTTTTATTTATGTATTCTCTTTTACTAAATATTTTAGGCAATTTGCAGACTGTGTAATAAAATTCTGATATAATTAAAAATTGATTAGCCAATATAGAAAAGCTAAATAGCAAATGTTAGTAATTAGTGATTGAAGTCACGTATTAAAAACTCAAAAGCCAGGGCTGGGAGTTTGGCCTAGTGGTAGAGTGCATGCCCAGCAAGCACAAAGACCTGGGTTTGATTCCTCGGTCCCACATACATACAAAAAAAGCCAGAAGTGGTACTGTGGCTCAAGTAGTAGAGCTCTTGCCTTGAGAAAACCCAAGGACAGTCCTCAGGCCCAGAACCCAAGCCCAAAACTGGCAAAAAACAAAAACAAAAAACCTCAAAAGCCAAGTGCTGCTGGCTCATTCCTGTAATTCTAGCTACTGAAGAGGCTGAGATCTGAGGATCACAGTCAAAGCCAGCCAGGCAGAAAAGTCCATGGAGTCCAATTAGCCACCAAAAAGTTGGAAGTGGAGCTGTGGCTTAAAACACCAGCCTTGAGTGAAATAGCTAAGGGACAATACCCAGACTCAGTTCAAGCCCCATTACTGGTACAAAACAAAAACAATAACACAGTGAAAACTATTATAGCTAGGTTGTATTTTGCTAGGAATTAGGTAATTCAACATTTATTGTCTTATATAGTTCTTGAAGCCGTTCCCAGAAATACCAATTAAATAACATTTCTCTACCATGCCACCCATTCTCCATGTCATATAATGAGTTCTGATTTGAGTTTCATTTTGTGGTGGACAATGATCACAAGAATGCAGTGTATTCCGTGCAGACCACATCTTTGAGTCACATTGCCTCTGCAAGTTCTCTAATCTCGCCTATGTGGTTATTCCAGTCACTGTTGTTCCTCTGAATCATTTGGAGGTTCTGTTCTTTGTCCTTTTCTATATGACAGTGAGCTAGTTTATAAATGCCCTCAAATCTTTTCTTTTTTCTTTCTTTTTTCTTTCTTTTTCAGTGCTGAAGTTTGAACTCAGAGCTTTCTACTTGCCAAACAGGCCTTAGTCTGCTTGAGCTATATGTCCTTACTTCTTTTTTCATAAATAGCTTTGACTGCAGATAATAAAGGCTTTTTTTTTTTTTTTGCAGTTGACAGTGTCTAGGATTGTGTTTTCTAGTTCTCTACCTTAATGTTACTGTTTGAGAAGATTCTCTTATTTGTTATATATGGGAGGTTTTATTACTGAGGCCTTTGCAGGCTAGTGAGGCAGCCCTGCTGAGCTCCTTGTATATTCCTAGTTAACTTGGACCTAAAGAGTCATAAAATGTGGTTAACTAATTGAGAGTAGAAGACTGGAGAAAATTAATTAACATTATGTTATTTTATATACAAGGTTCATTACCTAGCTAGCTTACATGTAAGTAGTAGCTTTTAAAACCTAAGGAATATTTTAAGTAACATAAATATAACAACTGAAGAACTGTTTTTGAATATATTCTAAAGCAATGATTTTTGTCTTAATTTAGAAACACTTGATTGTAGTCTTGTAGACATATAGAATTCTGTGTGGAGGTAGCTTATTCCTTCTTAGTAAAAATGGAGGGTTTAATACCTTGGCACCAAGCAACTCTTCAGTGGAAGGAAAAAAATATGTTGTTATACAATGTGTTTTTTAAAAAGAAAACTGTATTTTCCTTATTGATATAGATGGACCATAAAGTAATATTGAATGTTTCTTGCTTTGGAAATACTTCAGTGCTTTCTCTTTTTTTGAGTGGGGGGGGGGTGTCATGGGATTTGAATTCTAGGCCTAGGCGCTGTCCCTGAGCTCTTCAGGTCAAAACTACCACCCAAGCCCTACTTCTCACTTTCTAGAGGTTAATTAGAGATAAGAGTTTCAGGTCCTTGGGGCTGGGAGTTGGCCTTGTGGTAGAGTGCTTGCCTAGCATGCACGAAGACCTGGGTTCGATTCCTTGGTACCACATACATAGCAAAAAGCCAGAAGTCTTGCTGTGGCTCAAGTGGTAGAGCCCTAGCCTTGAGAAAATCCAGGGACAGTGCTCAGGTCCTGAGCCCAAGCCCAGGACTGGCAAAAAAAAAAAAAAGTTTCAGGTCCTTTTGTGCACAGGCTGGCTTTTGAACCTTGATCCTCAGGTCTCAGCCTCCTGAGTAGCTAGGATTACAGGCATGAGCCACCACACCTGGCAATGCTTTGATCTTTTTTAATGACGTGGTTCAAAATGTCTGACGAGAGTAATTTATTTGGAAAAGGAAAAATCCTGTGTATTTAGAGTTTGGCCACATGACTGTGCATCCTAATAAGTCATTTATATGTATACCTCTGAAGCTCTGAGCACTTGCCAGCTTATGTTTTCAGAGGTACTTCATTCAGAACTCACCTTGCTATCGTCTCTAAATAGCAACCCTGAGACAGCCCAATAGACTCCCCATCTGTCTCCTATAGCCCAAAGCAGAGTTTGTAGAGCGCCTCTGCTGCTTTATCCCTTCCTCTCCCCTCCTTTGTGTTCTGTAATAAACATTTATTCACATATGCATATGGAGATGCACGCACGCACACACACACAGCCTTACAGTGGTAGCTTTCAGAATGCTTTCCTTAAAAATATGATAGAAGATCTGAACACTGGTGGCTCACACCTGTAACCATGGCTAATCAGGATGCCAAGATTTGAGGATCAGGTTTGAGGCTAGCCCAGGCAGAAAAATCCATGAGATTATCACCAACTAACCACCCTAAAACAAGAAGTATAGCTGTGGAGCACTGTCAGTGCTGCTTCTGTTGGCCTAGGATATGAGTGTGACAGTGTCACCCATCACCTTTCAACCCCAGACATGAGTTCTGAAGGCAGGATGTGAAGAAACAGAGTGCAAGTGGCCAGGATAGAGATCCAGATAGGTGTGGACCAGTTCTGTGGAAATGGCTTCGGGCCACCCAGCTTTGGTCATTATCTATGAAAACTGGCCTGCTCCACTACCCGCTGAGTAGTCCAAGAGGTGACAGCATTAACAGGTCTCATCTCTAGACAGACTATGACTCACAAGGGTATCAGAAACAGACCTGTCTTCCTCGACTTTGAGAGTTAAAAAGTGGGAGTTGGGGCCGGGAGTTTGGCCTAGTGGTAAGAGTGTTTGCTTCGCATGCATGAAGACCCAGGTTCAACTCCTTGGTACCACATACATAGAAAAAAAAAGCTGGAAGTGGTGCTGTGACTCAAGAGGCAGAGTGCTAGCCTTGAGGAAAACCCAAGGACAGTGCTCAGGCCCTGAGTTCAAGCCCCATGACTAGCCAAAAAAAAAAAAAGTGGGAGTTGGGGGCAGAGGAGTGCTAGCTGGGCTCTGGCTGTGCTAGGTTCCCCATCCTCCCAGACCAAGATTCAGAACTGCCCTCACAGTCTTCCGAAGCTGTCATTCTCCTCTCCAATACAGGAGGGCCATGACAGTCCAACAGGGCCCTGCGGCTCCTTTCTTGCTAATGTAGGTGACACAGGAGAACCAAAGATGGTGCACAAGTACAGCTTCTGGGAAGGCCAGGGCTGTGGAAGCTCCAGCCGGGCTGAGCGCCCTTTGTCACTGGAGAAGACAGGCAGGAGAAGTCAACTGCTGTGACAACGCCACAGAGAAAGGGAGAGCCTCAGCAAACACCCATGAAGTCAGAGCCAAATCTTTACTAAAAACTTAGTATCTTATTAATATATTACTTAAGTGTCCTGTTACTGGCATCCTGCTTAGGGCTGTGAGTAGTGCAGAAGTAGACAAAGACTGGGAACTTGAAACCACGGAAGAATACAAAACATAAGGCAAAATCTGGAAAATGTGTGATACTGAAATTCTTGGTGTCCTTGATGAAGCCATATGAATAGTCTTTAGAATTTGAAGGAGTTGAGCAGGCAATTAAAGCTGTTATTGATCTAAATGGGAGGTACTTTGGTGGATGTGTGATAAAAGCATGTTCCTACAGTTTGGAAAATTCAGAGCCTTAAATTTGGCAGAACAAGTTTGATTTTGAGAACTAGATTTTGATGGATCTCAATGAGCAGTGAAAGAGGTATTAGCTCCATAGCTGTGGGATGTCAGCACTCCTAGGAGGTCTTCTAATATTAATGTTCTTTTTTTTGTTTTTTGCCAGTCATGGGCCTTGAACTGAGGGCCTGCGCACTGTCTTTGGGCTTTCTCAAGGCTACAGCTCTACCACTTAAACCACAGCACCACTTTCAGCTTTTTCTACGTATGTGGTACCGAGGAATCAAACACATGCCAGGCAGGCACTCTACCACTAGGCCAAAATCCCAGCCATAAATGTTAATTTTATTATGTAGGTGTTTTTTAAATATAGTATACAAAAATACATTTCTTGCACTTCTCTTTCAGTTTGGCAAACTTTTCTACCTGACTTTGATTTCTTTCATTCTTTTTCTTGGGCTCTTTTTTTTTTCTTACTCTTTTCATCTCTATTTTTTTCCTTACCTTATTTTCTGTCCTCATTTTCTGCATATAATTTCTTCTCCCTCCTTACCTACTTCTCACTGGCTTGTTTCTCATCCCTCCATCCTCTTGCCCTTCAGCATAATTACTGCAAGCACATTACTCAGAAGGCATTTGATCTCTTCATTTCCCAATAAACATTTCAACCTATTCCCAATTTATTACAGAAACCCTGTTTCTTCACCAATTATTGTTTGCAAGTTTAATACTTTTAAAACTGTCAGATTAAAACTTTTCAAACAGCCTACTGACTAGGGTAAGATTTTTAATCTTACAGAAGGTAGTTTCCAATGTGAGCAGTGCATGTGTCACTAATACAGAGTTGACATGCAGATATGTTGTAAATGTTTTCAGCTGTTCTGCTCTTTCTTTGCTTGCTTGTCTAGGCTGGTGGACCAAGAATGCCTGCACACAGCCACAGGAATCCTGTTCCTATGGAAACCAAAATCAGTTGTTTGCCTGCTCAGCAAGTTGGAAATGAAGGAGTGGCTCAAAATAAAAGAAAACTAACCTAAGGGCTATGCCACGGAAAATGAAATTTCAGGAAATCCAGTTACAGCGGTGTCTAATTTGAAAAGTTTGAGGAAAAGTGTGCCCTGAAGATCAGTAGGCCTGAAGATCATTTTCCTCCAACAGTCTCAGAATCCTTAGAAAGTGCCTTGGGGGTCGTGGGCTGTTAGGATTGTGTCAACTGAATTGGAGAACTAAGCTCTTCACTTGATACTGGAGAGGAATCTAGATATGGTTAATAGTATTGTGGCTGGAAACTAAAAAAAATACTTTTATAGTGTATCTTCTAAATTTTGGAAATAGGAAATTGCAATCTACTGCCATTGTCAGAAATAATGAGGATTATAACCCTCATCCACATTCAATTTAGGGATCTGGGTGCTGGTGCCTGAGCTTTTGTGCTCAAGGATAGTGTTCTTCCACTTGAGCCACAGCCCCATTTCCAGGTTTTTGGTGGTTAGCTGGAGATAAGTCATGGACTTTCCTGCCTGGGCTTCAAAAATGTGATCCTCAGATCTTGACTTCCTGAGTAGCTATCATTACAGATGGGAGGCAGTCCTCACTGTATAGCTCAAACATCCCCCCCCTTTTTTTCTTTGCCGGGCATGGGACTTGAACTCAGGGTCTGGGCATTGTCCTTAGCTTTCTCAAAGCTAGTGCTCTACCACTTGAGCCACAGTACAACTTTTGGCTTTTTCTGTGTATATGGTATCAATCAAACCCAGGGCTTCATGCATGGTAGCCAAGCACTCTACCGCTGGCCAAACTCACAGCCACAGGACAATATCTTTAAAGTCATTGCAGAACTCAAGGTAAAAATGAAATCGCCCACTGGGTACTACTGGTGGCTCACACAATCCTAGCTACTAAGGAGACTGAGATTTGAGGATCAACGATTGAAGCCAGCCTGGGCAGGAAAGTTTGTGAGACTCTAGTCACCAATTAATACCAGAAAAAGCCAAAAGTGGTTTTGTGGTTCAAGTGGTAGAATGCTAACCTTGAAGGGGAAAAACAGGGTAGAGGGACTCAGGAACAGTGCCCAAGACCAGCGTTCAAGCCCTATGACTGGAAATACACACACAGACAACAAAACCATTTTTGTGGTATTAGAGGTTTAGTGAAGACTGCATCTACTTTGCTGAGTGCTGAAATTCACTAGTGAGAGCCATTGACTGGGTCATCGTACTGTAAAGCATGAGCTATGTTTTCCCTCTGTTCTGATTAAATATTCAGAAAACAGCACATTACTCTAGTTGATTTGGATTTAAAAAGGAACAGACCATGAGCTGGGGGGTAGAGCAGTAGGACACCTACCTGGCAAATGTGAGACCCTGAGTTCAAGCTTCATTCCTTCCCCCTAAAGAAGGGGAAGATCTCATTTTTGTAACACTGCTCCTTAATGTACATAACTGCTCTTTAATGTATTCTGAGTGTCAGAATGTGTATATTATTGGTGAAATGTAAGTTTTGTGATCCAAGGCAATATTTTTGTTGCTTTGGAAACTGTTTATGTTCTATGTTAATATAAGAAGTTCAGCCAAAGACTAGGAGCTGGTGGCTCACGTCTGTAATCCTAGCTACTCAGAAGGCTGAGATCTAAGGTTCACAGTTCAAAGCCAGCCAATTAGTATCACCAATTAGTACCAGTAAACTGGAACTGAAGTGGTAGCTCAAAGTGGTAGAGTGTGATCCTTGAGCAAAAAAGCTCAGGGACAGTGCCCAGACCTTAAGTTCAAGCCCTAAAACCAACAACAACAAAATAAGTTCAGTCTAAAAATTTTCTAAATATTTTAAGCAACAGTTCAAATTTTGCTTCCTCAATTACCAGATTTTGTATTTTGAAATGAGTTTTGGGTTGGTTAAGTTATTTTGCACGCAATTATTAGTGCAGATTATTTTGTGGAGTTTGCTATCTTATCTTGCTTTCCCTTTTTGAAACACTCAATTTAAAAATAGTTGCATGTTCACATATCCCAAAAATGTTTTTAGTTGTGAATCATTTTGACAGTAAGCCAGGAAGTGGCCAGAATTCCCTTGGAAATTCACACACAAAAAAAAAAGAAAGAAAGAAAAAAAATAACCTGGACAAAGATTACTTCAGGCTTCTGAATACCTCAATGAATTTGCTTTATTATTTTTATTTTTTCAGTCTTTGTAATAGTCCAGGTTAACTTTCAGCTTGCAATCCTCCTGTGTCCAACTCCTACCTGCATTATAATGTCTGGCTCATATATATTTGTTTAGTATTTATACAATACTGGAATCTGAACTCAGGGCTCCTAACTCACTTGACTTGCTTGCTCTACCATTTGAGCCACACCTTCCATCTGACAGTTTGCTGCTTAATTGGAGATAGAGTCTCCTGGATTTGTTTGCCCAAGTCTGGCCCCCAATCCTCATACCTGCTAAACTGGTTCTTTTTTGTTTGTTTTTTTTGGGGGGGGGTTACCAGTCCTGGGCTTAAGCTCAGGACCAGCACTGTCCTTGGACTTTCTCAAGGTTAGAGCTCTGCCACTTGAGCCTTAGCACCACTTCTGGCTTTTTTCTATGCATGTGGTACCGGTGAATCAAACCTGGGTCTTTGTGCATGCTAGGCAAGCACTCTACCACTAGGCCAAACTCCCGGCCCCTAAACTGGCTCTTTTTTTTTTTTTTTTTAACATTGTTTTTTATATTAAGATGTGTTTGCAAATGATTGACTGTAAGCCATACATTTGAATAACCTAAGTAATACATACTTTAGTTTTTTCACTTATGTTAATAAAGCCTCTTTTGTAAGCTAATATTTAATAACATCTTAAGCTCTTGATTTTCAGCATGGAGAATTTATAAGCAAATGACACTGATGATCTCAAGGATAGGATCAAGTCAAGGGTAGGAATGAACTCAGTGATGAAAACACTTGACTGGCATTAGGACTGTGGGGGGTTTTGCTGAGTATCTGTGGCTTACACTTGTAATCCTAGCTACACAGCAGGCTTGAGATGGGATCTTCCCCCCCACCCCCGCCCCCACCACCACCTTTTTTCAGTCCCAGGCCTTGATCTTAGGGTTTTGGATCTATCCCTGAGCTCTTTTTGCTCAAGGCTAGTGCTCTACCACTTGAGTCACAACTCCACTTCCGGTCTTCTGGTAGTTAACTGGAGTCTTAGGGACTTTCCTGCCTGGGCTGGCTTTAAACCAAGATCCTCAGATCTCAGCCTCCTGTGTATTATAGATGTGAGCCACCAGCCCCAGGCAGCACTTGTACTTTCAAATGCCACTATTTGGGAACACAATAAAAAGGCCCACACTTGATGCCAGCACCTTGATATTGGACTTGTTAGCTTTGGAACCACAGTAACTTTCTAGCTATCCTTTTTATCAGTCACCCAGGCTGTGGTATTGTGATAGCAGACCAGAACAGAGACATTCCTTCCACTTTCATTGGGGCCAATGATCCGAGGGCTGTCTAGTAGATAAAGCAGGCATATAAATACATTGAGAACAATGGGAAAGGAAAAGACAAGAATAAGGGTGTGGTGTGGGGTTGGAATTGGAAGTACCAGAGTAAACTCATGATTCTTGTCTACATGGTATGGGAGCTGTGACTGCCACCGTGTCAGATACATACTCAGAGGATCCAGAAGCAGTGACAGTCCCATAGCCATGAGAACACAAAGTAACCATATCTTGGTTTCTAAATCCCATTCTTCATGAAAGTAAATAAGGACTCCTGGAAGAAATGGTTGGGTCTCGAAACATGTTGCACTACAAAGTGCACAAAGAATGATGAGGACAGAAACGAACTGACAGGAGTCTCAGGTCTAAGAAAACAGCATTGTGTTCACACTACTAACCTTTGAGTACAATAGGAACCATGAGTATATACTGAATGTAAACGAATGAATAAACAAGCAGGGAAGATGGGAACATTCTATTCTATAGTACCAGTAAAGGGAATGAAGTTGGAAAAACCACTCCTATACAACCATTAGATTAAATAAGCGTTGAACAATCAGCAGAGTCTCTAATTTAGTGAGTGAAAAAAATTACAGAGGGGGCCGGGAGTTTAACCTAGTGGCAGAGTTCTTGCTTAGAATGCAAGAAGACCCAGGTTTGATTCCTCAGTACCACATATATAGAAAAGCTGGAAGTGGTACTCTGGTTCAAGTGGTATAGTGCTAGCCTTGAAGAAATGCCCAAGGACAGTGCTCAGGCCATGAGTTCAAGGCCTGGGATTAACAAAAAAAAATTACATAAATATCTATAATATGTCTAAAGACTTCCCCCCACAAAAAAACTAATTATTATTTAGTGATAATAATATAGCTATTAGGACTGAAGAAGCCTGCCAGAAACTATCCAAAGATAGGTTTGTGTGTGTGTGTTTGGTTTGGTTTTTTTTTTTTTTTTTTTGCCAGTCCTGGGCTTGAGCTCAGTGCCTGAATACTATCCTTGAACTTTCTCAAGGCTAGAGCTCTACCACTTGAGCCTCGGTACCACTTCTGGCTTTTTCTATGTATGTGGTACTGAGGAATCAAACCCGGGTCTTTGTGCATGCTAGGCAAGCACTCTACCACTAGGCCAAACTCCCAGCCCACGCCAAAAACTACCTTAACCAAAGATAAAATTCAGAATCACCTGTGATGAGACAAACCCAACAGTGTGTGTCCTGCAGCATACAAGAATAGCATGACACTGCTGCTTTGGTATATCAAGACAATAAATCCTGTGTCCCAGAGAAACCCAAACTGTATAGAAAATGGGAAGCTTCATTGATTTTTCTGGGGGATAAAAAAGACCTATAGAATTGTTTCTGATTATAGACCAATTCAGTGCTGGGTGCTGGTGGCTCAGACCTGTAATCCTAGCTACTCAGAAGGCTGAGTTCTGAGAATTGTGGTTGAAAACCAGATGGGCAGGAAAGTCTTATCTCCAATTAGCAACCAGAAAACTAGAAGTGGAGCTGTGGCTCAATGTGGTAGAGCACTAGTCAAGCAAAAACAAAATAAATAAAACAAAATACAGGGACAGAGCCCAGGCCCTGAATTCAAGGTCCATAACCAACAAAAAAAAACCAGAATGACTTGGTCCTTGTCCAACAAAAGACACTATTGGAACAGTTGGCAGAGCTTAAATGGAGTTTATAGATTTGTTAATAATGACAACAGTCCTGATTCCCTGATTCTGATGTAGTTATACCAGAACATGCCCCATTTTTAAGAAGTAAGCTCCAAAGAAGAAATTAGTAATGGAACATGTTTGCAGTTTATTTTCAAGTTGGAAGATTTCAGCAGAGAAATGTTTAGTCCTTAGGGAGGCTTGATGAAAGTTTTATAGGATATATATGTACTACTGTTTATACAAATTTAAGATTATTTCAGATGAAAAGTTTTCTGTCTGGGTATGGTAGTATGGTACACAGGTACTAGTATCCTAGCTGCTTGAAAGGCAGTTCAAGATTAGCCTAGGCAAAATTAGCTCAAGACCCTGTCAAAAACAAGGGCTTCAAAGTACTGGTAGCTCACACCTTTAATCTTAGCTACTCAAGAGGCAGGAAAGTCCATGAAACTCTTATCTCTACCACTTCTGGCCTAGACCTGCTATCTAGGCAAGTTCTTTCTCAGGCAACACCAACAACAGCAACAAACAAATATAAAAACTTCCCTCCAATGGCTGGTGTGCTGCAAAGAATACACCTCTCCCTTATTTGACTCTTCAAGCCACACCATTTGCCTGGAATGTTCTCCGATACCAAGGACACAGAAGGTGGCCACTTGCGTAAAACTGGTCTTTCCAGTAATACTGTCCTCACCTGTCAGCAACTCCTCCCTCAAACTTCAACTGTTAAAACTAAATTATAAAGATCTGGGGTTAAGTTGTTAGATGGAAATCTGAATACGTGAAGAGAAAATGGTGCCCAAGGGAGTTACACTAATGCCTCATCCTTCATGAGACTAATGACATTTGCTCCTTGAGTGTTCAATGAAGAGGAGAACTGCTGGAAGTAATAGGTTACACAGCAAGTCAGAAGAACTGAGTTCTGGCTTCTACTGATGTAGGGTCACACACAATATAGTATAGATATATAGATTTTGCAGTCTGGGCAAAAACTTAGGGCCTGGGCACTGTCCTTGGGCCTTTTCAAGGCTAGCACGCTACCACTTGAGCCACAGCATGGCTTCCAGTTGTTTGCTGTGTAAGTGGTACTGAGGAATCAAACCCAGGACTTCGTGCATGCACAAGTGAGCACTCTACCACTAGGCCAGGTTCCTGGACCTAGTGTATTTCTTTTTAAAGCTGGAAAAAGGGATTGTGAATGTTTTAACCATAAAGAAATAATGAATTCTGAAAAATACAGATACATTTGTCCTGATTGGGACGTTGTACATATATGGGAATGTATGGCATACCATAAATATGTGTGTGTGTGTATATATATATATATATATATTTTTTTTTTTTTTTGCCAGTCCTGGGCTTGAACTCAGGGCCTGAGCACTGTCCTTGGACTTTCTCAAGGCTACAGCTCTACCACTTGAGCCTCAGCACCACTTCCAGTTTTTTTTTTCTATGTATGTGGTACATGCTAGGCAAGCACTGTACCACTAGGCCAAACTCCCAGCGCAATATGTATATATTTAAAGAGTCAGTGAAAAAAATAAATGGTGCTTGGGGGGACTATTAGGATTTAGGAGGTGCTGAAGTTATATTCCTGATCAGAACGCATCTTCAGTAATAAAGACTCTAAGCCAGCTGCGAACAGCTCATGCCTGGTATCCTAGCTACTCAGCAGACTGAGCACTGAAGGACTGAGGTTTGGAAGCCCACTATAGCAGAAAAGTCCATGAGACTCTCTCCAACACAGCAAAAGCCATCATGGAGACATGCTCAAGTGGTAGAGAACCAAGATGAGTAGGCAGGTAGAAGCAGCATTAGGCCTTGAAAAAACTAGGCCCTAGTGGAGCAAGCACTAGGCTGTAGAAAACCGAATGAATCCAGAATAAATGATCAGATCATTAAGAGCTATATTGGTTTGTGGGGGGGCATTGGGATTTTTATTTCTTTTTTTATTAAAAAATTTATTAACATTGATTTTTACATCATATTTCAAGTGACATATTTAACAAGTGTTCAAGAAGGGAATCTCTATATATAATCACTGGCACTTAGATTTTAGAACATAATTAAAATTGGGCTGAGGGTTTGTATGTCATAGATACATATTAATCTATGTAAGAAAACATTATGCCTATAGAGTCATAAATGTTTATGTCTATGTAGTTGTGTTTATATTTCCAATACCATGTCTATAGCATTGGGTACTCGCTCTTGAGTCCTCGCTCTTGTACTGTTTGGATCTAATAAAAAGCTATATGTTTTATCAAATGAAAAAGTTTATCTGTCCACCTAGGAACTACTGTGTGTGTGTGTGTGTGTGTGTGTGTTTTAATACCATTTGTAGCTCATGGAGTTGGTATTTTATTTTTAACAAGTGAGTTTGGGCCACAGCAATATGCAAACAACATTTTTACTAGTATGGAAAAATAAATAATTGAACACACTTTGCAAGTATAATGCCTTCCCTATGCCCCACCAAAAGTGATATGAATTATAGTTCCCAGGAGACCCAGTGTGCAGCTGGAACTTTCTGTCCAGTTCCCTTCTGCAGTACTGGAGAATTACACAAGGGGTTACTTACTCTCTTTTGAGTTCTGAATGGGGATGAGGGAAACTGTGAAATCACAGTACATGGGGCTTTGAATGTCTCTGCATGCACAGCAGAAGGCTAATAAAGTGGTAGGTCAGTCCCTAATTCAGGCTGGCTCTTTTTAATGCTCCACTCTGGTGCTGGAAAACTTTTACTCTTAAGGAGCAGGGACTGGGTAACTTAGTAAGTGCCTCGGGCTGAAAATGTCATTTTGCATACAGAGCAGGACTGAGTTTGCTGTCAGCCAAACCTTCCACCTCCCAGGAGCCTGAATGTTGCAGCTAATTCACTTCCAGAATGTTAAGACTGTCACTTCCCAGAGAAAGTGATGTGTGAGAGGCTGAATCTTAGAAGTGGACAGCCCAGAGTGGGAGCTGGCTGGAAGAAGGAGGTCTTGATAAAGATGGTCTACTTTGCCAGGCAGTGGAATTAATCCCAAGCATGTTCGATGAAGGTGGACCTTGTAGGTGCACAATGTGGTCAACCATCACTCCTGGGAAGTATGGTTGGAATGGGAGATGAGAGGGGCAGGAGAGAAATGAGGAAAGGCTTGAAGGCAGACAAGTCAAGTATTATTTAAATCTAAGGGATCAATGAGTCTTACCAGGCAAGCTGGTCTGCCCCATGTCTGTGGTACCAAACACGTACCATATTTGTGAGAATGTAACAAAGTCAGTGAAGGTGAGAGGCACAAATGGTAAATCTCTAGGAAATCTAATATCGTGCTGGGCCCTGCAGACATATGTGAATCAGATGCCTCTTCCTCCTCTGGCCTCCAGACTGAACTATAGGATAGGATTTTCTTTCAAAAATGTTTTCTTTGGAGAATAAAATTCTCATTACATGATGAAGTGGATACTGATCTGGTAAAAAAAAAAAAAAGACTAGTTACCTTCTAAGATGAACTATTTATGGGTAATAAACATGCAATTCAAAAATAGGGTCTCAAAACCCAGTATTTCCATGAGCAACAGAATAGCCAAGTATGATGGCATTTTCCAATGAGTGGAGATCACTCCTTTTGAAGTCATCCTAAAATAATGCTTGACTTTTTTGGGGAGGGGGACAGTCGTGGGGCTTGAACGCAGGGCCTGAGCACTGTCCTTGGACTTTCTCAAGGCTAGAGCTCTACCACTTGAGCCTCAGTACCACTTCTGGCTTTTTTCTATGTATGCGGTACCGAGGAATTGAATGCCTTCATGTGTGCTAGGCAAGCATTCTACCACTAGGCCAAACTCCCGGCCCAATAATACTTGACTTTTACCTACTTTTTAACCTAGCTGTTTTTTCTCCTAGCCTTTCAAAACAGAGACTCTGGAGATACGAAAGAAAAATGAATGGAATGGAACAGCTGAGCCCAGATGCCTAAATTGAAACTCCAGTCACCTCCCAGAAAGGCCGGAGGGTCAAGTCCAATCACAAGAACCTTTTCCTCAGGTTCCTCAGGACTCAAACTTAGTATCTAATGCTTTTGCTTATTGGTTAGTACTCTACCAACTGAGCCATGCTTCTAAACCCAGAGACTCTTTTGTTGAAATGTATGTTTATTATGCATAGATATTTCATTCCTGAAGATGCCATTTTAACTCACTCTCTTGAATAATTATTGATTAGATATTATTACATGATTATAGTCAGCATTGTTTTGAATCAGTTTCTACTACTGACCTCATATGAAATGATCAAATTTCCTCAAACTAGAAAATAAATCATGCTGACTTAATGGAGTAATGTTATCACATGAATGTCTGTCTGGTCATGATTTCTTGTACCTTAAGCCTTAGTAAGTCAGGATTCTGTCTTAAGTACTTAATGTTTACCACCATGACTCTGAATTATCTTAGCTTCTCCTCAAAAAGACCTTTACCTGGTAGCTCATACCTGTAATCCTAGTTACTCAAAAGGATGAGATCTGAGGATCACAGTTCAAAGCCAGCCCAGGCAAGATAGTCTGTGAAATTTCCAATTAACCACCAAAAGGCTGGAAAGTGGAACTATGGAACTGTGGTTAGAGGGTTAGTGGTTAGAGCACCAGCCTTGAAGAAGTCAAGTGAGAACTTGAGGCTCTGAATTCAAGCCCAACTACCCGCACACGTGTATATATGTGCACAAGCACTCCTTTTAATGAGCAGGACTTGCTTCACTCCTGAGAAAAAGAAGTACATGAGTTCCAAAGATGTTTCCACAACAGTGGTGGTAATCCTATCTCTAGGGACTGATCCAGTTTTTACACTGGATGGTCTATTTAAAAATAAACAGTCACACCTCTGCATTGCCACTTCCTGCCAGCAAAGTACACAATGGTGTGTGTTAAATTTCCTCTTTTAGGATTGCACAATGACGTCAAAAATGCTGAGTAACTGAAGGCCTGGGTCACCAAGAAAGGAGGGAATGGCTTACTTCCTTTCTGATGGCAAACCACACCTATCTCTCTCCAGAAAGAACAGTCGTGCTAGTGCTCTCCTAGCAGTCTAATTTCACTTCCATTTGTCAACTTACAATCAGTAAATGCCAGGGGACCTTAAGGACGAAGTGCCACATTTTATCTTGGTGTGTGTCTACTGTACAACTCTGCCCCAGTGCCTAACGTCTAGTGAACCCTCCATGCTTGTTGAATTGGATAGTTGGGTCTTGAGGACTGGTATTGCCAAGTAGATCCCGGCAGCCTTCCCTTCAAAAGTTTTGAGTTTACTTCACTTGGTTGTTGGCCCCCTGCTAGTTCTCTACCACTTGACCCACGTACTCCATCCTGGTTTTTGCTGCTTATTTTGGAGATGAAATCTTGCAGACTTTTCTGCTTGGGCTGGCTTTGAATAACAGTCGTATGGATCTCAGCTTCCTGGGTAGCTAGGATTACAGGCATGAGCCACCGGTGTCAAGCTGCACCAGTGGCTTTTCCAAGAATGCAGATGATCAAAACCAATTAGGCTTGAAATTTTCCTAAGATTTCATAGAAAAAAGAAATCACTAAAACATTTGCCTACTCGGGAGGCTAAGATGTGAGGACTGAGTTTCAAAATCAGACTGAGGATCAAAATTTTTGAAACTCGTCTCCAATTAATCACCATGAAGCTAGAAGTAGAGTTGTGTGACCCAAATGGTAGAGCACTGGCCTTGTGGCAAAAGAAGTCAGGAACAGCACTCAGGCCCTGAGTTCAAGCCCTAGTACTGGCATGCATGTGTGTGTGTGTGTGTGTGTGTGCGCGCGCACACACGCGCACACACACACACACACACACGAGAAACAGGGAGGTTTATATAATTAATAAGAGGAAAAAGGGGCATCAGATACTGGATAGGTCTAGCAAATACCTCTGGGTTAGGAATGCTATGGGTTAGGTATTTCTCATTCTCTCTCTTCCTTTGTTTCTTTGGCAGTGCTAGGAGTTGAGCCCAGAGCCTCCTATTTGCTAGGCAAGGGCTCTACACCCTAGCCTCTTTCCTCATTCCTTTACAACCTAACAGTTTTCCTGATTCTTTCCTTCCGGGCAGTTATTTACCTGAGTTCTTGAGTTGTTTTCTTTTACCCCACCCCAGTTGCCATAAGGATGAATCATAGAGACCAGAGGAAGGAAAGACAAATGAAGTCATCTGGTTTTCATCTCCAAATTAAGGGATTTGGGGAAACGTTAACTTCTCATTTTAAAAAGAAGAAAAAGGAAAAAGTATGGCTAGAGCCAAGAAGGAGAGCAGCTCCCCGATCCGCTGCCTTTGCTTGTACAATCCTGAGGCCCACCCACTTAGAAAGCAATCATTCTTGGGACCGGGAGTTTGGCCTAGTGGTTAAAGTGCTTGCCTAGCATGCATGAAGACCCGGGTTCGATTCCTCGGTACCACATACATAGAAAAAAGCTGGAAGTGGTGCTGAGACTCAAGTGGTAGAGCTCTAGCCTTGAGGAAACCCAAGGACAGTGCTCAGGCCCTGAGCTCAAGCCCAGGACTGGCAAAAAAAAAAAAAGAAAGCAATCATTCTTACCAAGGGCCTTGGGGAAAACTGGATGCGCGAGTGTGATGAAGAGTTATACTTCAAACCTACTGCCTGAGGAATGATGCTGGATTATGAATCTACCAGTGACTGTTCTAGCAAGGAACTGGCAGGGGGATCTGGGTCAAAATGTGTAGTGTTTGAGCAGTTCCTAAATAGCGAGATGACTAGAAATTACGGTTGTCCCTGGGTAGGGAGCCCAGCTCATTTATTTCCTTTTGTGCAATCTCTGCTCCCCTCTACCACTTTCGCTTTCTTTTCCCCCCTCTACCTGCTCCTCCTTCTGCTTTCCTCCTCCTTTTCCTTGTTTTCTTTTGCTCCCCTCCTCCTCTTGCTTCTCTTTCTTCTCTCTTCCACTCCTCTTTCTCTTCCTCCTTAGGATTATTGTTTGGAAAATGGCAAAAATAATTTTCTGACATGGTATTTTGGGTTTTTTTTAAATTCCTGTTTAGACTTTGTCATGTCGTTCAGACATTTTACAAATTACCATGTCCTTGGGTGGTCTCTTGGTATCTAGTGTAGCTCTACTTTGGCCTCCCATGGCCCCCCATGATGTCCTTCATCAACTCTGGGCTCGTGGGTTATAACACTGGGCTCCATTCTTCCCACCAAACCTGAGAGAGTGGGAAGACATTTGTACAATATCTAGTTACCTATGTATGTTATGACAGATGCACAGTTCAAACCATCAGGTATCTAATCTATTGATAAACATGGGCATAACTGTATCTCTATACTGATCTGACTCTGATTCTATTATAGTGTTTACCCAGAACCTGTATGGATTAATCATAAGAAAATTTTATTTTTTAATAAAAATGACTTTCGTTTGGCCACTACTGGGGCTTTAACTCAGGGCCTTGCTCTTCCACTTAGCTTTTTCCTCAAGGCTAGTACTCTACCATTGTGCTTCTACTTCAACTTTTTGCTGGTTAAGTGGACATAAGAGTCTCTCAGACTTTCTGCCTGGACTAGTTTCAAACTGTGATCCTCAGATCTCAGCCTCCTGAATAGTAGTTAGAATTACAGATGTGAGCTACTGGCAACCAGTAAAAATGTTATGTCTTAATCATGACTATGCAGTTGAATAATCTAGGGACTAAAAGTTTGCTGGTTCTGCAATCCAGAAATATGAATTAAGGCAACCGTTTTAGACCAGTAAATAGTCATGACTCAGTATACAAGGGGACTGAATCCCAGGAGTCCCGGTTGCCTGGATAATAATTATTATTATTTTTTATATCATCTCTTGTCCTTTTTGGTTAGGATTTCACTACACTATGGTCCTCCAATTTATGCCTCCTGCATAAGCTGGAATTATTATGTACAACAACCCTACACCCAGTCTGTTGGCTGAAATGGATTCTCACTAACTTTTTTGCCTGAGCTGGCCTCTAACTTTGATCCTACCAATCTCTGCCTTCCAAGTAGCTCAGATTACAAATACTGTATTTTTTGAAATTGGCCTATGTCAGAACATATTGACTATTTCATGCTCTTCACTACAGATAGAGATCCTCCACAGATAATTTAATTTAGCCTCCTTGATGGGTTTGAACCACTGATGTCCTCATGTGTATACCTATTGCCAAGTATGTTTCTCTTTAGGAGAACTTTCTAGAAATGACGTCATTGACCAAGACTAGGAGATCCTACCAACTCATTCCACTACCAGTAACACATGAGAATTCCCATTCTGTTCATTTCAACCACATAAGATACAATTAGTCTTTTTAACTTTTGTCCAGGTGAGCTAGAAGTGTGACCTAGGGAGATTAATACAATAATAACCGGCACAAGGCAAGTCAATATTAGCACAAAGAGGAAACAACCCAATGCCTATTCTAGAGAGTTGCTGCCTAGCTGCAGAGGTCAAAAAACCCAAGAATGACCATGGGAGCTGTGACCACTGTGAGAGGAGATATACAGAAAACTGCCAGAAGTACATGATCAACACCAAAACTGTCCGAAGGGCTTGAGAAAGGCTTTACCTTCAGAAAAATTATAATAGTATTTGTCCACGAGGCAAGGCTCACCATTTGGGATGACAGAAGGAATTTTGTAGGTAAAGAAGAGAATGACAGGGTATCACTGATGTCCTATTTGAGCAGTGGCATGGTGCAGAGAAGAGTGAAGAGGAAGAAGCTGTGGGAAATCAGGCTGCCCAGGCAGGTCAAGGCCCTGGTGGGTAGTTTCAAGAGAAGAATCATGTGGTTAGAACTCTGACTTAGGATGATTATCGCTTTGAATGGAGACCTCAGGGTCTATTACCACTGAGAAAGACACTGAAGTCACCACACATGTTTCTCTGAAAATATCTCAAACCAAAGTAGAAATTGTGGTTTGTCCTCTGTGTCTCTGAAAGTCCTCTGTGAGGCTTGGGTTATGACAACTGAATTCAACAAGTATTTATTGAGGGCTGCTGAGTTCAGCAGGGCTGAGGGCTGAAAAGATGCAAGGGAAAGAAAAAATAGGACTTTTGGCATTTGCAACACACCAGGCATCCTTTATGGATTTTCTAATTTTTACAGTAAGCCTTGAGGGTGAGAAAATGGAAGTTTCCAAAGGTTTTTGCTTGGCTATATAGTGTTTCAGATAATTCTGTAATTTACCTATGAATAAGAGTTTTCCTCTTCAGCTTTCTGTAGATTAACAAAACTGTCCATTTTAAGTTATTCCATATGATATGATTGATTCCTATTAATATTGAACTTGAAACTTAAATTCGCCTCAGTTTTTGTTTACAAGTGTGTCTTAAAACTGGCATGTTTTGACGTGTGGTGTAATACAAAGCTCACCTTGCGGGCCGGGAGTTTGGCCTAATGGTTAAAGTGCTTGCCTAGCATGCATGAAGACCCGGGTTCGATTCCTCAGTACCACATACATAGAAAAAAGCCATAAGTGGTGCTGAGGCTCAAGTGGTAGAGCTCTAGCCTTGAGAAAGTCCAAGGACAGTGCTCAGGCCCTGAGCTCAAGCCCAGGACTGGCAAAAAAAAAAAAAAAAGCTCACCTTGTATCTTCTGTGCCATCCTGGAAGCCAATGTGTTCCCAAAAATCCTATTTAGAAACTTAAGATCTGGGTATTGAGTAAAATACCGTTCTTATTTCTGAGCCTTCATGTATGACCTGCTTTATCTCTCTGGAGTTTTAGAGACTTCTTTCTGTTCTCATGCGGTGTTCTAAAATTTCCTGCAAGTGTGTCTTGGGTTGGTTTGTTTTTTATTCACTGTGGCCTTTTCAATCTAATAACTCACTGCTGTTAGTTGTAGCAAATTTCTTTCAGTTGTTTCTTTGTAGATATTATGCCCTCTGTTTTTGCTATTTTTTTATTTTCTTTCTAAAAGTCCTGTTATTTGTATGTTGAATTTTCTAGATTACTCTTTTTCCTCTTTTGCTCACATCTTTAAATATAAGAGATTCTGTCATACAGTAATCAGATTCAAAGAAATACGGGCTTATGGTCTATGAACATCCAAATTAGACAACACAGATTGGTGCTAGTGGCTCATGCCTGTAATCCTAACTACTCAAGAAGCTGAGATAAGAGGATTGTGGTTTGAAGCCAGCTGGGGCATTTAAGTCCATGATACTCTTATCTCCAGCAAGCAGTGGAGCTGTGCTATAGCGGTAGAACAAAAACACAAAAACAAAAACCAGCCAAGTGAGAGCTTGAAGCTCAGCTCTGAGTTCAAGTTTTGGTACCAGCACACAACAATAACAACAACAATAAAAAAAAAAACTATACAACTAGAGCACTTGGGCAGAACTGTATAGAATTCATTGTCGTAAGAGAGAAATGTGATATATAAGTGGTGCTGAGTTCTAACGTTGAGTAAGCTCAAGGACCGTGCCTAGGCCCTGAGTTCAATCCTCAGAACTGGAAAAAAAAAAAAAGGCAAGTAGAAAGGCAAAAAAAGATGTTTTGACCTCTGTTTTACCACTTAAGGGTTTTGGTGGACTGCTTACAAAGATCCCTTGCAAAGGAATACTGTTCATTTTATTTTATTCCAATACCAAGGTTTGAACTCAGGACTTTGGCACAATCCCTTAGTTTTGTCACTCACAGCCACCATTCTACCACTTGAGCCACAGTCCATTTACAGCCTTTTGCTAGTTAATTAAAGTGTCATGGACTTTCCTGCCCATGCTGGATTAAAACCATGAGCCTAAGATCTCATCCCCATGAGTAGCGAGGATTACAGGCATGGGCTAGCAGTGTCTAACCTCCACCATTCTTTTACTCTGTAAGTTCTTACCTATTTCTTTTTTTTTTTTTGCCAGTCCTAGGCTTGAGCTCAAGGCCTGAGCACTGTCCTTGGACTTTCTCAAGGCTAGAGCTCTACCACTTGAGCCTCAGCACCAATTCTGGCTTTTTTCTATATATGTGGTACCGAGGAAATGAACTCAGCTCTTCGTGCATGCTAGGCAAACACTCTACCACTAGGCCAAACTCCCAGTCCCAGTCCTTACCTATTTCTAACTGTTTATGATTAGAGATAGAGTGAGATAGCAAAATGTGAACCAAAGTCTGGCACTCAAAGGTCAAAATACACAGGAGATAAAAACCTCATCTCCTCTCCCACCAGGGGAAGAGATTCTTTGGATGAAGATCCTGAAATTCTTTTGTTCTAAACTAATAAAAGGGGTCACATACATTCCTTAGAGATAACAAACCATGACTTCTAACCTCTTCTTTTTTTATTTTTTTTTTATTTTTATTTATTTATTTATTTTTGCCAGTCCTGGGCTTGAGCTCAGGGCCTGAGCACTGTCCTTGGACTTTCTCAAGGCTAGAGCTCTACCACTTGAGCCTCAGCACCACTTCTGGCTTTTTTCTATGTATGTGGTACCGAGGAATCGAACCCGGGTCTCATGCATGCTAGGCAAGCACTTTAACCACTAGGCCAAACTCCCGGCCCTCTTCTTTTTTTATAATCTCACTGCAGAGTTCTTAAGCATAAAACAAAGCCTAGCCATTGCACAGATCTAGCTAGGCATGGATTTACTGGATACTCAAGAGAAGCCAAAAAAATTCCTTTGGGGGCCGGGAGTGCTTGCCTAGCATGTAGGAAGTCTCAGGTTGAATTCTTTGGTACCAATTACATAGAAAAAGCTGGAAGTGTTGCTGTGGCTTAAGTGGTCCAGCTCTAGCCTTGAGAAAAAGCCCAAGAACAGTGCTCAGGCCCTGAGTTCAAGCCCCAGGACTGGCCAAAAAAAAAATCCTTTTGGTGTTTGACACGTTTTCAGTGTTTCACACAATCTGAAGTACAGTCATCCAACACCATGTGAAGCAAGGTCACAGCATTCCCAGGAAGTTCTGCCTAAGTTACAGAGTCATGAGTAAATAAGTGGTAGACCATGATGGGCCAATTTTCTCCCGTTTTCTATGTGAGAAGCTCTACAGAAGGATTCAAAACTCAAGGACAGGACTTGCTATAGGAAGTGAGAGCCAGGGACTCTGGGACCTGCCCTGTGAAGCAGAAAAAGAAGGCTGACTACTGCCAGTCCATACCATCTTTCTCGGAAAAATCCTCGTACATTCCAGAATGTTCACTTAGAGCAGAAAGATGCACATGGATTCTGTCTTTCAGGCTGTCAGTGGTTAAAGAGCTTTGCGTGTAAGTCAGAAATTATGCTGCGTTTTTCTTTTTGCCCTTCTCTGGAGGTCTATGTATAATTCCCAGTGATGGTGGAGTGGCAGGAAACTTCTACAGTGGGCATTGGGATCCCAGCTGCGGAACACTCTGCAGCCATGTGCCTATGTATGAATGCCACAGTGAGCACTGCCCCAGTGCCTGCTGGCCTGCCTATCATTCTCTGATTCCCAGGAGTGACATGGCCTGCAAGTGGAAAGCAAAAATAGATGCTGAAATGAATGAGCAATAACTGGACACCCACGATCCTGCCTATAACCCTAACCCCTTATGAACTGAGACCTGAGAATCATACTTCTTTTTTTTTTTGAAGACAATTGATTCTTTATTGATTAAAAATGAAGAAAACATGCAGTAAAATAGAATATCCAGAAAACAAAACAAGAGGGGGTGGGGAAAAATGGACTATTTTACATTTCTCATCATCTAACAGGTCATCTTTTTATGGCTGCAAGATCACTCTAGCCCCTAGATGATTATTTCCAGCTGGCTCTAGGACTTGGTTCAAAACAGAAGCGCAAATAACAACAACAACAAAAAAAAATTTAAAAAAAATCCACTCGTCATGAAGAGCAAAAACATTTCACCATTAGCATTGGCACGTTTTCCCCTCGTGCTCAGAGTCCATTCTTACTCCAGCTATCAAGAGAGCTGGGGAGGCCAGTGGATGGAATGGGGCTATGGTACAATCCTGGGTGACAATCTCACCCACTCGGGCAGTTCCTGGCCACTTGTTTTTCCTGGGCCTCGCTGAGCCAAGCTAGCAGAAGAGAATACACCTCCCTGACATGGAAGGGGTGAGGGGTGGAAAGAAAGTTAACATTGTGCTAGACTTGGCAGTTCACGTCTGTAATCCCAGCTACTCAGGGAGGCTGAGATTTGTGGATGGCAGTTCGAAGCTAGCCTGAGCAGGAAAAGAAAAACAAAAAAACCTGTGAGGCTCTCATCTCTAATGGATCACTGGAAAAAGCTGCAAGTGGAGCTGTGGCTCAAGTGGTACAGCACTAACCTTGAGAGAAATAAAAGCACAGAAATAGGCCTGAGTTCAAGCCCCAGGACTGGCACCAAAACAAAACAAAAAACCAACCAACCGTAGTCTCCAAACAATAAGCCACAAGCCTTGTACTACAGAGGGTACCACCCCTCATTTCGAACCTCATTTCTGCCTACGAGGCCAGACCACTTCCACCCACACCAAGAGAAGGAAAAGGCAGATTTTCTTCTCTTCCTGGTCCATTTTCTTCCTCACCCTTTCTTTTATCAGTTCTGCTGGAATCTGGGAGAATCATACTTCTTGTGGATGAACCTCTTATTTCCAACGAACTACCAAAAAGCTAAAGTAGAGCTGTGGCTCAAGTGGTAGAACACCAGTCTTGGGCAACAAACCTAAGGGATAGTGCCTCAAATCTATTACACACACACACACACACACACACACACACACACACACACACACACACAAACATGCACATACAGCACATACCCACTCACCCCCAGTGCTACCCAGAAGGCTGAGATAATTCAAAACCAACCAGGGCAGAAACATCTGAGAGATTCCAGCTCCAAAAACAAGCAGAATATAGCCGGAGGCGGAGGCATAGCTCAAGGGGTAGACAGCCAGTCAAGCAGGCAAGAAGCCTGAAGTTCAAATCATCTACAGGCGCAAAAAAAAAAAAAAAGGACAGGATAGCAACACAGAAACATCACACATGAAGTAACTGTAGGAAAGGAGTAAGGAAAGATCTTCAATATTCTTAACAAAGCATTTCTGCTAGTTTGAGGTTTGACTATAGGATTTTTGCAGTTACACAATTGCAAAAACATTTGGCCACGTCACTAGTTTGACTGGTTAGAGGGGGTATAGCAACAACAGAAAGCCCCAAGAACCAACAAAATCCAGAGAGGGAGTTGCCTTAATGGCTAGAAAGAAAACCTCTAGCAGTTATGGAAGAAGGAAGGGAGAATAGTCTCTGTTGGAACTCTGGGCTCTAGGCCAAGGACTCGCCCTGCCCAGGACTCCCTGTCCGGGGCTCCCTGCCATAAGGCTGCGGAGTCTAGGGGACCCAGAGAAAGAAGGGGAATCCAGCTGACTTTGGGTGGAGATAGTGGGATGCAATCCTAGCTGCTGGCCTCTCCCTTCTCCCCTGCCACCCTCACCCTCACCTCCCTGAGGGCAGTGTGTTTGAGGCAGGGTGGACTTTCGGTAGGACAGGTCTGTGCCAGTGGCCAGGCCCTCCCTTATGCTCCTCTAGCTGGGGAGCAAAGGTTGAGGTACTAGGTTTGTAGCTGATGCCACGGCCCCCGCTCCAGGGACTCCAAATTCTTGGATCAATGCCATCCTCCATTGTGCTGATGCCTAAAGACAAGAGCAGGGACTCCGAAGTGCCAGAGTCTGTGTCTGAGAACTCAACGTGGCACCCCAGAAGTAAAAGGAAGAAGAGCGCAGAGAGCCCTTGATGGGAGGCCTGGTGGCTGGGTGGGGCTTGCACCGGGGCAGGGCGAGGGTAAGGGGCGCGAGCTACGGTCCAGGGCGCGGCTGCCCTGCCGGCCCAGCCCGAGAGAGGGTGACTCACCCGGACTGGGGTAGGAGCCAGAGTGGGGCGGGGCGGGGCGAGGCGGGCCTGGCCCGCACAAAGAGGATGTGGGAGTATAAAAGCCCCACCCAGGCCAGCCAACTGTGCTCGGCAACTGGAGACACTTCCTGCTCTCGGCGCCCGGCCCAGGTAAGCGGGGTGCGGCCTGCCGGCCCGCTATGGCCTCAGGGAGGCCGGGAAGGAGAAAACGGGTCACGCCAAGAGGGGATCGGGTGACTGGGACCCGGAGGGGACCGGAGGGACACCCCAAAGTAGGTGTGCTGCGGAGGCAGGGGGCGCAGGAAGCAGATGTCCCAGGCAGGACTTGAGAGTGGGAGGACCCTGTGTGGCCAGGCCTGGGGTGCCAGGGCCAAGGAGGCAAAGGGGTCGTGCATACCCTGGAAGTAGGCAGGCTGTACGGCGTCGGGGCGGGGGGTGTCTGCGGAGGGAGCCCCTGCCCCCCATCCCACCCCTCCGCATTCCAGACGTGCTGGGCCAAGGCGAATGGTGAGAGGGGAACAGGGTGTGGCCGCCACGGAGCCCAACTCCTGCAAAGACCGTGGGCACTTTTATCCCCACCCCGTAATCCAACGTCCGGGGAGGGGGGTAACCCCCATGCGACCCCCCCCAAGTGTACGTGTTGCCAGGTGGAATTTGATCCACCAGCAGGAAGGGAGGAAGAGGGGCGCATGAGCACTTAGACTGTTGAGTATTCACCGCCCCCCACCTCAATCTGCCTCCCCCAATAACACTGGCCACCCCAGGTGGTTCTTGGTGGCCCAGATGAGCCTGTAGGATAGAAACTGAATTTCGTTCCATGTGCGTCCATAAGGAAGGTTGGCCGGTCTGTAACTCCAGCTGGTGGGAAACTGAGACAGGGGCCCGAGGGGAGTGCCAAGGGTGTGGCCCTTGTGAGAGAAGGACCTTGTGAAGGCTAGTGTGGAGGGCTGGCGTTCTCTAACTTTCTTGACCACTGCAAATGGCTTCAGGATATCCATTCTTACCTCCACTCAAGTAGGATTCTTCCTAGAACATTTCAGAAAAATATCCAGTCGAAAATAAATACGCGGGGCCGGGAGTTTGGCCTAGTGGTAGAGTGCTTTCCTAGCATGCAGGAAGACCCGGGTTGGATTCCTCGGTACCACATACATAGAAAAAAAAACTGGAAGTGGTGCTGAGGTAGACTCTAGCCTTGAGAAAGCCCAAGGACAGTGCTTAGGCCCTAAGCTCAAGCCCAGGACTGGCAAAAAAAAAAAAAAGAAAAGAAAAGAAATACACAAACCTGAAAAGTGCCATGCAAGTGGGAAAAAGAAGCACCATTTAACCTGGTACCCGTGGCCCATGCCTGTAATCCTAGGTACTCTGGAGGCTGAGATCTGAGGATCAGGGTTCACAGACAGCCTGAGCTGACAAATCCTAGAGAATCTAATTAAACACCAAAACGCCAGAAGTAAGATGTCTCAAGTGGTTGAGGGCCAGCCTTGAGTGGAAATGCCAAGTAAGAGCATAAGGCCTGGAGTTCAAGTCCTAATAGTAGCAGGAAAAAAAAGGAGAAAAAAAGGAGAAGGGATAAAAGACAACAGACATATTACTACCCTGTTATTTATAGAATTTGAAGCTATGGAATCACAGAGCAATAAGACTCAGGGAAGGTGAGCTGGAGAGGCACCTTCTACCACACCTAACAAGGTCCAACATCCCTGCTTAACAGTCTCCTCCCTCCCTATTATCTCCCAGTTCAAGGGCTGCTTCAAACCCTCCATCCGTCTGCAGTGGAAGGTGTGGCTCTCGCACAGGGGAATGTCCAAGGATTGCTTGCTGACTCACTGATTTTGACTGCCCTCAGGCTTGGACAGGAGTCTCACTATTTAACATCCTGTGTCTCTGAGCTATTAAAGTATCTTATTGACTGACATTAGGTTGGCAGTCAAGGCCATGGGTTTCCTGGCTAATTGCTAATTTAAGTAGTTTTCCCGGCAAGGTAGATACTCTTCTAAATTGCTATTGATTTGGAGGGCTGAGGGTTTTTCAGGCAGCTTTTGGCCCAGAATCTGAGCACTTAGGCAAGGTGGGGACCCTGTCTTCAATGTGCTAATGCAGATAGATGCAGGGCCTACTGTGGACTTCTATTTTTTAAATTAGAAGCAGGGTGGGTGTGTCAAGAGAAGAGTCCCAGGTCCTCTGGGCTATTTAAACATTTGCCCTATGAAATACCAATTAAGCACCCACGATATTCAATCACAGTTACAAACACTGGGGATACATCAGGGCTCATTCCCCCCCTCTCCCCCTCCTTCCACCCCACCCCGGTCTTTAGCTAAGAGATGTTTTGTGTATAGTTATGGAGATAATCTGCCTTCCAGATTTGATTGTGAAAATTAACTTAAAAAAATAGAATCTTTTTCACATGAGAGTCACCTTCCTTCATTTTCCCTGCTGCCACGCCCTTTTCTAGTTGTGGGTCACACTTGAGGAAGTTCCAGTTCTTTAAAAAAAGAAAAAAACAACACATTCTTTCCACCCATTCACTACTGGGTAGATTTTTCCTTTCTCAGCTGCCAGACACAGTCTTCCTCCACTTTGCTAAGATGACAGGTCATCAGTGAGGGTCAGGAGATTGCATACTTGTGACTAGATGGGTCCACTAAGGTGACCACCAAGTGGCCCTTTTAAGGGAATGCTTTGGAACTGTTAGGCCATCTGAGCTCAGCCTTGTCAGGGCACACACTCAAAGCTCCCACAGCACCCAAGTGGTCTGAGTTCTCATCACAAGCAAAATTGTACAACGCTCTGACGCCAAGGAGTGGCTATGGCATAGAACCCTTTTTCCTCATCCTGTCTCCTTATCACACCCAGACTACACACTCAGAATTCAGAGGAAATCAGAGATCCACTTGGACATTGTACCTTCTTGTAGCCAGCCTCCCTCCTCATTCCATGATGGCTACTTTCCCATGACATTCTATGGGCTGAGACCCTGGCAGCCCTGGCAGTGTGGGGTTGCGGGTAGGGGGGGGCCAGGCAAGTTGTGAAGGACAGTGATCTGCCAGGCTTTGGTAAGACATACAGGGCTGAGGAATGGAAGCCTCCAAATATGTGGATTTGTACTTGCATTTGAAATATTCAATGCAGGGGAAAGAAAACTGAAGGTGCAAACTATGTTGGGGAAAAAAAAAAGCCAACAAAAGAGACAAAAAGCCAGGCGCTGGTGGCTCACGCCTGGAATCCTAACTACTCAGAAGGCTGAGATCTGAGGATCGAGGTTCAAAGCCAGCCCAGTCACAAAAAGTCCATGAGACTCATCTCCAGTTAACCACTAGAAACCAGAAGTGGCACTATGGCTCAAGTGGTAGAAAACTAAACTTGAGCTGAAGAGCTCAGGAACAGTGCCCAGGCCCAGAGTTCAAGCCCCATAACTGAGAGAAAAAAAAAGAGATAAAAAAAAAAAAAGAAATAGGAAGACCCAGTTAGTGTTTTATAAGGCAACTACTCAGTCTACTTTGTGCCAAGTACTGGGTCAGGAGACGGGCATGCGTAAGCCACAAGACCTGTGGGTGGAGACTGCGGACAAGAGCCTTTACACATTCTACCATGAGATTTCCCAGACTCAGAGGAGTACAGGACAAGGAGGGAGAGAGACAACCAGAAAACGGTTGTGTCTTTTTGTAACCAGGTCTTTCCCTTCTTCATTAACAAATCAAGACAGAGCCTCATTGCAGGTGGGGACTTGGAGAGGTGACAGCACAGCACTGGTAGAGAAGTGTTAATTATCCAATCTGAATGCTGTACAAGACACATGCATGTACATTTATGTACAGTTATGTATATAAATTATGCAATTTATGTACATGCATGTGCACATAGAAGGTGCTTAGTTACCTACCCAGGTAACTCCAGCTCTTGAATGCTGAATTTAGACTAAGTCCAGCATGTGGGTCACAAGGCACTGAAAGTGAACCATCAGTGGGCAGAGTTATATTTCCCAACACTGGCAGTGCTTTGTGCCCAGTGACTTCACTCTTCCCTTCCACCCACTCCAACCCCATATGGGGAGACCCGCAGAGGGAGGCTGAGAGTGAGGAAACACACAAATACTGATTTAGCACAGGCAGCAAAGGGACAAGTTAGAGCAAGTGCTGCCAGGGGCCTTCCCCACTGCTCTGATCAAGGCTCCTGGGCAGAATTCCAGGAGTTCTGGGGAATGTGACTCAGGCATTATTAATCAGAGCGATAAAACCAAGGAGAAAAGTATGTGCTTGCAAGAAGGTTTTGTTAAATAAAGATGATTTAGGTGATGTGTGGAGTACAGTGGGAACTCCCTCATTCATGCTTTACTTGTTTGTTTAAAATTTCCGTGTGGTCCACTGGATTATATTAACTAGGACAGTACAGTACGGGCTTCGGCGGGGAAACCTAATCCCTCACATTCCACCTCCCACCCACACACCAGTTTTTTGCATGAAATCCTCTTCTGTGTCATCCAGTTTCTAACTGATTCATCCTGGTTGCTAGGGATCTGTTTTGTGGCAACCCAAAAACATTCCCCTCAACTGCAAGTGGGTGTGCCTCCAAAACGCCGTGGGGAGATTTGGATGGTCTGCACGTTAGTCCCATTGCAACTACTTTCTGTTGATTTGTGTGTCTAAATTACTATTAGGTCTTTCTGGAGCTAGTTCTACAGTTCAGTGAAGCATGTGTTTAACTATTTGAGTGTTTACTTTTCAGCGTAGTGTTTTGTTTTTATTTTTTTCCTGAGACCAGGACTTGCTTTCTCCCCCGCTCTCACCCCCAGTCCATCCCTAGTCCTGGGGCTTGAACTCTGAGCCTGGGCACTGTCCCTAAGCTCCTTTTGTTCAAGGCTAGCACACTACCACCTGAGCCACAGCACTACTTCCAGCTTTTTCTGAATAGTTTACTGGAGATAAAAGTCTCATGGGCTTTCCTGCCTCGGCTGACTTCAAACTATGATCCTCGGATCTCAGCTTCCTGAGTAGCTGGATTCACAGGAGTCACCAGCACCTGGCTTGGTCCCCGCGCCCCACCCCCACCCCTTGCCCCTGCCCTGTGGCCAGGACTTGAACTTGGTGTCTGAAACTTTTGCTCATTGGCTAGCACTCTATCATCTGAGCTACACTCCTAACCCTTGAAGTATTGATTTTTTTTAAAGACTTAGGATTGTTGTTTTGCCTTCCTTCTCTTGGAGAAGTTGAGTACCTCATTTGTACCACATTTTTTTTTTTTGGTAACTATAGTTTTCCAGTGAAGTAATAAAATCTAGGTTGTTCTTCTTTTCCAAGTGTAGTGGCTTGCACCTCTAATTCTAGTGACTTGGGAGAGAGTTGGGGGGACTTGACAAAAAGCCTTTTCAAGAGGTGTAGTTGTATACCCTGCCATCCCAGCTACAAGGGTAACACAAATAGGAGGATCATGTTTCAGGCCAACCTAGGGACATTGTGAGATCCTGTCTGAAAAATAACTAAACCAAAAAGGGATGGGGGCATAGCTCAAGTAGTAGCATGCCTGTCTAGTAAACTTGAGGCCCTGAATTGAAGTGCCATTTCCCCAAATCTAATTTTATTTTGTTTAAAAGGTCAAACATGCTTACAGGTTATCTATAAAACCATCCTTATATTTAAACATAAATGACTTGTTTTTCAACAAGTGCATGGATTTCATTACTGTCTGGCTTTATAACTCTGAGAGCTTTCTTGTCGGCAATTAAAATAATCTCATTTATCAGTCCTGCCTAGGCCAGAGCAAACTGTATGTTCCCTTTGTTAGGGTGGAGCTGAAAGAGAGTCTTTCCACCAGTGTGGAGAATTATTTCAGACCAGCTTGAAGTGGGTGTGGCTGGCTTTCAGTAAGTTTCCCTGGGACTATCTAGTTTATTTTCCCAAACATGAACAGTTTCCCTGATCAAGAGCCAGGTACCCAGTACCCACCCCTCCCTGGGAATGGAAGGCTCTGGTATGTAGATGTAGTCAGACACAGATTGAATTACCTGATTTCTGGTGTGCAAGTTGAAACCAGTTGGATGAGGCTAAGGTGCTGGGAAGAAAGAGGCTGACTATCCTATGTTTTCATGTTGTAAGGAGAAAGCTGCCAGGAGAGGAGGGTAGCTCTACTTTTTAGGCCTCTATTCCTCCATGATGAGGAATAAACACGAGCACATTCACCTCATCAGGCATGTAGATTTATATTTGAATCTCATTCAGAACAGGAGCACACTAAAGGCAGGCAACTGCCAGCCACTGGTGGCTCCCACCTGTTATTCTAGCTGCTCTGGAGGCTAAGATCTGAGGTACAAGCTTTGAAGCCAGGCTGGTAGTCTTATCTCCAGTTAACCAGTCAAAGAGCCAGAAGTGGAGCTATGGATCAAGTGGTAAGAGTGACAGCCTTGAGTGAAAAAACAAGTGCATGAGGAACCAAGTTCAAGTCCTAGCACTGATACAAATAAATAAATAGGCAAATAAATGTGGGAATTGTTTTCAGTAGGAAAATTTAGGCAACAAACAACTGTTGGATTAACAGGTCAATCTGAGTACTGGGTCCCCATCACTCTGGCTAAGACCTTTACTTGGTACAATTCAGACACTTCGACTTTAGGTTTCCCCACCAGACCCCACCTGGGACATGGCTACCTTTCAGATCTGTACTCATGTTCTCTTGCCTCCTTGTGGTATTTCCACCCCTTCCAATTTCTCCAGGCCTCTCAAGTTTCTCTGGCTGGAACTTCTGGTCTGATTCACATCCATGTATGTAGTCATTAGTGCCTCATGATTAGGCCTTGAGCTTATCTCACTCCATCACTTTGAACTATGTGTCTCAATCTCTGAAATGATGAGCCATTGGAGTGAGGTCGGGAGAGCAAAGGTCTGGGGATTCAGGGCCCTTCCCCTGCTGCTCATTCCCTGTGACCCTGAGCTAGTATTTGTATTTTTTGTAACTTTTGGATCTCTGTAGGCCCAGAGTGTGTATATTAATCCTATCACGGAATGGGAGATTGATGACTTGACTGTTACGAGAGTTTGGAAGTTACAGTAGCACTGCCTAAGATTGTTGTCTGCTTCAAGAGTAGCCACATTCCTAATACTTGCATTCCTTCAAGGTACTAAAGTAAGGTTTAAACAGACAAGTGACTAGCCAATCACGCCTACTCACAGTGTCTTTGTCTTGCCAGGGAGATAGATAAAATGAAAGAGGATTTTATTTTAGTGGTGGTATTGAAGATTGAACTCAGGGCTTTGTGCCTACTAGGCAGGCTCTTCACTGTGTGAACCATGCCTCCAGCCCTCCAGATTTTATTTCTAAACAAAACATTTGCCAGCAAACCTGCGGAAATAAGACATATTCATATACATCGGACATGTGGGTGGTGTGCTGATGAGGTTTCCTGGATACTGCTCTATGGTCACTGTGACTTTGTGGTTATTGTGATACCTTTGTTTCTTAGGCAGAATGACCGCAAATAATTACAATTGTTACTCATTACAAAAAGCAACTCCTTGTTTTTGGGAAATTGTCCAGCACCTGGAGAGTACAAAGTACTTGCACTCTGTGAGGGAGAAGAGACAGAACACATTCCTTTCTGATGTGAACCATACTTAAGTACTTGCCATCTGAATACTTGAAGTCCAGAGGGCACTCAATACATCCTGCTAAATGAATGAAGTGCTATCAAAAATTGCTTTTGAGCCAGGCACGGTGGCTCATGTCTATAATCTTATTTGGGAGGCTGATTTTAGGGGAATGGAGATAGCAAAGCCACACTGGGCAGAAAAGTCCACTAAGACTCCATTCCCATGGATCACGTATCTGTAATCCTAACAATAATGGGATCGCAGGTTGACCTTGTGGTTAAATTGGCAAATGTCCACATCAAATACTGTCTCTGAGCCAATTCTATGAAAATATGTGGACCAAGCAAGCCCTTTGAAGGAACAGGAGCTGACTGGTGAGCACTCCTTATGGAGAGGGTTGGATCAGTTCCAAGAACTTTGTGATCTCCAACCTGGACAGGCCATTCCTCAGACTGTGGGTGAAGCTGACTGACTAAGCAAGCACATTAGCTAGAAGATGATGACTTCAGCTTGGCCATCTTGATTCTCAAATACAGAGAATTCAATCCTCTATGGACTGGGTTAATGTCAGACAATCACCTATGGCCTTTCTCCTAAGCACTCTACTATCTTACAAGCATCACTGGACTAAGGAAATAATTTCAGCTGTAGTAAGAAAGGGAGGAGTGCATTTATGATCCAACAAACATGGAAATGCTAGGGATTTCAGCTGAGAGATTTTTAGCCTTTTTCCAGTTTCATAGGGAGCAGCTCTATTAGCCAGGAATGGAGTGTGCGTGCGGGGAAGGGGGAGGATGTGCCTTCCCCAGTTCTGATTAACCAGAGCAGGAGAAAGGCTGGATAGTGTAGCAATCCATCTTAAGCCCGAGGCACACCCTAAGCTTTAATTCTCCTTAAGATGGGACTATGTATCTATTTGAAAAAAAAATGGCTCTAATATTCTGGGATGAAATGGCCCAAGAAATATACATTAGTTAGTATAATGAATTACTGTGCTTTAGGGGAAGGGAAAGCTTCTCTATAAACACTTCTTGTCTTTTTTTTTTTTCTCTAGCTTCCTTCAAAATGTCTACTGTTCATGAAATTCTCTGCAAGCTCAGCTTGGAGGGTGATGTAAGTATATAATTTCTTCCTCTGTGTGATCTTTGTAAATTCAATATCGGCAGATGCATCCTGCCCTCTTTCCCTGTATATTGAAGGAAAAGAGACACAATTCCATTGTCACTGGCTTTTCCCTAGTTTTTCATGAGGTTAGCAATTCCTAGAAGCTCAATTTGAAAGGAATATCCTGCATCAAAAAATGTCAGCACTGCGTTAAAAATGGCCAGAGTTAGCAAGACTAGAAGGCTGGGGTTTTATTCTGCCATGCTTACCGTGTCAATGGTAATCATTGTGATAGTGCTAGGTGAATTTTTAGTGTCAAGCCCCAAATTGTATTCCTATTTAGCATAAGCTTAAGTCATATCAAAGAATGATTTTGTATGTTTTTAGAATTCTGACAGTATCTAGGAAGCTATTATTCACAAAGACTTTATACTTTTACTACTTTTTTACATGTAGCTCTTGGGAAAGCATCTCTTCAAAAAATGACAGAAGTTTCTTTAAAGAAAAAATCAATAAAAGCTAGGTGTGGTGGCACACACATGTAATTCCAATTGTTTTGGGGATACAGAGTAGGAGGATATAGGTTCAAGACCAACCTGGACAAAAAGTTATAAAAAAAATAAATAAAGCTGGGGTCCGGAGTATGGGCTAGTGATAGAGTGCTTGCCTAGCATGTATGAAGCCCTGGGTTCAATTCCTTGGTACCACATACTCAAAAAGCCAGAAGTGGTGCTGTGAGTCAAGCTCTAGCCTTGAGAAAGCTCAAGGATCATGCCCAACCCCTGAGTTCAAGCCCCAGGACTGGCAAAAACCAACCAACCAATCAATAAAGCTGGGTGTGATGGGGACTGCCTATGGTCTGTGAGTATAGGTAGAAGGACTGCCAAAAATGCAAGAGCCTGAACAATAACTAAACCAAAAAGTGATAAAGCAATTGCCTAGCAAATGCAAAGCTCTGAGTTCAACCTTTAAACTACTGAAGGAGAATTAAAAAAAAAAGAATGAGGGGCCGGGAGTTTGGCCTAGCGGTTAAAGTGCTTGCCTAGCATGCATGAAGACCCGGGTTCGATTCCTCGGTACCATATACATAGAAAAAAGCCAGAAGTGGTGCTGAGGCTCAAGTGGTAGAGCTGTAGCCTTGAGAAAGTCCAAGGACAGTGCTCAGGCCCTGAGCTCAAGCCCAGGACTGGCAAAAAAAAAAAAAAAAGAATGAAATCATATAATAATGTACATAACAGATTACATCATATTTCATTTTTTGCTTTGGCCATCAGGCTGCTCAGAATTGAATTTGTCTTTCAAAGAAGCATTCTAGGGGAGGATGACAACAATGTGTGTCACATGAACCAAGATTTTCATTATTATTTATGATTTATGGCACTTGGAAAATCCTTTTTTTTTTTTTTTTGGTCAGTCATCCAGCTTGAACTCAGGGCCTTAACACTGTCCATGAGCTCTTCTGCTCAAGGCCAGTGCTCTACCACTTTGAGCCACAGCACCACTTCTGGTTTTCTGGTGGTTAATTGGAGATAAGATTTAGACTTTCTTGCCTAGGCAGGCTTTGAGCCAGGATCCTCAGATCTGTCTCTTGAGTAGTTAGAAGTAGAGGTGGGAGTCTCCAGCGCCCAGCACCACCTCTATATTAAATGAATGAGTGTGTGCCAACCCAGATAGATAAGATTATACCTGTGGTTTGTTGGTTATTCAAATGTTTGCACTTCTTGGCACTTGGGCCACCTGCTGCTGGCAAGAATATAAACTCCAAGTTAAGGCTTTGACAAGCCCAGTTGTTGCACAATGTGTTTCTCTAATGGGTTGATCATTAAATTGTTTTTGGAATCAAGTTGCACATGAAAGCTCTTCAGGTAGGTACCTTCAGTTACCCTACTCCAATCTGCGACATTTCCCTGAGTGGAGGGATGAGGATGAAATAGAAAATGCTACATATTCTCTGATACTGTAAGAGAAGATCACTTCTGCCACAATAAGTTCATTTTCATGCAAGTAGATTTTATAGGCAATAGGCTCATTTATCCATTTAATTTTGTTTCTGGAGATACTATATAGCATACCAAACTTCTCCCCAATCACTGCTGATGCAGAGTAAGACCACATATCACCCAGCGGTGACGTCCTGGGTAGAGTGGCTCCTCAGCCTGCCTGCCTTTGCAAATGAGTCACGGACAGTACTGCTATTCATCACTGGAATAGCTTCAAACACATGTTATCACAGCAGCGCCAGCAACTTCGAAACACACTTTGCCTTTGCATTCCCTTGACTGTCTGCCTCCTGACTTCATCAAGTTACTGGGGAACCCTTTCCATGGTGTTCATGCCTGTAATCCTAGCTACTGGGGAGACTTAACATCTGAGGGTCGACTTTCAAAGCCAGCCTGGGCAGAACATTTTGTGAGTCTTTTATCTACCACCAATTGCTAAAAACTGGAAATGGAGGTGTGGCTCAAGTGGTAGAGCAGCAGCCTTGAGCAGAAAAAGCCAAGTGAGTTTAAGCTCTAGTACTGACATGCCCTGGGCACGAACACACGCACACCCACACCTTACTGAGAAGTTTAAGCAGTAAAATGAGAAGAGCGTACTTTAGCAACTCATTTGTGTTTCAGACTTATAAATATTAGTAAGATTTACCATTTGGCCAAGATGGTCCTCTTCACTACTGTTTGAGACACATACCCAGTCCTGATCTCAGAGCTCAAGCTCATTCTAGGGGACATGTGGGGGGGGGTGCATTTTACTTGCTTTTAACCCCCCTGTTAAGGAAGAGGGATGCTGTCGGTGCTGGGGAAGGGATGGGGCCCTGTGGATGGAGAGCCATATAGGGGTAGAGTGGTGGCAGGTGGCTCTGTAGCCACTAACCAACGCAAACCAAAACGTCCATCTCTTGTCTGCTCCTGGCTCTGGGACTGGATAAAGAGGGGGGAAGTTCTCCTGGAAAGGAGGAGTGATAGAGAAGGAAGTCGTTGCCTTACCTCAGTCTGGGATGGGGTGAAGGTGAGTAGAGATACTAGACCATCGGATCCGGTGCTTTAGTGAAGTAAGTCAAGCTCCAGGAGACAGCGCTCTAAATGATAAACATATGAGAACACATGTTTATATGCACCTGCACATTCACACACACATACTAAAGAATGGTATACTCATGGGGAGATTGCTATGGTATAATTCCTTCTCTAACAACTTACAGTTTAGCAAAATGAATGCCAGAGAGGTGAAACATACTGTTAAGAGGGGAGTGTCAAAGGGAGGGAGAAAGAGCAGATGAATAGAGAGAGGAAGGATGAGAAAAGAGTTACAATATTCATGTCCAGATGTAAAAAACACAACCAGGTAACTTGGCATGGGTGGGGACTGGGAGAGATGCGAGGGTTGATATTGATCAAGATGCACTGTACTCATATACTGACATGTTGGACTAAAACCCTTCATACAACTACTTTTTAGTTATCTAAACTTTTTTTTTTTTTAAAGTAAAGCACCAGAAAAGGAAGGGGTTAATGAAGATAGCATACCAGGCAGGACTGCAGGCAAAGGGGATAGTGAGGAGTGAGGCAGAGGCAGAAGAAAAGAAAACAGCAGGAGCCTAGCAAGAGGAAAGAGGATGTGGGCTGGCTTGCCAGAAAAGCCCTGTGCCAGAGCTTGTGTAGCAGCGCTGCCAAGATTCTCCTTCCACAGTTGACTGAAACAAGTTCTGAGCACTGTGAATTCACTCTTTATGAAGAACTGAGATCTGGGTGACAGGCCTGGCGGACATTCACACCCATATCCAAACTTTGGGAAAGCACACTTGTCTCACAGGCATCCCCATATTTTAGTTTGTTTCAGTTTGTTGCTAGACCTGTTTCTTTTTAATCCTGTTTTTCAACAATATCCTGAATTAAATGAAGACTGGAAGACAAAGAGTAGAAACACAAATAGCATATTCTAGGGAAAAAATGAACTCGTACTTAATTTTTTTTCTCTAACCCAGGGCCTCTTGCACGCTAGGCAAGCACTCTACCACTAAGCCACATTCCCAGGCCCCTTATTCCATATTTTTTGAGGGGGGAAATCTTACTGAGATTTGAACGTAGGGGCTTTTGCTTGCTAGGTAAGCACTTTACCACTTGAACCACTCCCTCCATCCCTTTTGAGTTTCATATCCTTTTCAGATATAATCTTGCATTTTTTCTGGATGGCCCTAAACTGGATCTTCCTACTTCTGCCTCCACATAGCTGAGATGAGAGCTGTGAACCACTACTCACACCTTACTCACTGGGATCAGTGTTGTTCACTTTTGCCTGGGCTAACTTTGAACTATTCTTCTAACTCTCAAGTGGCTGGGAGTCCAGGTACAAGCTTCCATTGTTGACTTAAAAGAATAGACTTTCATATTTAAAAACCCGGTATGTGATGATATGTAATAAAATAATAAGAATGACCTGCACAGTTCAAATGAATGGTAATAAAAACTCTGTCTTGGGAAATGTTCATTTAGGAAGGGGATTTAAAATGTCATTTTTGAGTTTGTTTGTGTTTTAATCTCAGCACTCCACACCCTCAAGTGCCTATGGCTCAGTCAAGGCCTACACCAACTTCGATGCTGAGCGAGATGCCTTGAACATCGAAACAGCCATCAAGACCAAAGGTAAGTGATGCGAAACCTTTTTTTTTTTTTTTTTGCTAGTCCTGGGCTTGAGCTCAAGGCCTGAGCACTGTCCTTGGATTTTCTCAAGGTTAGAACTCTACCACTTGAGCCTCAGCACCACTTCCAGCTTTTTTTCTATGCATGTGGTACCAAGGAATCGAACCCAGGTCTTCGTGCATGCTAGGCAAGCACTCTACCACTAGGCCAACCTCCCGACCCATGCGAAACATTTTTTTTTTTTCTGTGCCAATACTGCTGCTTGCTCAAGGTTAGCACTTTACCACTTGAACCACAGCACCTCTTTCAGCTTTTCTTTGGGGGAAAGGGAGGGTTGTATAAGTGGAGATAAAAGTTTCATGGACTTTCCTGTCCCTGCTAGCATTGAACTGCATTCTTCAGATCTCAACCTCCTGAGCAGCTTAGGATTACAGGTGGGAGCCACCAGCCTCTGGGCTCTTCGCTTTATATGCCAGTCTGTCTTTCACAATCAAAGGAGTTAGTCCTGGACCCTAAGGGCCTTTCTTGTTCCGCACCCTTTGCCACATATATGGCATGAGATGGACATGTTGGAACATGCTGGAAAGATTTCTGTAGCTTTGCTCTTTGTTTGGGGTGATATGGACAATCTAGACTTCTTTTTCACTCAAGAAGGGGTGCTTATCCCTGGGCCTGCGGATCAAGTAAGGACTACATGACCAAGAGGGTGAGTGGTAGGGCACAGGACAGGTAATAGCCTCCCTTTCAAAACAAAGCAAATAAAGGTGTTAATTGGCTCAAATGGTACAACAACTAGCCAGGAGTCATCAAATTGTTTTCTGGAGCTACAAAAGTGGGTGTTCAGACATTTTGGCTTATGTTCAGGAAAGAGCTTTAGGGGATTGCCCCATCCCCTGAATCCTTGAGAAGCATTATAATTACCAATGTTTTCTGGTTCTGGGGTTTGAACTCAATGCCACATGCTTTTTGCTCAGCTTGCCTGCTTGCTCAGTTGATGTTCTACCCCTTGAGCCATGCCTCCAGCCTAGTTTTTTGCTGATTACATGGAGATGAAGTCTCTCAGACATTTCTGCCCAGACTGGCTTTGAACTTCAGTTCTCCTGGTCTTATTCTCTTGAATATTTAGGAATAATAGGAATGAGGCACTAATGCCCTGGAGAAAAATCTGTGAACCTAGAACCCATGTGACACATGTGCCACTTTCTGCATGCACATTCCTGGCCAGTGACTCAGTGTCAGGAAAGACAGCAGAGACATTCATTCATGACCAATATTGCTAACATTTATGGGCTTGCCCTATCTGCCTGCAAGCGGCCTTACATGCTACCCCATGGCAACCCTGTTTGCCACCCCATAAGGACTGAGACAACTGAGAGTAGTAATGTATCCTAATTAGATCTTTAGAGTTCCAGGGCCAGGAGTTTGGCCTAGTGGTAGAGTGCTTGCCTAGCGTGCACAAAGACCCGGATTCAATTCCTCAGTACCATATACCTAAAAAAAAGCTGGAAGTGGTGCTGAGGATCAAAATTAATGGTCCTGTGCATGTGCAAACGTGTGTGTGTGTGTGTGTGTGTGTGTGTGTGTGTGTGTGTGTGTGTGTGTGTGTGTGCATGCTGATGCTGGGGCTTGAACTCAGGGTCTGGGCACTGCCCAGTAGCTTTTTCACTTAAGGCTGGCACTTTACTGCTTGAACCAATCATTCACTTCTGGCTTTTTGCAGATGAGTTGCGGATAAGAGTCTCATAGACTTTTTTTTTTTTTTTTGCCTAGGCTGGCTTCAAACCATGATCTTCAGATTTCTGAGTAGCTAGGATTATAGACATGAGCTCCAGGTGCCCATCAAATCTTCTTACCTCCCCCCATTCTTATCCAAAGTCATTAATCAGACCATTCATTCAGAATCTGCATGACTTATTATCTCAGCATGGTCAGTTCTAGTCAGCAGGACATAGAGGAACCCAAGTTCAAATTCCTCCTTCTGCTCCTCACTTGCCAGCTGACTGGGAGCAGACCCTGGATGTAGTCAAATCTCCCATCCTATCTATGCAGCTGGCTAGCAAAGTTGCTGCCTCATAGGCATTGTTATTAAGGCATTTAGCAAATATATTCCAAACATATCACCTTAAACGAGACACACACAGCCTGGTGCCATGGCTCACACCTGGAGTCTATAATCCTAGCTATTCAGGAGGCTGAGATCTGAGGATCATGGTTCCAAGGTAGCTGGGGTGGAAAATGCCCCTGTGAAACTTTTACATCCAATTAACCACTCAAAAACCAAAAGTGGCGCTGTGGCTCAAGTGGTAGAGCACCTACCTTGAGCACAAAGAGGCTCAGGGACAGTGCCCTGAGTTCAAGCCCCTCAACGAACACCACCACCACCAAAAAAGACACATACATGTGCCTGAACATGCACATTCAAGTACACACACCCTCACACATACATAGGCTTACATGACATGCTCTCCTAACTTATCCTTTCTCAACTGGGTGTGCCTGAATTCTTGTGGCTTTTCAACACACAACTGTTGAAAAGTCTAGCAGTTAACTCATCTGACAAAGATGGAGCCTTTTACAAGCCTGGGACAAAGGGTGCTTTTATTACTGTGTGAGAAAGCTTTTAGTATACTGGAATGCAAAGATTGCGCAAATGAGCTCTGGACACAACTGAAACCAGACTAATAGAAATACCTCCAGGCCCTTTCTGAATTAGCAAAAGGCTCCCGTTTCCTAGTAGGACCATCTGTTGGACTAAAGCTGCATTCCAGTTTGGTCAAAAGCAGCTGCCCTTCCCAACTGTACCTATGAAGTGAATGCTCTCGACCATAGGCAGATCGAGCACTTCTGGAACCTCCAGCTCAGGCTAGCTTCAGATTGATTAATCTCTGCTACAAAGTTCTCTCATTCCCAGTTTATAAAAGATTCTGGATTGGAGTTTCCATGTCTGTGGCCTTGTTTTATACTGGGATTCAAACACAGCTTTGTTCAGCCTCGACACAGTTTCTTAGATACTGACACTATACATAAAAGCAGCCAGCTGTTAGGACTGGATTGTTTCCTCCTTTTACTGTGTTCAGGAATGATAACTATTGTCCCGTTGTCATCTGATAGGCCTCACATTTGTGGTTAGAATCTGTGTCCCTTCCCCTCCTCCCAAGACTTAATGTTCAATGCTATCCACTTATGACTCGCGTTTATTTCTTTTTGTTGGCTAGCAATTCTAGAGATAAACCATTTTCTTGAATTAAGCCTATTGTCCTTTAGGATAACTTCTATATTGTCTGGGTATTTTTTGTTGTTGTTGTGTTGTTTTGCGTTTGATGGCTCTACTGCTGAGGCATGCTTCCAGCCCTTTTGTGGACGATTATTTTTAAGGTAGGTTCCTGAACTGTGATCCACCTATTTAAAGCTTGCCAAAGTAGCTGGAAGGACAGGTGCTTAATGGAGTCTCATACCATACCCAGGGGTTGTGAAGGGGTCTCATGTGTATTCCTGGGCTGTAATCCTGATCTCAGCCTGTCACGGAATTAGGTGGTTATAAGCGTGAATCCCACTGCTGTCAAGCACAAATTTCTTAAGACCCTTAAATCTTAGGAAAGCAGTGTTGAGAAGAGAGGAGATAGCATCCATGACTGTTCAGTGTATTGTTAAATGTGAATATCTTTTCTTTGGCTATCACAGATATGTCTTTTGGCTAGGGAATGATTATGCAAATGATCAAGTAAAAAACTAGACTGAAGGATGTCATATAGAAGTGGAAAATTAAGTTTATGAAGCATTTTTGACAACTTTATTGAGATTGAACTCATATGTCATACAACTCACCCATTTAAAAGCACTACTGGAATATTTTTAGTGTATTTAGAGAGCTGTGTAACCATTATCAGAGTCAATTCCATGCACTCATTTAAACATCCTTAAACTTGTCAGTTCTGCAGAAAAACGGATATAAAATCGTGTATACTCTACTGTCTGCTGACAGCAACAATTTTTTTAATCAAAAAAGGCAAAAATAAAAGGAATTAAGTGATTTATGCAGTTATAGGTAATTCAGCCTTTTCTTCTGCTTTCAGTCTATCCTGCATTTCTGTTTATAGCCTATGGAAATAAGTTTTATTTTCACAGTAAAAGGCAGTAAAGTTAATTAAAAACAAAAATGAGGTTATTCTTTAAGTACAGTAACAACCCTTCTGTTCCTTTCTCATTTCTCTTCATTTTTCTCCTAAAGATAACCAAGACTAATGATAGAGAGCTAGTTGTAAGCTTGAGGGTAGTTAAGAAGCTCCCGCCACACCTTGATGGGCTCCTACCTCATACTTTATCTGGAGCTGGTGTTTCCTTGACTTCCAAAGACACAAAGAATAAACAACAAAGGTCATAGGAACTGCAGCCAAGGACCAAAAGATGACTATCTGCCCTCTCCTAGAGGTGGGTAGTGGAGGTGGGGAGAGGTGGCACCTGCTGAGTGAACTGCAGATTCTCTTTCTCGCTTCATCACTGTCTCCATCCACTCACTCTTCTCTCCCCCCACACCCCCTCCAGGTGCCTCTACCTTTGTGTCTACAGAAGTGTAGCATGTCTTACCCCTCAGGCCCTCTAACCATTGTCACTCAGTCCCAGTCTCCCAGGCTTTTCTGGGGCTTGCTGAGAAGGCAGCAAAGCCAGTCCCCATTTGTTGTGTTTATAGATCCTGTCCCCATTACCTCTGTCTGACCAAGGGCTTGATTTCATTAACTGTTTATAGTGCCCTAGTCCATGGGGCTCGAATTCAAGTAATAGTCAAAAGCACACAGAAGCTGGGCACTGGTGGCTCATGCCTACAAGCCTAGCTATTCAAGAGATTGAGATCTGAGAATCAGGGGTCAAAGCCAGCCCTAGGCAGGAAAGTCTGTGAGATTCCTGAAGCAGAGCTGTGGCTGAAAGTGAGAGAGCACTAGCCTTGAGCAAATAAGCTCAGGGACAGCATCCAGGCCCAAGCCCCAAGACTGAAACAAACAAACAAAAAGCAAAAACAGACACCAAAGTATACAGAGGAGTGGGACCTAAGGCCCCAAAGGATCATTCCAAAATCTAGATGTTATCAAAAAAGAAGAGTCTGCAGCAAGCTTTCACCTGAGCTCTTAGTGAGTTTAATCACTGCTCATGCTCAGCTCTGCATCTGCTTAGAAGATATATCAATATGTCTTTGGTTATCTAAACCAAATGCTTGGCGTGTGTGTGTGTGTGTATGTGCATGCATGTGTGTGCATGTATGTGTGCTGTGGCTAGCTTGAGGCTGACTACTCGACTACTTATGTTAAGTAGTGATATTGCTTAATTAACCAGAGTTTTCTGAGACTCCGTAGGAGTCTCTTGGTCTAGATTGGCCTTGGGTTAAATATATAGTGGGGAGTGCACAACACAGCTGTGACTGGTGTACCATATGGGGCCAAATAACTAGAAAGGAAAGTCAGCTAAATTAGAAAAGGATGAATCTAGACTATGTAAAATAGATTGTAATTAGCAACAGCACAACCCTAGAGTTAGTGTGAGTGCCAATAAGTCGGAACAGCTTTGGTCTCTCTCTGGAAGAGGCAGGCGATGTGTGGCTCTATTATTACTGCCAGTTTTGATTCTTAGCAGTTATTTGTGCTCCCCGGAAGGGGTGCAAAAGTGGGTGAGTCTCCCCCTTTACAGAAGCACAAGTATAGAAGCTTCAATGCAGCAAGTTTGTGCATTTCTTCCTTTCTTTTATATTTTTAAAAATAGAAACCACTGAAGATTTCCAACATGGCCAAAAGATTAATACCCTAGGCCACTGGAAAGTGAGCCAGGATGTTTATTTTTGGTTTCATCTGCACACCTGGAGGCAAATTCATTCAGCTGAGAGTGCACAGAAAATAGGGGGGTAATTTATATTCTCTCTCCCTCTTCTCTGCCTCCCCCCAAACATAGGGTACAGGGGCTTGAATTTGGGCTCTCATATGCACACTCTCATTTGGCTTTTCTGTTCAAATCTGCCACTCAATCACTGAAGCCACAGCTCTACTTCCAGCTTTTTGATGGTTCATTGGAGATGAGACCCTCACTGATCTGTCCAGGCTACCTTTGAACATTGAGCCTTGGATCTCAGCCTCCTGCATATCTAGGATTAGAGGCATGAGCCACAGATGCCCTGGCTTGTATTGTTTTCCTCTTCAATACAACAGGAACAAGAGGATCACGATTCCACACATCTTATGAGGATGGGGTGAAAGTCACATGACAGAATGAAAGTCCTGGCTCATAGTAGATGCTAATTATAAGGCTGCTATCATAACAAATAAAATGTGTATGTACCCATATATCAGTGGCTCTGTCCTCTTTCTGTGGCATACCTCTTAATTTTCAAAAATTATTTCTTTCATCTATACTATCAGTATATCCAGTCATCTGAGCCCAGGTTTGTTTTTTTGTTTTTTTGTTTTTTGTTTTCCCATGATCTAGGTAAGTCTAGAGCTGGCAAATTTCCCTTTTTTTCCAGCCTGTTAACCTCTTGGTCCTAAGGGCTCCTGAGCTCTCTTCAAAACACAAAGCAAACCCATTATCTTCGTGCAGTCAGGGTGTCTGTGCAGTATGAGTCAGCATCCTGTTGGTTCCTTGCCATCCACAATAGACACACATTTTCCATGGAATGCCCGGCTGTGGGCTGACTTGGGGTTCCTCTCACAGAAAGGAGGACTTTGTGGATTTGCACTGGGCCATCACTTTAGACTTAAGTCTTCATGCTTGAAAAATACGGTAGATGATTTAAGGAACCCAGGACCCCAAATCTGCTGTTTGTCATCTGCTATCAGTGACACTTTCCCAGGTCATTCAGCAAAGGTGTAGCTTCAGGCTGACTGGCACTTAGGACTGTCACCAATCTGTCATCAGAACTGAAGTGTTGCTGATGTTGCTGTGATCTATTGAATTAGATGACTGAGTGTATTCAAAGAGTAAATGTTTACAAACTTGCGTTTGCTATTACCATCAGGAGCCAAATGCATGTGTGTGTGCCTTGGCTCCTTGCCAACCTTGGGAAACCTTAATTTGTAACACACACGAGCAGTGGGGCTTGAACTCAGAGCCAAGGTGCTTTCCCTTGACCTTTTCACTCAAAGCTGGTGTTCTGCCACTTGAGCCATACTCCACTTCTGGCTTTTTGCTGGTTATCTGGAGATAAGAGTCTTACAGGCTCTTGGCTTGGAACCACCACGATCCTCAGATGTCAGCCTCCTGAATAGCTAGGATAACAGGCATGAGCCACTGGTGCCAGCTGTTTGTAGTCATTTTAGAAGATTTCAAAGGTGTGCCTCGATCCCAGAATTTACCACAGTCTTCTTTACCTTCTTTGGGTCCCTATAAACATCACTGCTTCCTTGGGTGAGCCCACAAGAGGAACGGGAAGGAACAGGCAGTTATCTGAAGTTGCTTTTTCAGGAAGCTTTTTTATCTCCCTCCAGTCTTCTTTTATGCCTAAGACCTTTCTGCCTTGCAAAATCCTTCTCAAAGTACTAGCAGGTGAGAAGTCAGGAAGTCAGGGCCAGAGAGAGACAGACTCCACAACCCCAGTGACTGAAAGGAGTTCAATGTAAAGCTTTTCCGGTGTCCTGGTGCTGGCTGAGTCTGGTCCATGATGACTATGCTGGCCCAGGTAGCTGAGAGTTCCCTTCCGGCACCTCCTTCACCTGAATCCAGGCAGCAAGGGAAAGCAACCATTGACCCCTTCCACTTTTCTAGGTGCGATGAACAAGTTTCTTTTCCTTTTCCTCCTCCTCCTCCTCTTCTTCCTCTCTTTCTCTTCCTCATGCTGGTCTTAGGGCTTGAAATCTGAGCCTGGGTGCTGTCCCTTAGCTTTTGTACTCAAGGTGAATGCTCAACCACTTGAGCCACAGCTCCATTTCTGGCCTTTTGGTGATTGACTGAAGTTGAGAGTCTCACAGAATTTCCTGCCAGGGATGGCTTCAAATTGTGATCCTCAGATCTCAGCCTCCTGAGTAGCTATGCTTACAAGCATGAGACACCAGCATCCCAGCAACTTAAGAGGTGGTTATCCACCTCTGTCATGATTCTCATGTTAGGAATTGTCAGGGGTCTGTTGAAATGCTGTTCCCAGAGAGTCTTAATCTGCTGAGCTCACCAAGGGCCCAGGAGACTTTTTTTTTCTTCTTCTTTGTGCCAGTTCTAGGGCTTAAATTCAGTTGCCTGGCATTATCCCTGAGCGCTCATGCATTCAAGGCTAGTATTTTACCACTTGAGCCACAGCTCTACGTCCAGTTTATTTTGGTGGGGGGTGAAGGGGGGGAAAAGGGGAAAAAGTTAATTGGAGATGAGATTCTTAGGGACTTTCCTGCCTAGGCTGGCTTCAAACCTCAATCTTCAGATATCAGCCTCCTGAGTAGTTAGGATAACAGGTGTGACCCACCGGTGCCCAGCAATGGCACTGTGTGTGTGTGTGTGTGTGTGTGTGTGTGTGTGTGTGTGTGCGTGTGTGTGTGTGTTCAAGTGTTCCCTGTGATTTCAAACCAAGAATCACATTATTATGTGTACACATGTTATGCATTTGTTTCTGAGCATTTTTTCCCCTAGATTCTTGGTGTGTGATGAAGTCAGTGGTCCATCGGTTAGTTTAGGAAATAGGATTAAGGTGAGAGGAGAAAATTGTACTATGTTGTAAGAATTCAGCCTCTGGAGATACAGCAAGAAAGTTAAATACAAGGTTAGTTTCCATTCATGAAATCAGTCGTTTTAGCTTTTCTAACAGAGCTTAGCTGTTGCTTGCTGGTACTAGACTCACCCTCTGGATTGACCCACACCTCCAGCCCTGGTTCTTGTTGGTTAATTAGTGATGGAATCTTTCTTCCTGGCATGGCTTAAAATTGTGACCTTCCAGGTCTCAGCCTCCTAAATAGCTAGGATTACAGATGTGAACGGCCAGTGCCCAGCTTTTAGTTTTTGATATTATATACAAGCCTGAAATAAACATCTTTGATATAGATTTCCCTGTACAGCAGCTGGGGCTCTGGGTTTACAATGACAACCCTAAAAAAAAAAAAATCAAAGTTGAAGTCCTAGAAACTTCAGTCATGATAACCAATGTGTGTTGGTATAAATTCACTTTGAAACATGTATACAAGTTTTAAAGATGTTACTCATTTTTATACCCAGAAACTTTGTGTGCCTTTTGAATCTAACACACTTGGGAGCAGTCAAGATCCCTCCTCTTTCAGTCTATTTCTTGATTGGCTTCAATCACAAGAGTTCTGGCCTTTCTGTGTTTTTGTTTTGTTTTGTTTTTTAAACATGATTGATTTTCCTTAAACCAAGCTGCCTGAAGTTTGTGAGTGACTTTGTAAGGATGGAGACTCTACTCTCTTACCTCAAAATTACCTATTCAGTTATGATAAAGATTTTTTCCCTCTTATGAAGCAAAGTTCTTAATCAGTGGGAGGGGGAGAGAACTTTCATATTTTGAACCCCCCCCCAAATCATTTTTCCTTAGCTTAAGTGGCAGGTTAGGAGGATTTCTGATATAAAATTGGAAACTTCCTGATACCAGAAAGCATTGCTTATCTTTGTAAATACACATGTTCCAATTAAAATAGGTACTAAAATATTTTGGTGGCACTTCAAACCTCCCAATTTAGATTTAATTTAGATTAAAACACTTATTCTTTTTTAATAAAGTTATAAAATTGATTATTAAAATTGCCTATTGAAGATTAAAAGCAGTGGAACATTTATTTTCCTTCCAAAGCAATTTAGTCTTCAATAAGCATGATTGTGTTAATCAATTATGCTATTAAAATACAACTGCCATATTAAAACTACTCATTTGTCATGACAGTTTGTATAATTATAGAAATTATACCTAGCTGCTTATATAGCTATAATACTGCAATAAATATAAATAATTGTCTCTATTAAATCAGTTTGCAGTTACTGTCTATTAAATCCCCAGTTAAGGTGCAATTTGGAGACTTTCATTTAAAATCCCCTAAGTCTTTGTTGTTCCATCTGACTGCCAAAGCTTAGCAAACACATCTCCTGCTGTTGATTCCAGAAGCCAATTGATGAACAAAATAGTCTTTTAAATACAAATACTGAAAAAGGTCCACCTAGGTTTGACGTTTAAGGATCTCAGAGGAGGGGAAATAAGAAAAAGAGGGTGTATGTACATGTTGAATAGAACGTTTTGATAAAAGAAATAGAGGCTGGGCCAGGTAGAAAAGGTTCTCAAGACTCTTGTCTAGATCAATGGCTAGGTTGTCACTCCAGCTAAGGGAGAGGCTCAAATAGGAGGCTTACAGTCTAAGATAGCCAAAGCAAGACATGATCTTGAGAATAACCAACTCCCTCCCCCGCCACACACACACAGAAAGGGGATGGTAGAATGGCCAGAAAATGTGAGGTTTTGAGTTCAAACCCAAGTTTAGCCAACAAAATGAAACAAGAACTAATCTTGATGCTCTGGCAATTTACTTTGGAAGACAGCATGTATAAATTTCCGCATTCAAAACTCTGTCTAGGGCCGGGAGTTTGGCCTAGTGGTAGAGTGCTTGCCTAACATGCACGAAGACCCAGGTTCGATTCCTTGGTACCACATACTTAGAAAAAGCCAGAAGTGGTGCTGAGGCTCAAATGGTAGAGGTCTAGCCTTGAGAAAAATCCAAGAACATTCCTCAGGCCCTGAGCTCAAGCCCAGGACTGGCAAAAAAAAAACCCCAAACAAACAAACAAACAAACAACTCTGTCTAAAACCTTCTATAAAAACCCAAAGTTCTAGAATATACAGTTAACTACTTGTAACTTAAATCCCCACAGGTGTGGATGAGGTCACCATCGTGAACATTTTGACAAATCGCAGTAATGAACAGAGGCAGGACATTGCCTTTGCCTACCATAGAAGGACCAAAAAGGTACGGGTAATTTCTGGCATGGAGGGCATGCCTTGTGGGACTTAACTTTCCGAAACCTCTGTCTTTTTCTTTGGGTGAGTTGTTGTTTCTGTTCTCACCAGCAAAAGCCTTCTAAAAGCCTTGGGTATGCAACTTCCTCTAACTTCCTGGTATCAGTTACTACTTCCACATACGTGGAGGTTCATAAACAAAGACAGCAGTCTTTATTCTAATACCCTGTTGTTCCAATCTGGCACATAAGGAAGGAGAGGTTCTGGAAATAGAAAGGAATACCAGAGAGAGAAACAATAGCAATAATTGGCCCCACTTACTGAGTTCTTATTTATGCTAGGCATTTTATGCTAATTTTTTTTTTTTGTGCCAGTCCGGGGGCTTGAATTCAGTGCTTGGGCACTGTTCTTCAGCTTTCCTTGAGGCTAGCACTCTACCACTTGAACCACAGCACCACTTCCAGCTTTTCTTTGTATGTGGTACTGAGGAATCGAACCTGAGTCTTTGTGCATGCTGGCAAGCACTCTACCACTAGGTCAAACTCCTGGCCCTTATGCTCATTCTTGACATGTAGCAATTTACTCCATTGCTACGACTTTTGTTAACACTTGATAAGTTTATAGTGGTACCAGTGGCTCATACTTATAACTCTAGCTACTCAGGAGGCTGAGATCTGGAGGATCATGGTTCAAAGCCAGTACAGGCTGAAAAACAGTCTAGGAAACTCAGCAATTAACCACTAAAAAGCTGGTTAGCTCAAATGATACAGTATCAGCCATGAGCAAACAAGTGTGAGGGTGAGACCCTGAGTTCAAGCCCTGGAACAGAGAATAGAAAGCAGTTTCTAATTTAATCTTAGCACTGTAACCTCCTCTGAAAATTGAACCTACCATGTCCCTCTTATGCTAAAACAAACAAATCCTTGAATTCTGACCGTTGTGCAGTGAATGGGCTTAGCTGGTTGTATAGTGTCTTTAGTCTCTTAGTATGGTGGGCTATTTTTGACCCACCATACTTCTACTATTTAAAGTCTTGATGTTCTTTTTTTTCCTTCGCCTGTCCACTAGTGGTTAAAGAGAAACCCATATTTGTTCATTTTTATTTTGTCACTGTGTGAGGACATTTTATTTTGAAGGATGGGCTGCTTTATTTTTAACTTCCTGCTATTAAAAGGTTTTGATTTGTTCTTGGCGCCATGAGAGGAGCGTAGGAGCGGCTTCCTATGGCTCCTGTTTGGCTTAGGCTTTCATTGAGAGTTACAGCAGAGGTGAGCTGACAGGACGCTGGAGCCCCTCTGTTCTTGGGGTTGACATGGCCAGTGGGGGAGCTGCAGGTCAAGCCTTGTTATTGGTTCCACCTCCACCCTTCCTATCAGCTGGCAAGGACAGAAGTAGGAAAGCAGCTCTTTCATCCCAGGTGCATTAAAATTCTCCTTCCACTAGATTTCCATTAATCTGCCATGGTGAAGCACAGAGGGGAATGTTTTATTTCTCTTGCTTCCCTGGAGTTAGTACAGCCAAGTAGGAGCAGACATTCCAACTGGTTTGGTAAGGAAATACTTGCTCACTCAGTTGTCACCGAGTGTGGTCTTAGAACTGTGTGTACTTACAAACACAAAGGCCCAGATCTTAATTTCACATTAGATAAGTGGAGAGCAAAGTGCTCACAGATCCTGTGGAAAGGATGATAGAGCCAGAGTCATGGTGGGGTCAGCAACAACACAATCTTTGCTGGGTGTTCGAGACAACTCACTCTTCACTGATTCTTGATGACTGCCAGCCTTGATCAGGGAGAGTCGTCTTTTACAGAAAGGTTTGTAAGCTTCTAGATGCAGTGTTTGAAGGGAATCCTGGACACAGAGGCTTATCATTTGAGATGGGTTGCTTGCCTAGCACCATAGGGATGAGGACCAGGCTGCCCCAGTAGTGAACTTGACCTCAGTGCATCCAACACAGGAGAAGGAGAGCAGGCTGAGAGCTTTCAGATTTTATGTTCCTTCCATGTTCTGGCAGTTAGCCGGTATGAGACTGCCCTCTGTAGGGAATGGTTATGTTGGATTTGTCAGCTATATCTGGGATTGTTGCTAAACGCTAACTCCTGTGCTGGATATTCTGAGAAACAGGAAGTGGAACACAGACAGAATTGAGAGTAAAAGTAGAAGTCAGTAGGTGTCTAGATGCCATTTGGGGTTTGAGCCTAGAATGGGAATGTCAAGGGGTGGACTAAGTCTGGAATCATCTAACCTCAGAGTTCCAAATTGGAAAATCTTGCTTTGAAAAAACATTCTGTCAAGGGCCATGTGTTCTCAGAACTAAGGGAAGCAGGAAAAGTAGGGAGGGAAAGGGTTTGTCCTGATGATTTCTCAGAGCCATGCCAGTTCTAACCTTCATGACACCTATAAAGGATCAGAGATTATCCCTGAAGCAGGTTGCAAACTATCTCTTATGAGTCTGCAGGTTCCTTGAGAGTTTAACATTGTAGATACACAGGGGCTGTTAGAAAACAGGGGGGAAAGAAAGGAGTGAAAAGGAAAGCACTGAAAAGAAAATCATTGCAGAAGGAAGAGTTCAGCTATGTGAATTCAAGGCACGTGAATGGTAGGAAGTTGGATCCCAAGTTGAAAGTAACATCGAATTAGGGTTATTTATCTACATGGGTGTTGCTTCAAACCTAAAAACTTGTGTTCATGGTGAAGTAACTTACAAGGTGGTCACCAGTGGCTCACACCTGTAACCCTAGCTACTCAGGAGGCTGATATCTGAAGATTGCAGTTCAAAGCCAGCCCAGGCATAAAGTCTGGGAGCCTTTTTTTTTTTTTTTTTGCCAGTCCTAGGGCTTAAACTCAGGGCCTGAGCATTGTCCTTGGCCTTTCTCAAGGCTAGAACTCTACCATTTGAGCCACAGCACTGCTTCTGGCTTTTTTCTATGTATGTGGTACTGAGGAATCGGACCCCGGTCTTTGTGCATGCTCAGCAAGCACTCTACCACTAGGCCAAACTCCCGGCCTGGGAGATGCTTATCTCCAATAAACTACCAGAAAATCTGAAGTGGCTCTGTGGCTTAAAGTGGTAAAACACTGATCTTGAGCAGAAGAGTTTGGGGACAGTACCCAAGCTGTGAGTTCAATCCCCATGTTCGACAAAAAAAGTAAATTATAGAAAAGTCAAAAAGAGACCTTTACTTCCCCCATCATCTCCATTAACCCCATGCCAGTTTAGGAAATATGAGTAAATATCTCTTTAATATTACATGATGCATCTTGAATAGGGAAACCTTATGAAGCCCACTTCCAGCCATGTTGGGGTCTGCCCTGGTTCCCTGGAAACTCCAAGGCCATAGTCCTAGAGCAGCCACACAAAGACCTCTTGAGAGATCTCTGCAGGCACTGAAACTCTGGGCTAACACAACTCTGGAAAGCACCCTGTCTTCCACAGGTCTTCCACTGCCCCGTGTGTATCACCAGAGGGTCTTCCCACTCAGGCTTTCCTGAAGAATTCCAGGATGCTTCAATTTCTTTTAATGACTAGGGGAGAAGGCAAATTTGATGTGATGTGGTGATCTGGGGCTTGTGAAATGTGTGCTGGGGAGAGTGACCGATGACCCCCGAGGGCTGAGAAGCTTACAACCTGCTTCACCTTGAATTTAACTCACTGGTTTTTAGAGCGAATGTTGGTCACTAACCCCATTTTCTGTATGTCTGATTGCCTATCTTCCTGAAGGAACTTCCATCCGCACTGAAGTCTGCTTTATCTGGCCACCTGGAGACAGTGATTCTGGGCTTGTTGAAGACGCCTGCTCAGTATGATGCTTCCGAGCTAAAAGCTTCCATGAAGGTAAGCATGGATGACATGTCATTAACGTGCTGTTAATATTTCACAATTTCAGCTTATTTTAGTGTAATTTAGGTGATTTACCGTTTTTGTTGAATTCTCATTTGGGATTTTTTTCCTTTTCAAATACCCTGAAGCTGTAAGTTTAGGGATTTTTTACCAAAAATATTTCAATTGCCTCTTTCTTTTAAGATTGCAGAGAAATTTCGTGATAGTGAAAAGTCACTCACCAGCTGCGACTACTTGGCACCTGGGCGATTGCAATGTCGTTTGGGAAAACTACTTCCCTGATTGCATTTCCTCTGTAGGATATGTTGTGACATGAAGAAGGAAACACTCATAGCTTTTGTTAAGAGAAGCTTGCAAATTCTGCTCATGTTCATGAGTGTTTCTTTCTCCAGCCAGCTTCCTGCCATGTCCTGTTGTTTGGGCCCAAATTAGAACAGCATAGAGCAGTAAGAAGGGACATCAGATTGTGAATAGTGTCTGTTTTTTGTTCAAAGCCTTGACTGCACACATATATCTAATATGCATTTCCTGTGAAAAGTCAACTTTAATAATCAATTTCGGGTTGGATTAATAAGAACTCTAGGTTGGAACCCCCTCTTGTTTGGGGGAGTCCCCTCTTGAAAATACCAAATATGATTTAAGTGTTATGGATATATAAATGCTTACTAACACAAAATATACAGCCCCTCTTCCCAGAGTGTTTGCCACATTTTGATTAGTCTGATGCTGCCCTCTCCTGACAGAACAGGGTAAAACCTTTTTTTTAATATAGATATTCCAGGTCAATATGGTTTTCTGTCATGCTACTTAATTTTTTGAATTATGAACAGATTTAACTGTATCCTCCTGTCCCCAGAGCTATTACCACAGTTTTACTCAAGAGAACACTACATCACACACCCAGGACAAGGCTGGGGCTCTGGATTCTTCACCTTAGTTGAAGTTGTACTCAGGTCCATTCATGGGATTGGCTCTGAGTTTCCTAAGCAGGCCATGTATGTCAACAACTGTTCATGAGCTGCTTGATGGAGGTAGCATTCCTATATACCACATTTTTGACCCTCTGGAGCCCTGCATGAGTCAGTCCCTCCTTGGTTTCTTCAGACCATTAACTCATCTGATCAGTTGATCTTACTTTCATCAAGAGTCCATCTAGTCATGATCCAGGTGGTTTTTCCACTATCTATTACTACGTATTACTGAGCTGAGACAGACCAGTTTGAGCTGTCAGTCAAGGCTGTAATCTGTGTAACTGGACCTAGTGAAAGATGTTCTATTACATCTTTTACCTTGTGCCAGCTCTTCCATTAGCTCTCACAATCAAGTACTCTTCTAAAATCCATGAAGTTTGGCATAACATTAACTGAACTATGTGTTTAAAAATGGGTGTTTTGACTTTCAGCAATTCTAGTGGCAGCATCTATCATATGGCACAGGAGAAGCTGTCCATGGAATACTGGGTAATCTACAGAAAGCATGGACTAGTGCCAAGGTCACCTTGGAGTGCAGAGATAAACCCGCAGAGATAAACCCACTGTAACGATTAAAACTGCAACATGGGGAATAGAAGGCAGTAGACTTTTTATTACTATGTCCTTTTTGTATTGCTAAGATGTCAGAATGTAGCATTTCTTCCAGTGCATGAGCTACTTTTCAACTGCATTTCTATCATCCCTGAGATTGAAAACCTAGCCCTCCCTAATGTATTCAAAGATGTTCAACAGTCATTTTGTAACATCTATGTGCTGTGTGAATCTTTTGCTTACAGGAGAACTCAGGGCTTTGCTGGGACTTCTATACATCATGATAAAAACTCTGGAAGAAGAGCCAGTGGCTCAGATTAGATTAAGGATAAAATGCAAAATTAACCATTATGCAGAGGCTTAGCTAGGATTCTACAAGCTACTTTTTCAGGGACATATAAACTCTAATAAGTTTAATTAATGTCTGACACACTTTTCATGTGGATAAGTAAGTTTCTTATTATATTAACACCTTATAATTGATTTACATTTTAAACAGTTGTAATTCTGCTTAGTTCAAAGCGATATTTCCATATTGGGCTTTCTCATGTATTAGAAAGTCCCGATTATTAAAAATCTCAACTTTGATCATGAAGCTAGCTTTGAAATATATGTTTCATTGAGTCCTTTCAAGCTATCCAGCATGCTCCAAAGTGTACATATTAAATTTGAATACATCACTCATCAAATTCTTATTCCTTAATAAGGTGGTGGTGTCTAGGTTTATTGAGTACTTCACTGTTTCCTTTTGCTTTCCTAAAATGCCCGAAGACTGCATAATAATGAAGCAAAAATAGAGGTACGAGAATGAAAATTTTAATATTAACCCAATTTTACATTTCAAAGAAAAGAAACTAAAATTTTTATCTTGACTATGCTTGGCTTTGGTCATAAGACTTTCTAGTCTACTGATGCTAGCTGTGGCACTATAACATTTCTATCTTTATCAGATTTCTAAGACAAATTATTTAATGAAGAAATAAAATCAGAGGGAAATATACTTAATAAACCCTCAAAAGGTGACTACATTCTATTGCTCAACTTAATCATACCACTTAAATACTATTTTGTGCTCTATTAAAGCAACAGGAGTTGGATACTAGTGGCTCATGCCTGTAATCCTAACTCATCAGGAAGGCTGAGTTCTGAGGATTGTGATTTGAAGCTAACCCAGGCCCCTCCCCCAAAAAAGTCCACGAGACTCTTATCTCTAATTAACTGGCAAAGAGCTAGAAATGGAGGTATGGCTCAAGTGGTAGAGTGCCAGCCTTGAGTAAAAAGGTGAAGTTCCTGAGTGCAAGCACCAGCACCAGAGTGCACACAAGTACGTGCACACTTGCACACACACACAGAAATAGAAAGGCACTTATTTTATGCTGAAAACCACAGTACAGATTGCTCAGAAGGAATGGGAAGAAAGAAGGTCAACAGCCTCCTTTCCACATTTGCAGTTCACCTAGTGGACTTCAGAAAAGAAGGCCAATGTTGAGAAAGGTGGCTTATGTCTGTGCTTCCTGGTTCTCAGGGGCTGGGAACTGATGAGGACTCCCTCATTGAAATCATCTGCTCCAGAACCAACCAAGAACTTCAGGAAATTAACAGAGTCTACAAGGAAAGTGAGTAGCCCAGAGCCTATGACTGTGAGTGGCTCCTGTCTGGGTCAGTGCTATGGACAGATGCCTGGCTGGGGGATATATCTTACTATGTTGCCTAAACTTGTGATCCTCCTACTTCACTCAGCCTCCTGAGTGCTGGAATTATAGGCTGTATTCCCATGACTGGTTTCACCTCCCAATTGTTTGATGGTTGTTTCAAATGAGCACTCCTAGTGAAGAAGTTTGGGAAACAATATACTTTATTGATCAAGGTGACCTTGAGGACCTATGAGTTGATTTGGAGCCATCTGTCCATTGTCATTGATAATAAATCCTGTTCTGATTTTATGAGTTAAAAATTATACTAACCTTCAGTTTGGGGCAAAGGAGAGTGTCTGGCACACTTCCGCTAAGGCCCTTTGAGCCTTAGCGGACAAGGGCTGTTTGGGGTGGTGGTTCCCAAGAAACATCACATTGGATGTATTGTTTCTCAAGTGTACAAGACTGACCTGGAGAAGGACATTATTTCCGATACATCTGGAGACTTCCGCAAGCTGATGGTCGCCCTTGCTAAGGTTGGTCTCTCCCTTTTATTTCTTTGCACTTGCTTCTTCTCCAAAGCAAGTCACATTCTTCATTTTATACCTGGAAACAAATTAAAATCCTCTGCACCAGACTAGAAATTCGGTTGCATTTCTGACAGTGCATTTGCACTGTCAACTGCAGAGTTGTCATTTTTTTTTTTTTTGTATAATAGGATTTCTTATCCTGCAAAACCGCATGGACAACTGGACTGTAGGGACCAGAGAGGGGAACAGGCAGTTCTCAAGTTCTGGCCTGGATTTTGGTGCCCAGCATCACCTCATGACTTAGGGAAGGTCACTTTGCCGCTATCTGTGGCTGTACAGGATGCTCCTGTTTCTTTCACTTCTCTGCGTAATGACAGCATTTACCCAGGGACAGGCAGTCCTTTGGGGTGGAAGTCTTTGTGGAGCTGATTGCTAATGTTGGCACAGAAACTTAGATGACAAGCATTCCCCGGGAAGCTGGAATTCTGGCCTGTGTGCCACTGAAAGCCTGCCTATCAGGGGAGAGAGGAGAATTTCTCCAGAACCAACCTGATGGCAAACGACTGATGGAACGTGTTCCCTCCTGGCAGCACATCTCCCTCACTCAGCTATGCCCCAGCTCTCCTCCCTTTACTTACTACCCTCTAGCTATCACCAACCACAGATCTTTTTCTAATCCATGTCCACTATTTTGTTCCCCTGATCAACAGCCATCTCAGCTGCGTCAACTCCAGGCCCCCAGCTGCCTTCACCCTTTGGCCTCCCTGCCTCCAGCTCTTTGCTGGGATTCCCTCCTTCTCAACTGTGCTCTGACTGCACATCACCTCACTCACATGGGAGCGTGATCTGACTTGTGCAGACAGTCCTGTCCCTGCACCCTCCCCGCAGCCCCACTGTTAACCCCCCAGCCCTCTGCTCTGTAAAAGGACTTCCTTTTTATACATATGACATCTTCTTGGTCTCTCTGGAGATCCTTTGACCATTAACACGTTCTCTACTTAGACTGTAAACACTCTGAGCTGAAGGAAATGATGAGGAGGGGCTTCTGTCAGGTGCTTAGGTAGTAAGGGACACCAAAGGGGGGTACAGCCCTCCCCCACTTCACCGCTGTGACAACTTCCCCGCTTCCTGCTCTTGTCTCAGAATGAAGTAAATGGATTAGTGAGTGTTTGATTCAGGAAATTAAAGAGTATCTTACTTGACTTGAGGAGGAAACATTTTCAGTTTTAAAATACATGAAGCAAAAGACTGATGTTCTTAAATCTTTGTTTTTCTTGCTATAGGGCAGAAGAGCAGAGGATGGCTCTGTCATTGATTATGAACTGATTGACCAGGATGCTCGGGTAAGTGGCAAGGTTTTGAGCTTTACTTTCTGTTCTCTGGTAAATCTCTGAATAGTTTGTAGAACCACCTATTTCTGTGTAACAAATTGCCCCCAAACTTAGCAGCACAAACCAACAAATATTTATTATCTAGCCTAGGGTCAGTGGAAAAAGATAAAATTAGGCTTTGTCTTTGGAAGAGAAGACAATCAAAGGAACTTGCAGTCATACTTTAAACCCACAACAGATTTTGAATACAAGCTTCCTTTTTCCCTTTCTGAGAGTGATCATTTATTAGAATCTATCCCTTACAGTGTTCTTGGAATAGTGATCAGATTAGCTCCTGACTCATGCACACTCATTCAGACTTTGCTTGTATGAAAGTACCAGTTCCCAACTACTTAAAGATAATAAAACAAAATGAAAAGAAAGGAAGTTCCTGTTGGGAGGAATGTGGAAATGGAAAGAACAAGTGAGGAAACTGGAAAAGGTAGTGTAGGTACAGCCAGGGAAGAAGGCTTTCTTGCTCATTGTGATTGCTGAATAGAAGTTTATCATAATCAGTGAGAACTATTTGTAAAGCTGATTGAGACAGCTATGAACGATGCATCTTATCCCGAGGCTCAATAGTTACCTCAAAGCCTGTCATGAAGCTGCAGAAAAGAAAGAATTCAAATGTATTAGTTTTAAAATTCAGCCAGGTGCTAGAGAGTTTCACGCCTATAATCACAGCTACACAGAAGGCTGAGATCTGAGGATCAAGGTACAAAGCCAGCCTAGACAGACAAATCCAATAAACTCTTATCTTAGATAACCAGTAAAAATCCAGAAGTGGAGGTGTGGCCCAAATGGTAAGAGCATTATTAGCCTTGTGAGAACTATGCCACAGTGTTGAGGCCCCAAGTTCCTCAGTACCAACATAAAAAATGAATAAAAATAAGAAGATAAAATATAATTCCAATCATTCTGCATGATACTTTTAGTAAGAGATATAGAAGGATTTAAATATAGTAATAGGCATTGAGTTTAACAACTCTCAGATGACGAAGCCCTCTGAATGAATATCTGTTCTTTCGGTGCACCTTCTTGCCATTCCTTGCATTACTTACAATCCCTAAGTTTTCCAGAAAAAAAAGGAGGTTGGACTAGTTGCTTTTCCTGCTTCATCATTCCCTGAGTTTCTAGGAAGCTTGAGTAGGGTGCCTGACCTAACACTATCTTTAATAACTTATCTGCTATTAAATATGCCAAGAAAGGAGAGTAAACATATCACAGAACATTTGCTTATCCTTCTTTGTATGGATAAAACCTTTTGGTCCAGTTTCTTATAGAAGCTCTCCTGTAGCTTCAACCTCATGATCAATGAAAGTCTTAGTAATTGCATAGGGAAGATGTTAGTGATGAAAATCTTCTCCCAAATGAACTATTTTGGCCATGTCTGCAGTGTTATCTTTCGCTATTTGGCTTTTTGAACCTATAACCTTTGGGATGGGGAGTAGCTTGACATTTCTGCCCTTGCTCTGGACTGTGTGCCTAACTTTTCCTCCATTTGCAGGATCTTTATGATGCTGGAGTGAAGAGGAAAGGAACTGATGTTCCCAAGTGGATCAGCATCATGACTGAAAGAAGCGTGTGCCACTTGCAGAAAGGTGGGTGCTGAGCTGAGGAGGGCTTAGTACCTAAGGGTTCTTGGGCAGGCTGGCTGGATGTCTGTTCTGAGGCTCACTCTCCATTAGACATGCCTCTAGGTTCTTTCACCCTATCCATTTGCCCACCATTCTTATTCTGGAGCCTTCTCTTAAATACTTCTATGATCTAGGCACTGGTGGCTCATGCCTAGCTGAGATCTGAGGATTGCAGTTAGAGCCAGCCAGGGCAGGAAAGTCTGTGAGACTCTTATCCAATAGACTACTCAGAAAAGGCTGGAATTGGCACTGTGGTTTGAAGTGGTAGAGCATTTAGCCTTGAGCAAAAGAAGCTTAGTGAGAGTGCCCAGGCCCAGAATTCAAGCCGTTGGACCAGTGCGCCCATACACACAATTTTGTATCTGCTGTGTTAGCTTGCTTTCATTTCTAATTTCGTTTGATCTTGCCATGTATGTTGAGGTAAGGACTTGGCTAGGTGCTTCACATTATTTCTCATGGCTTCCAGATGTAGTAAGTCCCATTTAGAGGAGAACTTTGGCCTGGATAGTGCCATTTGGGATAAGTGAATCACCTTACTCCTCCAGGACACTTGGTACCATGGTAGTTCTGGTCCATCATGGCAACCTCTAGCTTCCTAAGGAGCTAGTTAAGATCATCTTGGTATTTTAAAAAAATAAATAATGGTACATAATTATGTGAGTAATCAGTGCAGCTTTGATGAATGTTTTGATCCAAGACTTATTGGTTTCTTTGCCTTAGTGTTTGAGAGATACAAGAGCTACAGCCCATATGACATGTTGGAAAGCATCAAGAAAGAAGTCAAAGGAGACCTGGAAAATGCTTTCCTGAATCTCGGTAAGCAAATGTTTCCTCCTCATTCCTAGTGGGTACCATTGTCAAGGGATAGGACAGAAGCAGAAGAAATGAATGGCTAGCCTCTTACTCCCCATGGGGTTTGGGATAGGGAATGGCTTCTACTCTTCATTTAAATAGTTTTATAAGGATAATTATAGATTAAGGACAGGCAAACTGAAGAAAGGCTTAGGTTGGTAGGTTTCTAGGAAGGAGTAAAACAATAATGGGGCTATGCTAGGGAGACTTGGGAGATGCACATAGATTTCTACAGTCCGCAGAATCCCCTGTTTGAAAGCCACAGTGGAGATACCTGATTGCCCTTAGTCCTTCACATTCTGTGGAATCAGGGCCAGAGCAGCATCTACCCCTGGTTCAGGTGTGATGGATACCTGTATCCTTGACAATCTCTCTTTCTCCACAGTCCAGTGCATTCAGAACAAGCCTCTGTATTTTGCTGATCGGCTGTACGACTCCATGAAGGTAGGAACAGTCAGCTGAGAGGCCTGGGTTTCTACAGTGGGCTCCACACTGAGTCTGTTTGACTCATGGATGGAGAAAGAAGCAGATCCCAGTGAGCTCACTAGTCATCTGTAGCTGTATTCATTCACAAATTCATCTTCTCAAATGCATGTTTGGGAACAGGTAGAACATTTAGTGCCACCAGAAGACTGAGTGCTGGGTGATGGTGGTGTCTGGTACCTGCTGGGGAATTTCTTCCTGTTTCTCCCAGAGTGGAGATGAGTGAGGAAGGACAGAGACGTGAACATCCACTGTGCAGTGGCCCTCATGTTCCTTCTGTTCCCTTCAAACCTGCTCCACACTCAACTCTGTGTGAACCATCTCTTCCCACAAACCCATTCCCATCTACCACATGGCCAACATACCTATTATGCTCTGGCTTCCAGGACCATGGCACCTCACCTGAGCTCTTCCCTTGTCTACAGTGACTCTGCTGTCTCCCCTTGGCTCTCAAAGTAGACTTGGGTCCTAGCTTTTCTGTACTATTCGCATTGGCACACAGCCATGAAACAAAATGTATCTTCTCTAAGCACTTGGGAGGCAGCCACCTTTTGCAGATTAACATATATTTCTTGAGCCAAGTCTTATAGTAATAGGTGCTCAGTATATATTTATTGGATGTACAGAGCAGGTACATGTGCTAATTAACTTTGGACGTGTGTTAAACTACAAAATATTCATTTTTCCCAATGAATAATTTCATTGCTATTTTTCAATCTTTTTGTAAAAAATATTTGGAGACAGGGTCTCAGTGCTGAGATTATAGGCATACAATGCCACCCCCAACTTGGTTTTAACCTTTCGAGAAGGCAGCTCCAAGAATCAGTTATGCTCTAGGAAATGTATTATATGCTTTTTTTTTAAAATTGGTGTTTATACACAGAAAAAGTTGGAAGTGGCACTGTGGCTCAGGTAGCAGACTGCTAGCCTTGAGCAAAAGGACAGTGCCCAGGTCCTGAGTTCAAGCCCTAGGACTGACAAAAAAAATGCTGTTGTTGAGTAACTTAACTTAACTTGCCTTTCAGGGCAAGGGGACTCGAGATAAGGTTCTGATTAGAATCATGGTCTCCCGTAGTGAAGTGGACATGTTGAAAATTAGGTCTGAATTCAAGAGGAAGTACGGCAAATCTCTGTACTACTACATCCAGGTAAGGCCTGGGATGCTAGGTTGGCTCTGCCTGGCTGGGCAGAGGGCCTAGATTCCTGGGCAGGTTGGCTGCTCACAGAAATAGAATGGTGAAGAAAACCACTACCTTTTGTACCTGTCTGGGAAGAGATGCTGGTCACTACATAAAAAGAGTGTAAATGTAAGCACTACTGAAATCACTGTTGACTAGCTATCCTAGATTTGGAGATAGGGCCAGTATTTTGTATTTCCCACAAGTGTTGGTCTGTGATGGTGGTTGGTATTCAGGATGATGATCCTGCATGATGTAGTGATATCCTGGACTTTGAAGACGAATTAAATTTTATAATCTAGTATACTTATTTCTTGAAAAATCCTCAGAAAGGCCTAGTACTGTGTAGTTACCCATAAATCCCATCTCTTCAGTCAGCCTCTGGTCACTTGGGAGTGATAGAACACTGGCATATAAAAACTGACTATATTGGCAATTATACTACTGTGTATAATTCAGCCAGGCTTTTTCCTTCTTTTCTCTCTTTTCCTCCTTTCCTTTTGCTTCTCTCTCTCCCTACTTTCCTCCTTTTCTTTTTTCTTTCCTTTCTCCCTTCCTCCTCCTTCTCCTCCTTCTTTTTCTTCTCTCTGGGAAGAGATGCTGCTCAAAGCATAAGCACAGTTATACCTTGCTCATCAAGGATAAATTCAGAGGTAGCTCTGGTATAGCCAGATTGAGAGACCAGTTTGACTCTGAGTCACCAATTCCTCACCTCACCAGTTTAAGAATCCATGAAAGAGTAAAGTGAATAGGGCCCATACTCAGTCCTCTGTGAAAGGGCGAGGGGGGAAGGGGGGAAGCAATGTGTGGGACTGCCCTGCAGAAGGGGAGAAGGTATCTTGAAAGTCTCTCTGAATAGGAAAGGGAAGGGGGGAGGTGAAACAAGGTGATTGGGAGGAAATGGGGGAAGGAAAATACGGACAAAAACATGAGAAAGGGAGGGTATCAATGTGTGAGAAGTAATGCACCAACTACCTGGCATCTTCTCCTACCACACTTCCAGAAGGTCTGCAGGGGCCGCACTGTGAACATGGGCTTCTACTGCTGGGGGTGACAAGGCCTTGTAGAGTCTCTGCAGTGGGTGGAGACTGCTTCACATGGAGTTTGGTCTGTTTCCTGATTCTATGTTTCTCTTTTCTCCATGCCTATTTACAGCAAGATACCAAAGGTGACTACCAGAAGGCACTTCTGTACCTGTGTGGTGGAGATGACTGAATCACTACGTGGCTAGAGCATCCTGACCCTGAGCTGCCAGTGCACTCACCTAACATTTTAGAGAAACAGCTTGCAACTAACCAACCCCAGAGCCCCTCCCTGTGAAGTCTACATTAGCATTGCCCCTCCCCCACTATTTTAGCAGCATTAAGCAATGCCTGGCATTCCCTTCATCTCTCCTTTAAGCCAAAGAAATGAACATTCCAGAGTTGGAAGTGAAGCCTATGATGTGAAACACTTTGCCTCCTGTGTATTATGTCATGAATAAACTAAGTTTTTACTTTAGAAACAAGAATTCTGGTGGTCTTGCTCTTGGCATTCCATGGTTTAAAAATTACTTGTGCTAGCTCATGTGGCAGCTCATGCCTGTAACCCTAGCTATTGAGAAGACTGAGATCAGAAGATCATGATTTGAAACCAGTCTGGACAGGAAAAGCTGTAAAACTCATATCTACAGAAAAAGCCAGAAGTGGTACTATAGAGGTACAGAGTGCTAGACTTGAGCAAAAAGAAGCTTGGGGATAGCACCCAGGCCCAGAGTTCAAGCCTCAGGATTGGCTAAATAAATTAATAAATAAATAAATGTGCTGTGGATTGTGTTATTCAAACTAGCACTGAGATAGTCCTTAGAAGAACAAACTACATAGTAGCCACTATCAGATGTGACTAAATGTAAATAGATTTAAATTATGCTAAACTTGAACTCAAGATTCAACTCTTGGCCAAGATGTGCAGCTTGGTGGTAGAACACTTGCCTGGCATGCATGAGGTCCTAGGTTCTATCCCTAGCAGTGCACAAACACATACACACACATTCAGTTCTCCAGTCATACCACCCATATTTCAAATACCCAGAATCCATATGTGGTTAGTAGCTAGTGCCTCGGACAGCATAGGGGAGGAACATTTCCACAGTAATAGAATGTTCTGTTGAGTAGCATCCCATGGCCAGGGGATGTGAGGACCAATAGGAGGGAAATCTCAGATAAAGCCAGTGGTTTAAACAGACCTATGGCCACCTAATCTTTGACAAGGGAGCCAAAAAAATAGACTGGAAGAAAGACAGCCTCTTCAACAAGTTGTGCTGGCAGAACTGGTTAAGCACCTGCAGAAAACTAAAGTTGGATCCTTCTTTGTCACCCTGCACTAGAATTAACTCCAAATGGATCAAAGACCTGGAGGTAAAAACTGACACACTGAAAACTTTACAGGAAGGAATAGGCCTCCTTGGCACAGGTCGAAACTTTCTTAATAAAGACCAACAATCACAGCAAATAAGAGAAAGGCTGGATAAGTGGGACTGCATTAAACTGCAGAGCTTTTGTATGGCAAAGGATATAGCTAGTAAATTAATTAGGAGGCCCACAGAGTGGGAGAAGATCTTCACCAACCAAACAACGGACAAAGGCCTCATATCTAAAATATATCAACAGCTCAAAAAATTTAATCACTCCAAAACTAATCCCCAAAGTAACAACCATCCCCTTAAAAAATGGGCCAAAGACTTAAAGAGTGTCTTCTCTGAAGAAGAAACAAAAATGGCCTACAGACACATGAAGAAATGCTCAACATCTCTGGTCATAAAAGAAATGCAAATCAAAACAACTCTTAAGATTCCACCTCACTCCAGTTAGAATGGCCAGGATCAGGAAAACGAATAACAACAGATGCTGGAGGGGATGTGGCCAGGAGGGATCACTACTACACTGTTGGTGGGAGTGCAAACTCAACCACTATGGAAAGCAGTATGGCAGTGCCTCAAAAGGCTAAACATAGAGCTCCCCTATGACCCAGCAATTCCACTACTTGGCATTTACCCAACCATCCAGAAACAAGGGCATACTAAATCCACTAGCACAACAATGTTCATTGCAGCACTATTCACCATAGCAAAGATATGGAACCAACCTAGATGTCCCTCAGTTGATGAGTGGATCAACAAGTTGTGGTATTTGTACACAATGGAATTCTATGCTGCTGTCAGAAAAAACGACATCGCCCCATTTGTTAGGAAATGGAAAGTCTTAGAAAAAATCATATTAAGTGAAGTAAGCCAGACACAAAGGAACTTAGGCTCAATGGTATCCCTCATTTGTCATAATCAGTAGAAACCTTGGGCTCTACTAGCAGAGATCTGCAATAGAGCAAAACCTTGATACATAAGGCCATATAGAATGACTCTAAATGAAAGGACCCCCAGGATATAGAAACAAAAGCCATATAACGAATGATTGTTGTCCTTAATGTACTATGTTATCTCTCATCTCTTTTGCTGTCCCTTGGTTATCTCATATTGTTACAGTATCTCACTTTGTTATCTGATATATTGGATTTATTTGTAGTTGGTTATTTGAAATTGGACAGGGAAGGGGGGAAAACCAAGATGGGGGGCGAGGGGGGGTGGAGGGGAGGGTAATGGGGACCAAGACATGTGAAAGGGTATCAATATATGTGAATTAATGCACCTTCTATCTGGCAAATATCATGTAACCCTTCTATTAATTAAATGTTTGTTTTTTAAAGCCAGTGGTTTAAGAGATAAAGAAGTTTTATTCAGTGGCCTAAGAAGGGAGGAGTGGTACATTCTACTCTCATATCAGCTCCATGATTCCAGGAGGTTCAAGAGTTACAGCTATAGGACAGGAATGATGAAGGAGAAAGAAGCTAATGAAGAAGGCTCATTATGTCTTTCCCAGGAACCTGAATGCTTCTTCTCTTTGCTCCTTTTATGGTTTGTTATTTCTTGTCACAGCAGCTGGTAGGAACAGAGATAACATACACAGATAGATGCCAAGCCTTTCTATCTTATTCCAGTAACCCTACTGGACATCTGCAGATCTAAGTGTAAGTACTCACTATTTTCAGCAAAAGTCGTCTTCCAGATGCTAAATGAAAGGACCTTCAGGATATAGAAACAAAAGCCATATAATGTGTGATTGTTGTCCTGAATGTACTATGTTATCTCTCATCTCTTTCGCTGTCCCTTGGTTGTCTCATATTGTTACAGTATTTTACCTTGTTATCTGATATACTGTACATATGTTTATTTGGCCGTTTGAAATAGGATAGGGAAGGGGGAAAACAAGATGAGGGGCAGGGGTATGGTGGAGGGAAATGGGGACCAAAACATGAGAAAGGGTATCAATGTTTGTGAAGTAATGCATCTTCTACCTGGCAAATATAATGTAACCCTTCTATTAATTACAACAATGTAAAAAAAAGTTGTCTTCCAGTCCCTGAAAAGTAACCTAGGCAACTGTTACTGTCACCCAGGCAGCAAAGGTGTTCCCAGCATCACAGCTAGTATGATTCATTGTCCAGCTATGTGGCCTCCAAATTTAATGGTTTCTAAGTAACTGAAAGCAAATAATGTTAGAAGGTTTAAAGATTTTCATCCATAACATAATGACTATATACAGTGAAAATTATGTGAGCTTCCTGCTCCTCTGCTCAGCCAACTGGTGTCCCTCCCTAGAGCTATGTGGTTTCTGGTACATCTCTGTACAAACTAGACTGTGTGTACTGAAGATCCATGTACATTTACCTTACCACTTCAGCTCAGAAACGTGAAGGTCCTAGTTATACTCAAATGCCAGAGACAGGGGAAGTGAGTAATATGCCTGAAGACCTTTGCTACATTTCCTCCACATAAGAGGATGCTACATCATTGTGAAAGCCTCCCCCGTGACAGAATAACCTCAGTATCTTCAGACACTGGCTGGATGCAAGTGTCTGGCTAAACAGAAGTGGTGAGTCCAGAGAAGGTGGAGGCCACTTGCTCTGTTTTAGCCATTCAAATTCTGTTAAAACAACAGCAGCAACAGTGTTGACCCTACCAACTACTTCTGTGAGCTGACTGGTTTGCTACTGTGACCCCTTGGCCAACTTTGGAGGGAAGTTGGGAAGGAGCATAGCTCTTGGGTCATTTGTGACCCATGAAATGCCTCAGAGATAGTTGCTCAAAACCAAGTTATGCAAACAGGATGTTTTTTTTTCTTTATCAAATATGACCTCCTGTGCATATTACAACTGATGACCTAAATCCCAAAATACGCTCTGCCTTGTGCTTGCAGCAGAGTTCACAGAGCTGCACAAGAAGCTGGACCTTTCTGTTTAACCCCAAATTATCATGCTGAACTGAGAATTGACAGTGCTGGGCCATGGCCCCCAAGAGCAATGTTTCAAATCAGGACATATTTAGGCTTTCTTTCCTCTCTGCTCTAAGACTGGTTTCAGGCTGCAAAGGGAACTTTAGGGAGAAGAGAAAGCAAAACTGCATGGGAGCATGGAATGGTTCCAGCTCGGTGGGCCAAACTTCTTATCTAGTCTGACTATCCCAAACCCACAGCAAGTGTGAGGAAAAGTCCAAAAGGCACAGGGGATCTCTGGACAAGTGAAGTAGCCGCTCACAATGTTCTATGGAGCCATGGTTGTCTAATGCTTTCCAAAATAAACAGCAAAGGCACTTGGAGTTTGCTGTCATTTTTCTTCTGGATTCCAGTGTGTCCTCTGTCAAGCTGTGCAAAGCCCACCATCTGGAGATTGGAATACTTTCCCATACCATTTTACTTTGCAAAGAGAAGAGAAAAGGTGTTGGGCAGGCTTTTAGTTTGTGAGATGATGTTGTTCTTTGAGGGATAAAAGGTCAGAAATGGGCAGTGTAGCCATGGAAACTTACTGAATTATAACGCCACATATGCTATTCCACTCTGGGGCTGGTGGTTCATCTAAGCTGTTCAGGAAGCTGAGATCTGAGGATCTAGGTTTGAAGCCAGCCTAGTCAGACAAATCCAAGGAACTCTTTTGTCTCATTACATAGCAGAAAGCCGGAAGTGGAGCTGTGGCTCAAGTGGCAGAATGCCAGCCTTGAGAGAAAAAGCCAAGCAAAAGCACAGGTCCCAAGTTCAGACCTTAGTATCTGCAAAGAAGGAAGAAGCAAGAGAAAAAAAGAGCGACAGGGACAAAGAAGGACAAAGAAGAAGAAGGAAGAAGAGGAGGAGAAGGAGAAAGAAGACAAGGACTGGAAACAGACAGATGAGCCCTGAAAGTGCCTTTTTTTTTCTTTGAGTCCCTAATTTTCTATGGCCTTTGGATTCTTCAGTCGATTTTACTGGTCCGTTGGGCACATGACTATATGTGTAAATCTTCCCCAGAACATAACGTTTCCAGGGTGTGAGTTATTAGAAAAGATAGATAAAGCAAGGGGGAAAAACCCAGGCTCACAAACTAACTACACTGAGCAAGAAAAATGATTTGAAGATAGAAATCTTTTAAATCAATTTTTAGTCTTTAAATGGCTCCAATCTTCCTATGTTTTGACAAATGACTTTGGCTTCTTATCCACATCCATTTATTTGACCTCCTTTTTCCATCAACTACCAAATGAAAACTGCACTGCAAAAGAGAAGAGAGAGAGAGAGGGAGCAATTTTCAACATCCCTTAGCAATGAGGCAGAACGTGCTACAGCCATCAAGTTCTAGTTGTTCATTCTATTTATTGAAAAGAGCCTGTAGCCTGATTTTTTTTTTATGCAAGTACATTGGAGCAAGTAAAGTTTATAGAGATGACTTATCTCATTACATTAGGAGAGTGATTTGCTATCTCAGCATCTATAAGCAATTTTAACAGACATTTCTGGATGAAGAAAAGCTTTTGTAAATATATGCGAAAGACATAATTTCGTCAAGCGTTAAATTGGAGGTGCCCTGGGAAAATATTACATTTGTGCATTCAATTAGCTTGATTGTGGCTGAATTTTGTCCACTAAAGGCAGCATTTCTGCAGAGACACAGAAGCATTTCCTGTGTCAGCAGGTTTCTGGGACCAAAGAAACATGTTCTCCACACTCACACATCCTCTTCTGCAGTGTGCTGTTCTCAGTGTTGGGGTTCTAGTCAGCTGCTTAGCCTGGATCTTTCTAGTGGAGTATGAGGGGGGTGGGGAAAGAACCAGAAGCTATTTTACTGAGGCTTTGTAGAAATCCAAACCCAACTTTCCCAGTTTAAATAGCTGACTTCTAGTCTGAAAGCCAGGCAAGCTCTGGGCAAAACTAGGATATGGTCAAGAATGGACAAATATTCTTGTCCATTTCCTCCTCTGCAGGAGTGGCTCACTCCTTGGTCTGACTGCTGATCTCCATGTACTTTTCCTAGAGGCGAGGTTACAAGCTCAGCCTCCTCTTCTATCCTGGATAGCTTCGACCTCCACTTCCTGGAATGAGAGGAGTTGGTGAGGAGATGGAGTTTAACTCTATACTATCTTCTTCACCAAAGTGAAGAAATGAGCCAAATACAGAAACACATCACTTGATGATGGGGACATGTCCTGAGAAAGGAAGGTATTATTAGGAGATTTTCTTGTCTCGCAAACATCTCAGAACATGCCGGCACAAACTAGGACAGCTGTGATGTCACTAGGTAATGTAATCATATAGGATGGGACCACAACTGTACATGTATGCATTGTTTGAAAGATGAAAATATATTATGGAGTGTGAGTGGAGTACGTGATTGCATTCAGGATCATTCCCACCATCTTCAAAAATACTTCCCCTCCTTTCCAGATCTAGAGTTGAACCACCAGCTTAATAACAAGAAACTAACCAGAAAGAACACATTATGTTAGTGGAACATAATATATTAATGGGGTAGCTATTACTTTTTAGTAGGTAAGGGAAAATTATAATTTTCCTAGTTTTAATCCATTGTAACCTGAAACTATTACACTTTTAAGTAAATTTCAAAAAAAAATTAATTGTAAGTCAAAGGGGGTGACACATGCCTGTCATCCTAACTATTCTATTCAGGAGTTGGACAGAAGGATTGCCTGAGTGCAGGAGTTTGAGACCAGCCCAGGTAACATAGCTACATCCTGTTTTGAACAAGAAACAAAATAAAACAAAAATCAACTATAAAATTCAAAAAATTGCAAGTAATTCAGAATTTCTGTTTGCCTTCTAGACTTATGTTTTAATAGTGCACATGCATGCGCACACACGCACGTGCACACATACATACATACATACACACACACACACACACACACACACACACCATCACCTACATGCTCACTTTTCTCTCAAGAATTAGTATTCTCGAAGAGCTCTACCAACTCCCTTCGACAGAAGTTTGGAGGAGCCAGGCTGGAAGCCCTCTTTTGTCACACACCTCATGCTCAGGAAGATGCAGCACATTTTCCTGTCAACTGTGAGCCTTTAGAACATTAAACATGATGGTATGTGAAATCACCCACATCTTTCACAATCCTATTTATTCTAAGGCTTTATTCATTTTTAAAGGTAAAGATGTATTAAAAATAAACCAGAGCGCCATCTTGTGGGGATCTTGACAATGTCTACAGTCTCATCATCTCTGGAAAGTCTACCAGCCCCACACTGTAATGGAGATGTATTGTACATAGTTTTAGATAATGTATCAGCTGAAGATTTCCAGGCATCAAGGGCCTTTCTTTAAGATTTTTTAAAACAAAAAGCCTACAGTGAATAAATCTGTGGGGTTTTATTTTCATTCATGACTACAACTTATTTCTAATAACCATAAAGCCATTAAGGGTACTAAAGCCAGCAGTCATTACAGAAAATTGCACATAACTCATTCCTTTGCATGATATAATTTCATGTGTATAAAATTCAGGCTGACAGAACTATGCTTCCTGAGATATAGGGATGAAACACAGAGAAATTTCCAGTGAGGATGCTTTATATTCAGTTTTGTATTGAGGTTACTGCTGTTTTTTGAATGCTTCTAGTCTTAGCTTTAACTATACCATTTATCCTTAGAAAGAACCAAGAGAAACTAATCAGCAGCAGGACAGAAGGTTTGATAGCAGCAATGGGGACAACTGAACCAGACGGTGAGCTACAGGCTGGTGGGGCTTCTCAGCTGGTCTCTTTAGTCCTTTTATCCTTTCAGTAGGGTCCCATGCTCTTGTCTGGAAAGTCTTAGACCACACATGATCCTCCTATCAGCACCTCCTGAATAGCTTAGAGTAGTATCTACAAATAGTACAGACTGTAGTTTGTTTGTTTGTTTGTTTGTTTGTTTTTTGCCAATCCTGGGCTTAGACTCAGGGCCTGAGCATTGTCATTGGCTTTTTTTTTCTCAAGGCTAGTGCTCTACTGCTTGAGCCACAGCACCACTTTTGCCTTTTTTCTATGTATGTGGTACCGAGGAATCAAACCTGTGTCTTGGTGCATGCTAGGCAAGCACTGTACCACTAGGCCAAACTCCCGGCCCCTGTAGTAATTTTTAAGAAAGAAAAAAAATCACATCTTTAGCAATTTTTCTATTATCCAGCTTCAATTTGATGGAAGAACTTTGATTTGGGAGTGAAAAATCTTAGGAGCATTGAACACACAACTTGTGTATTTTTACCTGGGATTGAACTTAGGATCTTGAACCTGTCTGGCTTGCTTGCTCAGCAGGTGCCCTACTACTTGAACTGAAGACTTGTAAACTTTTCTCCTGGCTCGGGCTTTGAACTGTGACTCTCTGAATCTCAGCCTCCTGAATCATCCACAAGACCTAAACTTCAAGGTCCTTCTTTATCAATCATTCTTTACCCCAATCTATCCCCTGCCCATTTTTTATAGTAGATATTCCAGGCAGAACTCTCTTCAGCATAAACAGGGCTCTGAAAGACTCTGCTTAGGATATTTCCTCTTCTTCTTCCTCCTCCTCCTCCTCCTCCTCCTCCTCCTCCTCCTCCTCCTCCTCCTTCTCCTCCTCCTCCTAACTATGGAAACACTACAACATAATGAACTCCTCCTTGTTGTAAATTCCCACATATCTGTGGAAAGGTCTCAGAGAAAAGACACTTTTTCTCAAAGACTTGGGCAATATAAGTTCTCCAGGAGGGGTGTGTGTTCTCTTTACAGATAGGTGAATGAATTGTCACACAGTGTTAATTCTTAGGCGGCTGTAGGTGACACTGTCAAGCCTTCCTGCAGTTACTACTTCAATATCACATTGTCAATACTGACGCTAGAAACCATCCCTCCCATGGGAGAGACTGTAGTTTTTGTATGTGAATTTTAGGAGACTGCTTACTTTTTAAGAACTCTCATACATTTATGTTTGCTTGACTAAATGCATCTTGAGATGTTCTGGAGAAGAATGGAGATCCAAAATCAAACAGGCAGGATACCAGAAACTTCAAACTTGAATTGCAACTTGTCTTATCAAAACTCCACCACAGGTGTGGCTTCGTCAAATCTGTACCCTTTAAAAATGAAACAGAAATTGTGTGGACCACAAGAGGGCGCTCCAACAAAACACCTCTCAGCTCAAAAATCTACATCTTCCTCCACAAACATTTACATGCCTCAGCTCTTGGCTGGTTTTATGGTATCAAGTTTAATGTCACAAATATTGTTTCAGATGATGTGAAATTTCTTTTAGAAGATTAGAAACAGGGTAGATGAATCTTGAACAAAAGTTAAACTAGTTTTGATTGGATGAAAGTACAAGTACCTTATAATTCCTCTTCCTAAAAGAAGGGTAAAGAAACGAGGGCTGTAAAACCCTTTCTTAATATAGCAACAGAACAAAGCAACACAAACTCAAGGCACATGAAGAATAATTTAGAATATTTATAGATTTTCTTCCTAAGAATCTTGAAGTCTAGAAATAAGAATTGATGAATTAAAAAAACAAACAAACAGGTTTTTTGTTTTGTTTTGTTTTATTTTTGCCAGTCCTGGGCTTAAGCTCAGGGCCTGACCAAGACATGAGAAAGGGTATCAATGTATGTGAATTAACGTACCTTCTACCTGGCAAATATAATGTAACCCTTCTATTAATTACAATAAAAATATATGAAAAAAACTGTTCTCCATTAGAGACAAAACCATTGGAGAAAATCTATGTCAATCTCTTCCAGAATACAGATAACTGAGAAAAGAAAGGGTGCCATAAGCTTTAAGACAGTCTACAAAGGAAATGAAAACACCCAGATTGTATTTCCTTGCAGTCAGATCATGCTAGTGGACATAACTGTCAACAACAAACACCCTTTACATTTAAACAATTTTTATTGATAATAAAATAATTAGAATAATTTATGTGCATCTGTGCTATTATTAACATGGCTTTGCTTAAAGAAGACTCAGCTGGTTGTTCACGGATATTAAGAGGTCTTCCCTTCCACCTTCTCACATGACAGGTTTATACCCAGGCAGTACTTCTAAATTTTTAATAGAGAGGAAGAGATTCCATTTAATTAGGTAGAGTGACTTGTTTATGTGCAGGTTATACATTTACGAGTTCTAATGAAGAACGGAAAATACCCATTGAGCAGCCTTTGAAGTTACGCTTGTTTAGTGGTAATTGTAAACCCAGCTGAATGGAAACAGTTGAGGGTAGAGTACAGAGAGTTAAATCCAGGTAAAATAATTGCACAAATCACATGTCGATCAATGTTCAAAGGATTTTTTTTCCCTCCCAAATCAAAGCTCTCCTATCTTGCATTTGGTTGGAATATTGAAATAGGGGTGTAAATTTTTTTTCTTAAAAAAAAAAAAAAGAGACAAGAACAATTAACCACTCTACCATTTGTGTAAAACCCGTTTTGGGTTTTGGGTTTTGTTCTGTCCATTTTCATAATGTGCACAGGTTACTGTGAAAAAGCACATTCAATTCATTAATCCATTCTGAAAAGGAGTTGTTTTTCTTCCTTACACTCTGACCTAAGGTAAAAATCCCAAATATTTGTGTGCCTTAGAGGAATGCCGAATGAAACAATTCAAAAAAAGCTACCTAAATTAATGACATTTCTTGAATTGCTGTACAGTAATGAATTACAAAGCTTAAGGAGTCGAAGAGATTTCGTGTGTGTGTGCGTGCGTTTGTGTGTTTTAAAAGCAATACGAATGGCCGTATGGAATGAAACACGGAGCTTTGTGTTATTACTATAGGATTAGTTTTGCGTTCCTGAAAGCAGGTCTATTTATGGGTTTCTAAGATGGAATTAACATCTGAAAAGGTTAATTTTTTTTAAACCTGTTCTGTGGAAGGTCTATTTCCTATCACCTTTTATAAGTTTCCCTTTGAATTGTACTTGTAATCTGCATTTGGAGAAAGGCCAGGAAGCCTGAATAATAATGTAATCCCCAGCGGAGCCTCTTTTAGCATGGGAGGGGGGATAAACGAGAAGCTCGGCACAGATTCCTGACAATGTATTCATCTTGATATTATCCTAGCTGATGGATAGCAGCAAGCTACTCTGAAGACTTCCTCCGCTCTGCTTACTCTACCTTTTCTTACCCAGAAATCCAAAAGTCAAGCACTACAAAGAAAATAAAGCTGCCCCTGACTAAAAAGTCACATCTTAAAATATTTGTAAGAAGAAAAAAGTATTTGATGCAGGGAGAATGAAAAGTAGACAATAAAAGTCTGAAGATGACAAAGAGGAAATATATTGGACTTTTCTTAGCAGGTTATAATGTTAGGAAGGTTTTAGTCATTGCATATTGTTTTCTTTTTCTCCTGTGTGCTTATGTAATTTATTTTTCTAAGGAACCTGCTGTCTTCTTGGCTAATCAGCATGATGTAGCTCAAGTCATGGATGATGTAGTTTTAAGAACGAACAAGATCTAATAATGTGAGAGATATTTGGACAGTAGCTCTCCACCTTGGCACTGGAACGTAGGAATTGCTAACAGCTAAAAAGGGGCTCAGGAGCTGGCAGAACTGACAGGGGCTCCTGGAATTCAGAATAATCACTGAAAGTGGAAGATGTTACCTTTAAAAAAAATGTTTATGAGGTCCTGACAGGTGAGTGGATGTCCTTGTTTAGAGAGAAACAGCAATGCCTAGTTCCAATCCAATTTGAAAAATCAAAGACTTTCAAGTTTATGGGGGGAAATTTGAGGAAGATTAACTTGTCACCAGTAGAAAATAAAAACACTTATTAGAGTTCACTTCAAAATGAAAACATAAAGCCAGATGATGCTAGTAGCTGTCTGTAATCCCCCCTGGTCAGAAAGCTGAGATCTGAGGCTTGAGGTTTGAAGCCACATGAGGCAGACAAATTCCAGAGACTCTTATGCCCAATTAGCCAGCAAAAAAGCAAAAAGTAGAGTTGTGGCTCAAGGGGTAGAGCACCAGACTTGAGCAGAAACAAGAGTGGGAGGCCATGAATTCAAGCCCCAGTAATGTCCCCACCTCCTAGACGGACGGGGACACACACACACACACACACACACACACACACACACACACTACAACTTATTTAAAAGAAGTTAACAAATGATAATAGGAGGAAGAGCTTTCTAAATAAATACCCATCTCTGTTGTTTGGTGTAGGATGGATGGGTGAAAAATACATCACCATAAGCCAGTCTTTCAAAAACAGAGAATTCAAACAATACCCACTCAAGATTTTATTTACTAACTTCACTGAAGTGGAGAGCATTGTGATCTATCTCCTGTTCAATGTCTTTGCAGGCTAGGTGTGCTTCTGCCCACATTGGGGTGTTGCAGAAGAATGAAATGGGGACAGAAACAAGTAAAATCAAACTCTGGGCCTCCCAGTCCCCAGCTGACTAGGGATTTACAGGGGCATCCTTGTCAGTCAGTTTTCTTACTTAGTCCCCTTCTTGTTCCTTTTTGAATTAGCCCTAGCATTTTTTTTGAAGGGATTCTTTTCAGGAAGAGAAAAGGAAGTTAGTGACCACCATCCACCTCATAGCAACATGTCCACTGGAGCGGAAACGTCTTCCTAGGGACATATGTGACGTTCACCCAACACTACACTGTCAGCTCCTTGGTTAATCCTACAATTATTTTCCTTGTTGTGCATCTGAGTGTTAGACTGTAGGGTGAAAACTGTCCCAGTGACAAGAAAACTTAGGGTATGCCTAAATTGTATGTGGATACAAGACAATTTCCTTTACTGGTGGCAAGGGGAAGGGACTTGAGACCAGCTGCTCGACACTAGGTACACATGGGGAAGAAAGGCCCTTGTGCAGCTCAGTGAGTGGTTCAGTTGCTTCTGGGAAGGAAGCTGCTGGAGAAGGAAGGAGAGATTTGAGAAGGGACTGTGATAAGACAACTAAGATGTTTCCAGTTAGTTGCCTGATTATTTGATTGACATCTGTTCCCACAAGTAGACCAGAAGCTTCATGATAGCCAGGAGAGCCACTCTATTATGATTATATTCCTAATGCTTGACAGCTAATGGTATTTGGCAACACAGACCACAAACAATAGCAACAATCACCACAATAACTAGAAAGAAACTAGCAAGCCGGGCATGGTGGCTCATACTTGTAATTCTGGCTACTCAGGAGGCTGAGATCTGATGATTGTGGTTCAAAGCCATCCTGGCTACTACAAAGCTCATGAGACTTATCTCCAATTAACTGCTAGAATAACCAGAAGTGGCATTGTAGCTCCAGGGGTAGGGAGATAGCCTTGAACTGAAGAGCTCAAGGCCAGGGCCCAAGCCCAGAGTTCAAGCCCCATGACACACCCCCAAAAAAGAATGAGAACTAGACAGGTGCCAGTGATTTAGCCCTGAAATCCCTGCCACTCTATTCAGGAGCCTGAGATCTGAGGATCATGGTTTAAACCCAGCCTAGGTAGCAAAGTCCAAGAGACTCTTACCTCCAATAAACAACCAAAAAAAAAAAAGCCAGAATGGAGCTGTGTTTCAAGTGGTAGAGTGCAAGATCTGAGGAAAAATAAAGCTCAAAGACAGCTCCTAGACCAGAGTGCAAGCCCTAGGACTGGCATACATGCACACACGCACGCACACACACACACACACACACACACACACACACACATACACAGAACTAATACACTGGAGCTTTTGACATGTGCTAAGTATTATTCTAAGTGCTTTATGTTTACAAACTCATTTAATGTAACCTCTCAAGTATTGGTTAAATGACTATTATCTATGTATTTGTATTAGCACAGACTAGTTCAAAAAAAGGATGCTTCAGGGCAGGAGTTTGGCCTAGTGGTAGAGTGCTTGCCTAGCATGTACGAAGACCTGGATTTGATTCCTCGGTACCACATACACAGAAAAAGCCAGAAGTGGAGCTGTGCTCAAGTGATAGAGTGCTAGCCTTGAGAAAGCCCAAGGACAGTGCAAAGGCTCCGAGTACAAGCCCCAGGACTGGCCAAAAAAAAAAAAAAAAAGGATGCTTTACTAAGACATTTTCATACATGATTTCTGATCAGACTCATCCCCTCCACTTTTCTCCCTTATCCCCTCCCTGCTTCTTAAAGCAATTTCCATAGGTTTCATTGTTCTAATCTCATATGTACAAAGGAACAACTTCAACCACATTCATCCTCATTCATCCCCAGACTTAGCTACCTGCCCTCCCCCACCAGAGCCTGTTTTACTTTCCTGTCTTTTTTTTTCTTAATTGATTACATAATATATTTATTTCACCTCTAAAAGCACACAAACCCAACCAGGAATAATTTTACAGGTTATTTTTAATTATTATGTTTTCAAATATCAATAAAGAGGATTTGGGAATATGTTTTATAGCCATGAATTAAAGAGTTTAAAGTAATGTCCCATAGGAGAAGAGGTCTTTGGTAATTATTTGCCAGTGAGGGAACCATTAAAACAAAGTCAAAGGAAATTCAGGAATTTTTTTTTTTTTTTTTTTTTTTTTTTTTTTTTTTTTTGCCAGTCCTGGGCTTGAGCTCAGGGCCTGAGCACTGTCCTTGGACTTTCTCAAGGCTAGAGCTCTACCACTTGAGCCTCAGCACCACTTCTGGCTTTTATCTATGTATGTGGTACCGAGGAATGGAACCCGGGTCTTCATGCATGATAGGCAAGCACTTTAACTACTAGGCCAAACTTCCGGCCCATCGGGAATTTTTTTCCATATATTTTTTTATTGTAATTAATAGAAGGGTTACATTATATTCACCAGACAGAACGTGCATTACTTCACAAACATTGATACCCTTTTTCATGTCATGGATCCTGTCTTTTTTTTTTTGCCAGTCCTGAGGTTTGAACTCAGGGCCTGGGCACTGTTTTGCTCCAGGGTAGCCCTCTACCATTTGAACCACAATACCACTTCTGGCTTTTTCTGTGTATGTGGTCCCAAGGAGTCCAACCCAGGACTGCATGCATGTTAGGCAAGCACTCTACCAATAAGCCACATTTTCAGCCCTTTCCTGTCATTTTTAAAGTGTACATTAATTTCACCATGATATATCACATGTGCATATCCTACCTTTTGATTAAGCAACATTTTCTACTGCTTTCTTTCCCTATCTCCACCAATCCTCTATCAACAGCATTCACTGGGATTTCATATGCCATTTTCATACATAGATGCAATGTATTTCAAAATTAGTCACCTTTCTTCTTTCTTTATTCCTTTGGCTTCTACTTCATCCCCAATAAACAGTCCCACAATGTGCGCGCGCGCACACACACACACACACACACACACACACACACACACACAAGCGAGTGCCAGGTTATTCTAAGCGCTTGTTACTCATTTAATGTCATATTTCAACAAGTACTGGATGAATAACATATAAATAAAAAATCAATACTGAGTTTATGCATCTTGGAATTATTTAGAATTGCAGAAGTTTGGGGGACTGTTTACTACAAGGAAGGCTGGAAGACATCAACTTTACAAGATCTGGTGACTTTTCATTTTGTTCCTAAAAGTATTTTTATGCCTTTTATTATTTTTTTACATTATTATTTTTTCAATTTCTTGGTCCTTCCAGACAGTTTTGCTAACAAGGGAAAAGACCAGAGAACATCTAACCAATCTAAAAAAATGTAAATACCATTCTAAAATCAGCCTTTAATTTCAATCAAGAAGCCTTTGATTAGCAGTGCTGAGCTCTGAAAGTGGGAGGTTGTCTTTCAAGAAAGTTTTAAGCTGTTGCAGCTTCACTGACCTGGGCTTAATTTACTGCCGTTTAGTGCAAAACTTGATGAGAACATAACCTTCTGAAGGTTTTTTTTAAAAAAATGTTTTATTGCCTATAAAAGATAAAATATGGAGTAAAAGGAGGTAAAATAGTATTTTGTTAGGTCCAGGGTGGATTTATGCTTTAACTAACTGACAGAACAACCAAAAGGCCATAAAGATCAGAGTAACTGCCTCCTATCTCTCCCTCTTTTCTTGTGTGTGCATTCAATAAGCTTTTCTTTGTGGCTGTCAGACCCACGGGGAGCCCACCCAAACTCCAGACCTCCTTTGTCCAAAGGTATTAACTCAGAGGTCAGCTGTTTAGATCAAGAATATCACGAGGCTTGTGCTGCATATGTTAAGCAACTGGGCTAAGTCCAAATGAATCCAATAGCTGACCGTACACGAGGGGTGTTTGCTCACAGGGGACTCCGAGGCTACATGGTGTTGAATGAACAGGCAAAAACAAAGTGCGCTGAGTTAAACTGAATTTCCTAAGAGGCTCACAAAGAGACCCTGGTCTTTGGAAACTGCTGCGATTGTGGTATGGAGGAAGGTCTAGAGAAGGCCAGCCCTGCCGGCCTCTATGCCATACATTTTCCTCAGTGGAGGTATGGTGGGGATAGGAAAGAAAAGAAATTCAACAGCTTTCCATGTAATTAAATGTGGTCATCTAGGCCAGTGAATCCAGGATTTTGGTGCATCAGGATCTCTTACAATGCTTGTTAAAATACATAGCATTTCTGATGCAAGTCTGTGTGGGCTGAGTTTGCATTTTTTTTTCTTCTTTTGAACTTAGGATCTCATATTCTTGTTTAGCTTTCTTGCTCATGGATGACATTCTACCACTTGCACCATGCTTCCATTACAGAATTGTGCTAGTTATTAGAGATAGTGCTTTTCTGAGCAGGCTGGCTTTTGAACTGCCATCCTTTGATTCTCAGCCTTCTAAATAGCTAGACTTGCCAGGTTTGAGCCACTGCTTCTGGCTGACAATTCGTATTTTGAAAAGATTTGCATTTCTAGCAATCACTCAAGTCATTTCCAGGTAGTAGGTGTGAGGACTGCAATTATTGCCCAGGCTGGCCTCAAACTGTGATCCTTCCATCTCTTCCTCCCATGGAGCTGGGATTACAGGCATAAAACACTGTGTTCACCCAAGAATTTAATATATTTTATTGTTGGGATAATGTATAGAGGGGTTACAGTTATACTCATCAGGTAGTAGGTGCATTATTTCTCACACATTGATACTCCTCATGTTTTTGTTACCATGCTTTGTTCCCTCCCCTCACCCCCTCCCAAAAGAATATTTTATTTTATTTTCACATAATTTTTGCCAGTCCTGGGCCTGAGCTCAAGGTCTGAGCACTGTCCTTGGACTTTCTCAAGGCTAGAGCTCTACCACTTGAGCCTCAGCACCATTTCCGGCTTTTTTCTATGTATGTGGTACCGAGGAATTGAACCCGGGTCTTCGTGCATGCTAGGGTAGCACTCTACCACTAGGCCAAACTCCCAGCCCCAGGAAATTAATATTTTAATACACTAAAATATACCTTTCAGAGAGGTGTAGCTATAGCGCTAACAGATAACTAGGAATTTCAATCCAATATTCTAAATTGTTGTTGTACATTATTTCTATTCCCCATCACTAAAGAAAGCATAATGGGTAAGTTCATTAATTTCTATTGGCTTCTATGTTTGAGCTCTGAGGCTTAGGATTGATCCCAATAATAACGTAATTGAGTCTCGGTCTATTTCAATGCCTGTGTGTTCTTTAGTTTTGAGGTCAAATGGTTCCTCAAATCTACCCTGTGTTCATGAGAGTCTGGTACCTAAAGGCTTTCCTTCTCTTTCTCTGCAGCTTTTTTTTTTTTTTTTGGCTGATTAATTAGAGATAGAATCTTTCCAACTTTAATGCCTGGGCTGGCTTCAAGCCTTGATCTTCCAGACCTCAGCCTTCTGAGTAGTTAGAATTACAAGTAAGAGCAACCAATGTTCAGATGCTTTGGTTATTTTGAGGTAAGGCCTCACCTTCATTCCCAGGCTGCCCCAAACTACATCCCCTCTGCTGGGATGACAGATGCCCATCATTACAACCAGCTACTGATTGAGATAAGGTCTTGCATACATGGTTCCTGGGCTGGCTTCGAACTACAATCTTCCTGATCTCTATTTGCCAAATAGCTGGAGTCATAGGCATGAACCGCCACCCCCTGCTGGCTTCTCTCTTATTCTAGTATCATAATGAGATTTGTTCCATTGAGATGGCTCACTTTTTTTCAAGGCTGCATAAAACCCACTCTGTGAATATATCACAGTTGATTTACTGAAACTATTTCTGACAACTTATTTCTGTAATGTCTCATACCACTATAAAGAACTGTAAGAGCAAGACAGTTTTACCTACATTCTGACAATCATCTAATCTCGAATGAATTTCACTCTAAACTATAGTAAAACGGGGGCTGGACTTGGGCGGGGGGGCTAACATGTCTTAGAATGTGGTCATTGTGTGGGGTATACAGCTCTATAACAGAGTGAGTAATTCTACTAGGATGGCTCTACACTGTCAGAAACGGACACTGCTACAAAGAGAAAGGCATGAGTGGGCTTTCTGTGTAGCATAATGTTACACAGTCTGCTTCAAATGTAGGTAGTCAATTTGGACAAAGCATAAATTTGTGTTCCTTGAAACACAGACCAGTATCTCAGGGAATTCTCTTTTCACCCAAGCTTTATTTAACAAACTAGTGAAGAACTAGTTTGGTTCTCAATAAAGATTGAGAACCATTTTCTTTCAAAAGTAGTCACAGATGTGCAGAAAAGTCTGTGAGACTCTTATTTCCAATAAACTATCAAAAAGCTGGAATATAATAATACATGCAGGGGCCGGGAGTTTGGCCTAGCGGTAGAGTGCTTGCCTAGCATGCACAAAGACCCAGGTTCGATTCCTCAGTCCCACATACATAGAAAAAAGCCAGAAGTGGTGCTGTGGCTCAAGTGGTAGAGCTCTGACTTTCAGAAAGTCCAAGGACAGTGCTCAGGCCCTGAGCTGAAGCCCAGGACTGGCCAAAAAAAAATACATGCAGATATTATATATTATATATCACTATGAAATCAATCATTATGGATATTGTTCTCCAACCTAGAATTATAGATCCAACCAAAATATTAATTAAGCTAACGGTTGAATAAATGGACTTTTCAGATCTGTACTGCCTCTAACATTTTACCTATCCAGCAGCTTGTTATAAGGCAACTAAAAGCAGATGATGATAACAATATGAAATCTAAGAAAAAGGGAAATAACATAAAGACAATGTCAGGATAATGGTAAAGGACAATTCCCAGACCAACCCATGTAACAAGCTAAGAGAGCAAGCAGAAGACTACAGCAGGTCAGAAAGTTCAGAAAAAGATAATTCAAAACCAGAAAACTGGTGGTGTTTAGATGTATTACCAAGGAGGAGGAAGAGGAGGAGGAGCAAGAAGAGGAGGAAGAGAAGGAAGAGGAGGAACAGTAGCGAAACAAATGCTCCCAGTAAGTATTACTTCTAGAGAAAATAAAACATGAGAAAGAAAAATTATGCCACATGGCTGAGCAGTGAATAGCATTCACATAATTTTAATGTAAATAATGAATAATGTTACAGCCTGGGCCTTAAATATTTTTTCCAAAGGCTCATGTGCTGAAGGCTCATCTGCTGATAGCCCCAAGGGAGTAGAACTTCTAGAAAGTAGGACAAGGTAAAAGAAAGTTAGATTGTTGGGTCATGTGCAACTCCAATGAGGAGAGGAAGGAAGACCTTGTTGGCTTCTGAATTCAAACTGTAAAGGGCAGAGGTAGAGATAGCCTCAGAGTCTTCTTGATCCAGTGTTGCAAAAGCCATTTCCACAACCCCACACTTCATTTTTGCATTTATCCTAATATCATTATGCCTTTCTCAGCACTCATAATGGCTGGGACCATCAGTACCAAACCTTGGACACCATGAACTGAAATAAATAGCTAAAACTACTTTATTGCATGGTAGGGGAAACTACCATCCTGTGGGAAAGCAACTGTCTTCCACAACAAAAAAGCCATTGTATCATTACTTGCCCTTGAAAACTCTGCACAATGAGGAAGAGTAACAGAAGGAGTAAATCTAATCAAGCTCCACTCTATGCATGTATGGAAATATTACAATAAAAACCTCTTCGTACAACTAATTGATGCTAATAAGATTAAACCCAATAATTACAGTAAAGGATGGATTGAACACAGTATGTGATTAAGCGGAACTTCTTCAACTCTGGAAACGTTTCAGAGGGAAAAATCACTTTCTGAAAAACTTCTAGTCTGCATTTTTCTTTTTAAAAAATCTTTTTTATGTGGTACCAGGAATTGAACCCAGGGTCTCATGCATGCTAGGCAAGCACTCTACCACTAGCCACATTCCCAGCCTAAATCTGCATTTTTTTAAGATGGAAGTAAATTTGATTGTTGTTACAATTATATGAAATAATAAAAAATAATGAGCTTGCATAGATTCCTATCCTCCAAGATATACAGAAGATACATCTTTAGTCTGACCAGTACTTTTCATCTGCCTTTATCTTTCCGTAGAACAGCTTTACCTTGACTTCGGCCAATTCAGGTGGATACTTCATGATTCCTTTTCCTGGGACACAGAGGTAGGTGAGCACATAACCAAGTCTCAATGAATTATCAAGTACTGTGCCTCTGGTCAAACGATTTATAATAGGAATCTTTTATATTCCCCTTGAAATAGGTAGAGAAAGAGCAATTGTTTTCTTTCCTCCTCTTGTCCATGTGGTTAGTAGGGTAACAGCCTAGACTTCCAGTAGCCTTATTTTCAATGTCTGAGGTTAGTTTTCTGGTGAAACAATATAAAATATAAATGCAAAAATGATGTATGGGGTTGTGGAAATGACTTCTGCAATACTGGATCAAGGACACTCTGAAGCTATCTCTACCTCTGCCCTTTACAGTTTGAGTTCAGAAGCCAGGAAGGTCTTCCTTTCTCCCCTCATTGGAGTTCAATAACTTCCCATGAGAGTCCAGAATAATGGTAGCTAGCACATTTTATACCATTAGGGAATTAAGAAAAGTTTTCTATATTCAGAAAAGAGAGCACACGAGTGTGCCTATGTCTATTACTCTGTGAAAAGTGTTTTGCAAGCCAGGCATTGATGGATAATCCTAGCTACTTGAGGCTGAGAATGGGAGGATCACTGCCAGCCTGGGCAGAAAACTCTAAGAAACTCCATTTGCACAGAGGGAAGCTGGATATGGTGGTGCATGCCTGGATTCCAGTACTGATGGGGAGCCTAAAAGTAGGCTGATTGTGGCATAGCTACACACTGGGAAGGAAGAAAAGACCCTATTCTAAAAATAACCAGTGAAAAGCAGGGTTGGAGGCATAGCTCAGTGGAATGGTACTGACCTAGTAAGCATGGAGACCCTGAGCTCAAACTCCCCAGCCACACATTTTTCAACAGTGGCAGTGCATTGGGAAAGGAAAAGATTCTAAGATGGCTTTGAGAAGGAATTCGAGTTTGATAATGAGCAAACAGAACTTTGTGTCCTTGTGTTAACCATCAAGCATATCAGATGTTCGCTGTCTGTGCTAAGGTAAACTTGATTCATTCTAAATGCTGCATTATCCAATTTCTATTCCACAGAGGTAAGATGATACAAATCTGTGAAATAGTTTTAAGTATTGTAGCATAAAATTTATGGGAGTTCAACAAAAAACAAGAAGTATCTCTCTCCTCTTCCTATTCTTCCCCTCCTCTCTCCCTCTCCCTCTCTCTTTCTCTCTCTCTCCTGGACAGTTTAGCTTAGAACTAGCTTGTCAGTCTCTCTGCTAGGACAGACCAGTCATCTCCTCACCCCTCACCTCTCTTTTCTCTCCAACTTGACCTAGCCACAGGGCAAAGGGTTTCAGCTCTGAATGGAAGTACAGCCACAAATCTGCTTCTCTAGGTTGGGTCATGAATAAAGAACTTCAGTAGAAACATGAGGCCAAAGAACTCTAGCGTGTTGTTAGGCAGGAAGTGAAAACTCAGCTCTTCTGCAGGCCAGGAATGCTGAGACTTGCAGGATCCCCCAGCAGAACGTGCGAAACTGTTTCTCTATGGCCTGATTCCTCCAGGATGGCCCGGCTCCCATCAGATGCGCTCCCTGCTCCCGCAGGCAGGCATGGCTCAGAGGAAGAGGGGATGGCAAGGTGCCAGTCTTAAATAATGAATAGCACCCTCATTTACATTCTTTTCTAGTGGTGCCTGTTTGTACACAACATTGCTGGAACCTGGAGCCTGAGGAAATAGGACTTGGAGCTGGCTCAGGCTGACTCCCTCCAGTGTGCCTAGCTCAGGAAAAGGCAGGGCCCTACACTGCAGACCATCTGGTCCTCTTGAATGCGCTTATTAGTAACAGCAGAGGTGGGTCTGTTAGCCCAGGAAAGCATCTTAGAGACAGATGCTGAATGTATGTGCGAAATATGGCTTCCAGCCAAAGCGCTAATCATGATAGCCTCTGAAGTGGTTCCAATCTTCTAGATGACGTGGCTCCGGCTCTTATGTTGTTTGTACAAGCTGGTAGTTAGAGGTGTTGTGTACAAGATATTTGTAGTCATAATTTCTCCAAACAGGTTAAGGCAAACATTATGAGAATCAGCATATTAATGTGCTGTGTTTCAAATTAGAATTATAAACCCACTTTCCTCATCGGAGCCTGATCTGCTAAGAAGAAGCCAGATGTTTAATGACAAAATCATTATTCAAGAGGGCCTATCAAAGTAAAACAAATCGTTATTGTTTAAGTGGAGGGGAAAACCTGCCTTTTGCAAGGGAATTTGGGGGGGAAATGCTTGGGGAGAGGACTCTTGCTGGTGTTGGATTTTCATGCATCTTTAACTGCTGCTCAACAGCAAACAATCAACTTAGCAAAGGGGAGTCCTGTCTTTGCGGTTCCAGGAAAACACCAAAGGCAAGGATGGCACATTCCCCAGTGTAGAGGTAATAGCTGACGTCAGGTATAGTGTTTGTGGGGGAAAAACTGTTCTAAGGAGATGTTCGTTTTTTATATTAACTCCCTGCCTCCTTAATGTTGCTTATCAAAATGTAGGACGCAATGTCTGGTGATGATCTGCATTCGCTTGGTCCACCTGCGAATGTGGTACTGGCGTCCACACTGCTCCTCTTCAGCCAGAACCATTTCACCAGCCCAACACCCTTTGCATCTGCCTGGGAATGCATCTTCCTTCTCTTTTTTTCCCTTCTTCATTGCCATGTTCTAGTTCCTCTTCCCTTTCCATCTGCATCTTGTCCTTCCCTCTTTTTTTATCTCCTCCTCTTCTTTCCCCCTTTCTGTTGGAATACTTATTAAAGAATATATTCAATACTCTAGTCTAAGGAAAACACTAATAAACAGCAGAAAGATGAATAAAGATGAGCACTGAAAACAGTTTTCAAAGACTTGACCACAAGCACACATCTTGTCCTATCTATAAAAAATGTTGTCAATATTATTTTTTATGTGGGCAAATCTGGGTGCTTGGATTCAGGACTTGAGTGCTATCCCTGAGCTTTTGTGCTCAAAGTTAGCATTCTACTCCTTGAGCCACAGCTCCATCTCCACCTTTTGGTGGTTAATTGGAGATAAAGAGCTCCATGGACTTTCCCGCTTGGGCTGGCTTTGAATTACAATTCTCAGATCTCAGTTCTCAGCTGGGATTAGAGGAGCGAGTCGCCAGTGTCCACCCCACAGTACTATATTTAAGAGTACCAATTTATTTTTTTTAAAGCTTTCCTTGATGCTGATAATTTTAGTAAGTCCTTCTAGAGCACATGATACTATTTCTGAACCAGAATATTTTCCCCATGTTATCTCTGAGTGACTCTAATTGTAATAAATTCTTCTGTGTACAAGAGATATATTTCTTGATGACTATCACTCACTAACAGGAGGGTTGTTGTAGCAATTGGGGGCAATGAGTATTATATACCTAGCATCATGTGTGAAACAGAGAAATGACAAAATATAGAGTAACTGCTTCCATAATCATTTCTATTGGTTCTTGTTCTACTTTTTGGAGTTGTATAACCAAAATCAATTCTTCTACCCAGAAGCCTTTTACATAACAACAGCTATATCACCTCTTCTCTCTCCTTGACTCCTAGTAGCTTTCACAATATATTTTACCCTAAATATTATAATTGACTTAAATCAGTCCTCAGTTATCAGGGCTTGAGTTTCTACAATGTCATGGTCATTTGTGTCAAACAAGTTCTATTTTATTCTTCTAGGCATAGCTCCTAGAAGTGAAGGAACAGCCATGGAGGTTGTGGGTTCTGATTTGTGTAGAATACAGAAGCTGTTGGTAGCATAAGCTTTTAGTTCACTGTTGGCCAGATCTGTTTCCTTTTTTGCTTTCCTTAGTGGTGCTGGGGATTGAATTCAGAGCGTTGTGCTTTCTTGACAGGCACTCTACCACTTTACTATATCTCCATCTCCTTTTTTTTTTTTTTTGCCAGTCCTGGGCTTGAGCTCAGGGCCTGAGCACTGCCTTTGGACTTTCTCAAAGCTAGATCTCTACCACTTGAGCCTGAGCACCACTTCCAGCTTTTTTTTTCTATGTATGTGGTACCGAGAAATCAAACCCAGTTCTTTGTACATGCTAGGCAAGCCCTCTACCACTAGGCCAAACTCCTGGTCCCCCTCCTATTTTTATTTTACTGTCAGGATAATGTATAGAGGGGCTACAGTTACATTCGCCAGGTAGTATGTGCATTACTTCTTATACATTGATACCCTTTCTCATGTCTCTGTCCCTGTTTCTCTTCCCCTACCCCCTCCCAATCATCTTGTTCCCCTCCCTTCCTTTCTCTATTTCAAATAAACAAATGAATGTATATATAATACACCAAGTAGTCCTCCTATTTGTACTCCATACCCAACCACTGGGTGAGATGAAGTCTCAAAAGCTTTTATGCCTAGGCTGGCTTCAAATCTGGATCTTCTAATTTCTATCTCCCAAATAACTCAGAATTACCAGCCTGAGCTACTGAACTCGGGTGTCTTTTTAAATGACATAAATGTGTAAAAATTTTAACAACTATGGAGACTTATTATCACAGCTAAACAATGTCTTATTAAACATGCAGTTTCTTTTTTTTTTCAATCCTGGGGCTTGAACTCAGTGCCTAGGCACTATCCTTGAGCTAGTGCTCTACCACTTGAGCCATAGCACCATTTCTAGCTTCTTCTGTATATATAGTACTGAAGAAGTGAACCCAGGGCTTTGTGCATTTTACATACCACTAGGCCACACTCACAGCCATACAGTTTATTTTCTAGCTTTCAAAAATTTCTTTGGGATCTGCCCACATTCCTCTTTTTGTTGCAACCATAGAAATAGCTTTGTTTTAAAATTTAGCTCTAGATTTCTTCAAGATAAGGAGACTGATGATGTGTTTATTAGAAATGAGAAGAGGAAGGTCTGGGTCATTATAGCCATTCTGTCCTGTCTTTGTCCTATCTCTGCCAACCATCACTTTTGCTAACTGATGGCCACCAAAAGCAGGACTTACAGGTTCCACGAACCTTTATAAGACAAATCTCTGAAAAATGTCACCTCTGAACTAATAAGCTAATAAAGGAAAGTGCTGGTGATGATGCTAATGATGATAAGATAACATCAGTTAGTAAGCCATCTGCTATGTGACAGATACTGCATCAGGTTCTGGGACCAAAAGGACAAATGAAATGAGTCACAGATTAGAGTCCACATGAACTCTGACCTCATGTAGTAGATATTCAAATGGTACAACAAAGGGCACACAGAAAGTTTAAGTAACCTTTTGAGATCTTTTGGACTGTTGAAAATAATGTTATTTTATATTCAATCAACCAACTCACCCCAAATCTAGCTTTTTGCTGAGTGACATGCTTTGAAAGTCCATTTCACTTAGGGCCAATCCAACCCAAGCACTCTTTGAGTTTCTGGATGTGTTTCGCTTCACTTGGCCTTCTCTTTGGGGTGTAACAATATTACATGGAGTACATTGCTAGTCCCAAACTACAAAGTCTGTTCTAGGAAAGACATCTTAGCTATACCCTGGTGATGCAGATGAGGAAGATTGTAGCTCAAGGCTAGCTTGGGCAAAAGTTCTCAAGACCCTCAAGACAATAGCTAGGTAACATTACGTGTACTAATACTCCACCTACCTGGGAGACTAAGATTGAGGCCATGCCAGCCCCAAAAAAAAGTTCCTGAGTGGCCGGGAGTTTGGCCTAGTGGTTAAAGTGCTTGCCTAGCATGCATGAAGACCCGGGTTCGATTCCTCGGTACCACATACATAGAAAAAAGCCAGAATTGGTGCTGAGGCTCAAGTGGTAGAGCTCTAGCCTTGAGAAAGTCCAAGGACAGTGCTCAGGCCCTGAGCCCAAGCCCAGGACTGGCAAAAAAAAAAAAAAAGTTCCTGAGACCTCAGAAAAGGCTGGTTGTGGTGGTACATTCCTGCCATAAATAGGAAAACGCACACATAGAAGGCTCATGGTCCAGCGATGAAGGCAAGACCTTATCTGGAAGGCTAGAGGTGTGGCTCACACAACACAACACCTGCCTAGCAAGTGTGAAGTCCTGAGTTCAAACCCCCAAAATCTCTCCCTAAAAATTAAATGAATAAGCAATAGGGCTTTTTGTTCTACTAGTACCAGGCAGCCCTCTTTAAGAAAGCCATACTTCATTCCTTCAGTTTCTTTTTTGGCCCCTCACAGAAACACTTTTAATAAATGGATCTGAAATATTAAACAAATGAGCTGGTTTTCAATTGCTTTGAATATAAGGGTGTCAGGTGACATTCTTTGGAGCTTCCACTCCTTCACTGGAATGTAGCAGCTTTGCTGCTGCTGCTGCTGCTGCTGCTGCTGGTGTGTGTTTGTGTGTGTGTATGTGCATGTGTATGTGTATGTATGTATGTGTGTGTGTGTGTGTTGTATAAAGAATAAGATATGTTTAATAATTACTTTTGATTAGCTTAATTCATGTCCACATAAGTCTCTATGGCTTTATTTTAAAGTTTTGAAAGACTTTGGTGAATGTGTTAGATACATTAACTCTTTCTACCTCTTAGGATCCATTTGTTAAATTACCTACTTCAGTCTTCCCTGATGGCCCTGGGGTCCTAGGCACTTAATGCCCCCATTGAAAGTGAGCAACTTTATTCCTGAGCCTTCTACATTAAAAGGATCAGCCCCAATTTTTTTGAATTACTTAAGGATGTGAAAAATATCTTTATTTTCTATTTGATGACACTTCTAGGTAATGTGAGGAATTATAGAATAATACCTTAGCTTGGAAAGGATTTTACTCCAAAATAAAATCAAGTCAGATTCTCAGCTGTTGCCTGTTAAGTGCCAGTTTGACATTCGAAATGATCCAAACTTAGTGATTTGGAGAACTGCACAACCAGCAGCTGTAGCTTTCATCCACTCAAAGCCCATTTGACCATGGCTGATGAAGAAGCTCGTTTTGTTTGGGAGGACTGAATTTGAGCAATTGGGGGATGAAAGCATTAAGTCCTAATGATGAAGCCTCTGCTGGGCAACTCCAAAGATACAAATCTATGTTCATTTAAAAACCAACACTCTCTTCTCTGCCTCTTTTGCTGAGGAAATTTAGGCTGGCATAAAAATAATGTTAAGAAATGATAGGAGTAAGACTTTTAAAGATTTTTTGGCCTTAGGAGGCAAGATTGTGGGTGCTAGAGTTTAGACCCAGCTCTACCCTCCCTCAGAGTGAGACTGGGGAAAGTCTGAACCTTTCGGAATCCTCCTAGCCTGTCTCCTCAGATATAAAATCAACTAGAAATAATGTCTTCCAGATAATTCCAGTTGTCTTGGAGTTCATGATACGAAACTCTTTTTTGGGCAACCTTCAAAGTAGGATGGCAGATTTATTGTGAAGTTTTTGACATATAAATTTCAGCACTTATTACTTGCTCATAAATATAGAAAAATCCTTTGAGACCCTAATTTTGTGTTCATTCTTGATGTGTTTTCAAATAGGGCCTCCTACTTTGTACAGTTCTAGAAAACCTAGATTATCCCTTGCCAAGCTCTCTTCATAAACTCATTTCTACCACTTTGGTGATGCATTCAGATTTCATCAATTGAAAGAATTCTTGTAATAAGTGCTAAAAAGTAAGCCAATATTTTTAGAGTATCTGTAGGATGTATGTTATAGTAGAGTTCTCCCAGGTAGGAGTTATCTAGAAAAGAAGTAATTTGTCATATCTTTTTTTTTTTTTGCCAGCCATGGGCCTTGAACTCAGGGCCTGAGCACTGTCCTTGGGCTTTCCTCAAGGTTAGAGCTCTACCACTTGAGCCTCAGCACCACTTCCAGCTTTTTTTTTTCTATGTATGTGGTACCGCGGAATCGAACTGGGGTCTTCGTGCATGCTAGGCAAGCACTCTACCACTAGGCCAAACTCCCGGCTCTAATTTGTCATATCTTAAACAAGGGATTTATTTCTGCCAAGGAAAATTAGAGGGTAGAAGCTCCCTTGATGAGATTTAATAATTTGTAGCTCAATCCACTGATAAATATCTTCTGTGTTAGAACAATATACCCACCAAAATGAGATATATGGTACTCATTAAATGCTTCTGATCTAAACGCAGTTATGAGCACAGTTTATTGTATTTTATTAAATTTTTGAAGTGGTTTTTGCAGCCTTGATTGTGTTTATCAAATGTAAAAGAAGCTAAATGTCTTCTCTAGGAAACAGAGGTATGGGCCATTCAAACTAGGAGGGAAAAGAGAAAGACATTTGGAATTCCAGAGGTTACAGATAGACCTTTGAGACAGCAGAATTCAGTTACTTTTCTTCCTAAGCAGTTTTTTAGAAGAAGATGATTAAGTGAATGAGACATTATAGGATAGAAATGCAACTTATGCCAAAGTTTCTATTCTCTTTCTAATGTCTTATTTTGGTGGTACTAGAGCTTGAAATTAGGACCTGGTGTTTTTTTTGTTGTTTGGGTTTTGTTTTTGTTTTTTTTTTTTTTGCCAGTCCTGGCTTGAACTTAGGGCCTGAGCACTGTCCTTGGGCTTTCTCAAGGCTAGAGTCCTACCACTTCAGCCACAGCACCACTTCTAGCTTTTTTTTTTTCTCCCTATGTATGTGGTACCAAGGAATCCAACCCGGGTCTTCACGCATGCTAGGCAAGCACTCTACCACTAGGCCAAACTGGCCTGGGCCTGATGATTTTTGCGGGGGAAAAAAATCTACTACTTGAGGACTGATGCCCATTTCTGGCGCCAGCATCACACATCTTAAAGGGGCAAAAAGCTCCTGGGTTTCCAGGGGAGCGATGGCTACCTACAGCCTGGGGAACCAGCGACTACTCACCCTGCAAGACATAGGACCAGAAATCGGTGCCACCCTTCAGAATGCAGGGACCCTAATGCTAAAGCTGTAGAAGGAAAAAACCGATGAGAGGCTTCTGGACCGGCAGGCGGCAGCCTTCATGGCCTCGGTGCAGCACGTGGAGGCGGAGCTGGCGCCAGTTACTCTTCTAGGAAGGACTGTCAAGGGGCCCTGAAACGAGTAGATTATGACCGCCTCAAACTTGGTGATGTGGCCGGAACCTGTGAGCAGATGCTGGAGAACTGAGCCGAGGAGGAGAACCCTGAGCGTGGAAGGAGGCCGTGACCTGCATGTAGGGACAGAACTGGAGTCCTATAGGAGGGCTGCAGAGTGACACCTGCAGAGTTGATCAGGACAATGGGGCAGGCCGTGGAAATGGAGAAACCTAAATCCCAAGCCTGCCTACAGTTGTGCCCTGGGTCCTCTGGCAGACTGCTACAAGATTTCAGACAGGAGCTGGTGACTCAGAGGGTTGAGCCAATCTACTTCATGCATATCACTCTCCAGCCCCAGGCTTCCCGAAGATTTGGCCCAATGAACAACGAGGTAGTTTTCATTGTTGTAAGAGATGATGAAATAAGAATGACTGGTTTCAGTAATAAAAGCAGTAACGACTTTATAAAAAGAAGATGAGACTACTTTATAGAAAGGAGTAATACAAGAGATTAAGGAAGAAAATATCAGTAGTGCATCAGTACATCAACCACTGAGGAAGGAGGCCTGGAAAGCCCAGGCAGTCCATGTGGGGAGAAATAGCTGGAGTTAAGGGAGCCTTGTGACGGGAGGAACCATCAGCAGAGAAGTTGAAGCCACCATTTGTAGGAAGGGGACAAGAACCTGAAACCAATGTCTGCATAAAGAAGAGTCACAAATCCTAAAAATAAGGTTTTTTTGTTTTGTTTTGTTTTTTGCCAGTCCTGGGGCTTGAACTCAGTGCTCAGGGCCTGAGCACCATCCTTGGGCTTTCTCAAGGCTAGAGTTCTACCAATTGAGCCAGCACCACTTCCAGCCTTTTCTAGGTATGTGGTACCAAGGAATTGAACCTGGGTCTTCATGTATGCTAGCCACGCACTCTACCACTAGGCCAAATCCTGGCCCCAAGATAAGTTTTAATAGTTAAAAGACACATGGAGAGAATCAGATGCAGTAGCTCATGCCTGTAATTGTAAATACTTGGGAACATAGAGATCTGAAGGATTGTGATTCAAGGCTAGCCCAGCAAAAAGACTCCATCTCAATAAAAAAAAAAATAAAGAAAAAAAATCTACTACTTGAAGAATACCCATGTTCCAAGGAGGCCTGGTTATGAAGAAAGCATATACTTTGTCACATACTCACAGGTTTGAGGGACAGCTACCATGACAGAATGCACAATCTGAGATGCAGATGAGAGCATACACATACGTGTGTGTGCGTATCTATCTATCTATCTAATCTATATCTTTCTCTAAGATGAAGGTATCTGAACTGAGATTGATTTTGAGGCAAAATAAAAAGAAAGATTTCTGTCACTCTGATACTAGTTTTACTAAGTTGAAAAAGTGGTTAGATATTTACTTCCACTTCCAAATACAGTCAGAAAAGGTCAAAAAAGATCAATGAATGACAGGAAGAGGAAAGAACCACCTCAGGTGGCTGCAGTGGCTGAAGACAGTGTGCCTTGGGAGGAGTCCAAGGCAAACTTGGCTGGGATGGAGAATCTATTCTGGACCAGTCACATCCAATGGCATGAGCTGCAGTAAAAGAAAAGTGGCTTCAAGATAATGGACTGCATTAATTGAGAGGTCAGTACGTGTTCAAATGTTTTGTTATTTTTTCTCTTGAGTGATTCACATTCATTTCATTTATTAGTCACTTAGTGTTATTGCTTATTAATCCTCAATGTACATTTTATTGTAACGGTAAATACTGTGACTCTTTTGGTTATAGATATGGGTCATGTGTATCTGAAGTGACAAGGTTTCCTGCTAAAGCTACAGATAGAATTTTTTGGTAGTAATAACATCTGAATGGTAATGAGATATAAATGCTTGGTTGGGAGAAAAACTTGATTATTTATACTGGTAGTGTAGGTGAGGGTAAATGCAAGCTACCACTTACAATAGTCAGACACTTGGCTCTTTGCTAGGCATGCTATAAAAAGCACGTGAGGATTCACCCCATTCCCAAACCCACACTCAGGAACTGAGTGCATCCAGTGTGAGATTGGCTGGCTTTTAAAATGGCTAGCAATGATGTGCATTGCTTCCCAAAGCCATGTCTAGTGACATCACTTTGGTACCAGGAAATTGGCTACGACGGGAAGATACCATACTTTCCTTGCCTTGATGTTTCACAAACACATTCATATCTAAATGTCTTTAAGACATCCCTCAAAAGGGAGGGCAGGATATATATACATATATGTGTGTGTGTGTGTGTGTATACATACACATATATACACAGAAACATAGATATACATATATATGTGTATATATATACATACATACACACATATATAGAGAGAGAGCAAGAAAGAAAGAGAGAAAGAGAGAGAGAGAGAGAGAGAGAGAGAGAGAGAGAGAGAGAGAGAGAGAGAGAGAAGGGGGGAGGGTCTTGCCTTTGGAGCCAAGATTTTTAGGAGAAATCTTTATAAGCTTTTTCCCTATTTCCCTCCCCCCACCTCCTCCTAATCATCTTGTTTTCCCACCTTCCCACAAACAAACAAATGTATATACAATATACCAGGTAACAAAGTCAGATACAGTATACCCAGAAAGCAGGTGTTTGGTTTGAACTGAGAAGGGAAAAGAGCCCAGTCTTTCCTTTGAAGTATTTAGTGATAGCTAATTCTTTTCTTTCCTTTAAGCTTTCATCCTTAATTAATGTAAGTGTGTTAATGGGATATGATTTCCCTAATAGTCAACACTGATAGCAACAGGGGTGGGACTGAATCTAATGGTTTCTATAACATGTTTAATATCTGATGTTGCTGTTAAATGTGGGGGAAAATTACTTACATTTAGAACCATCTGTTTCCAAAAGTGGTTAAAGTATGGCTAGCCATTACATCACTTATTATAATGGTTGTGGTGTGAAATGATACTTTTCATTCCCTTTCTTTGTTTTCTGTTATAAACATACCTTTTCTCAAAAGGAGCTGGTGTTAAAATATGAAAGAACATCCTTCTAATGTCTTGGTTATCATGCACATAAAAAGAGTATAAATACTTATTTTGCTAGTTAATTGCAACATATCTGATCTTCCTTTCAGATGTAGTTACTAACTAGACACCATGGTTACAGAAGTGAATCAAACCATAGCAATAACAGGGTTACTGAAAAGACTCTGACATAAGGTTCTGTAGACATTTCATTCCTGGATTGCTGGTATTGAAAGAATTGGAGAAGAGAGACAGTCCCCTTAAAATATGGGTGTCTTTCACAAGAAGGAAAAAGAAAATTTAAAAATAACTAACAAATAGGGTCAGTAGGGTTGGTATTACTTTTGTTTTTTCAGATTGTTTGTACATTTATTGAAAATAGGCATAGAACTTGCATATGTGTCCACATGTCTTGGTCAACAGATCAAAGTTCAAGAAAGCTCATGGAAAGCTTAGCAGAAATAATTGCTGAGTTTAAGGCCAGCCTTGGCTACCATGTGAGATTGTGAGATTGTGAGATAGAGAGAGAGAGAGAGAGAGAGAGAGGTGGGGGGAGACGCCCAGGGGTGGAGAGATGAGAGAGGAAAGAGACAAAGGAACACATATTATTGCAAAATGTTTTTGTAATATATGTCTCATATATTTTCTTTCTCAGTTTTCCAAGTATATTCCAAGATATTCAATTTAGAATTAAAACTCATCTCTGATCTCAATTTTTTCCTTCAGAAGCAATGTCTAATTCTGATTTTGTGTTTATCAATCTCATGCATAATTTATACTTCTAACTACATATTTATGTGCCTCCAAGCATATGTAACATTTGTGTGTATTTTCAACATTTATTTAAAAGCATACACTTTTCCCCCAATCAGTATTTGGTTTTCAAGATATTTCTATGCTGATTTGTAAGAGGCTGGGTCAATGCTTTAACAACTGTATAATATTTCACTGAATGATTGTACTTTAATGTAGGGTTATTGTGCTTCTAATTTTTAACCATTAGGGATAATTGTTATAACAGTCCTATACATATTTCCTGCTATTTTCAAGGTTTTTAACTGCAGTACATACCTAGAAATCACTGGATTTTGCAATATATGTAACTTGAAATTGAGCAGATATTGTACTTTCTCTCCAAAGTCTTTTCTTATTATTTTTGTTCTAATTTCTGCTGGAGTAGGACTTGATTTCAGGGCCTCAGGGTGTCCCTGCTCATCCACTCCCTCTGCTTTCTTGTTCATGGCCAGTGCTCTACCACTTGACCTATGCCTCTAGCCTGACATTTTGTTGGTATTTAGAGATGGATACTCACATACTTTTTGCCCAAGCTAGCTTCAAACTATGATCTACCAAGTTTCAGCCTTTTGAGTAACTAGGATTACAGGCATGAGCCACCAGCCTCAGGCTCCAAAGTCTTTTTTTTTTTAAATAAGAACAACTCATATTTTCATTAGCATTGTATCTGTTCCTATTATTCTATGCCCCTGACTGTTGTTAACCAAAACGAAAGAGAGAGAAATATAGAATTGGTGGGGCCCAAGTCTCTTCAACAAGCAAGCATATTTACTTGGGTTTACATAGGGAAGCTTAACACAGGGAAGTACAGAAAATAAAACTATCAGCCTATATTGTTATGACAATATCACCTTGGAACAGGGTTTGTGAACATGAAGGACTACTGGCTCCCTTATTGTTTTGAGAGTGAAGACTACAATCTAGGCAAAATTCAAACATGCACTTCGCTTTATCTAGCTTTCAAAGGTCAGCCCTTGACCATTCCAACTCTAAGGAAGAATGTGGCATTCCAGTATCTTGATCATCTCCAGGGTTGTTCTAACCCTTCTATAACCAGTTCTTAAGAGTTCTAAATACTACAGAGGTAGTGTTCCATTCTCTCAAACCTTTTCCAGGTCTCACAGCTCAGCTTTAGAGTTCCCTACACCTAATAAAGTGTGATATTGTTGGGCACACATTATTGAGGGCAATTCTATGGCTTTTTTCTACTGCATTTTAAATTACTTCTAAAATTAATAATAATGTGCTTGTTTTGTTCTATTCTCATCTGTGGACTGAATTTTTTTCCTTATTGACTTGGAATTTTACAGAAAAACATTGTGTTTATTAAGCCCTGTCAGTATGTGTTTGAGTGTTTTCAAGTGTGTCTAGCAAAATCTATTATTTGTTTTTACTTAATTTCTTTTTTGTTGTTATTGTTACCAGTCCTGGGGCTTGAATTCAGGGCCTGGGCACTGTCCCTGAGCTTCTTTTGCTTAAGGCTAGCACTTTACCACTTGAGCCAATGTGGCACTGAGAAATCAAACCCAGGGCTTCATGAATGTTAGACAAACACTCTGCCCTAAGCCACATTCCTAGCCCTGTTTTGACTTCATTTCTAGCCCACTGCTCTGTGTGCCTGACTTTGTGATAGTATGATGTTGTTGTTACTATGTGTTCTGTAAAAGAATACAAAGTCAGATATGATAATAATATATCTAGCATTGCTCTTTTTGGCCCAGGATTGCTTTGGCTATTTATTTATGTTTATGTATGAATTACAGGATTTATTTTTCTATTTCTATAAAGAATGACATTGAGATTTTTGAGGGGAATTGCATTAAATATGTAGATTGCTATGGGGGAATATAATCATTTTCACAATTTGACTCTTGCTGATACAGAAAGATGGGAGGACTTTCCATCTTCTAGTGCCTTCAATTGACTTATTCAAAATTTTATAATTTTTATTTTTCACTGGATTGTAGGAATTTTAGAAATTGCTCTCCTTATTTCATCAGTAACTTATGGATCAATCAGCAGTGCAGAATGAAGTCTCTCTATTTCCTCCATCCCCATCTGTATGTATTGACATGATTCTGACTTAGAAGACTGGAGGATAAACCAACAAAACTAGAATTCAGATAGGGGGTTAAAAAGTTACAAAGAGAAAGGCAGAGGAACACTTGATCATTAGTAATTTTTCTGCCTCCCATTTTATCTACAAAATGGAGGTTATTTCCATTTCAGAGCCTTTTGAGAAATTTTATGAAAACTAAAGTCGATGATGCCTAAGAAAACATATAGCATAGGTTTTCTTTATGACTCATTCTTGCCACACTTTGTTGCATTCTAAACAAACACTGGAACATCTTTGTTTCAATCAGCTTAGAGCAGGTTTTACTCTAGCAACTAACACCCAAATAGAATAGATCATGAGCCAGAATGAAAGATGATTTTTGTTACCCCTGAAGCCTTTCTCTCTCTCCTAACTACAGAGCCTGAGCTGGTGACACAGTCCTCATTCTTTTTTTTTAATTGTAATGTATAGAGGGGTTGCAGTTATATTCATCAGGTAGTAGGTACATTACTTCTCACACATTGATACCCCTTCTCATGTTTTTGTCCCCATTTCCCTCCCCCACCCCCTCATTCTTAACATTCTGTATAAACATTTGCAATAGAAAAATCAAACCTAGGTTTTGCACTGCCAATTAAATGCTATACCCCACAGTGACACAGGGCACATCATCTCACAACTATTGACTGGCACTTGTGACCCAACACTACCATAAAGAGTGAGGAACCATCATGGCAGCCTAGCCCAGGGGGAGAAGGAGCGAAGAGTGGGGATATTTTGCAAACAATATTGGTCCTCATCATAATCTCAAACCATTCCTCAACTGAAACTCCAAGCTAAAAATAAGACAAGCTAATTTCTATTTAACAAATCTTGTCAAGATTAATAATAATGGTAAGCATTTGCCATTTTAAGGACTCACTGTAATGAAGTCCTTGAGCTTTACTTATTTCTACCTCAGTGGCCCTGTAAGGGTGGTAGGATAGTTGTTCCCCCTTGACAAATGATGATGCTGAGAAGACATTCTCAGCTGAATGACTTGCTCATAGAGACACAGGGTCAAAGAACCCAGATTTAGGCTACAGAGATCATCTGAGACTATTACTCTAATACAGATTGTCCAAATAAAGTCCCAAAGTCTTTGCCTTGTTTAGCCCTTTGCCTACCAGAATTAGTGATGAAGCCTTCCCGTGCCTGCCTCACAGGGTAAAGCCATTCGCCTGCTCTCCAGAACAGAGCCTAGTCATGCTATTCTGTAGAGAAGTCTTCAGAGCACCTGGCGTTGCAGGAGGAGATGAAACAGCTGTTCCTTCAGAATGGTTTATACTGAAATGTAAATGAACAAGGACATTAAAAAAGAAACGAAGAAAAAAATGAAAATAGATTTAAGTTCTTGCCTTTTAAAATTTTTATCATTTTCCATCCAAGCTTACTGTTTTTGTTTAATCTTGCCATTCCTTTTCTTCTTCCTTGTATGCTCTTTTTCTTAGGGATATGCAAACTTTATTAGTCAGCTCCTCTTTCAAGCTCTGTATGCTTTTGTGTTTGAGAATTGGGAATCAGGTACTTTTACTGTTAGCCCCGGGGTAGATATGAGCAGGAGGAAGCTTTATGAATAATCAGGGTTGACATTTCCCGCGTTGTTCCTTCATTATAAATATTGTTAAAGGAGCTGTGACCACCATGGGCTCCCAGTGAACAGAGTGGGCAGAGAAGGCAGAGGCAGCCTTTGATTTCAGCTCTTTCCTGATTATCTCTTCCCTGATGACCATGGTGTTGACAGGTCTCTTAGATTTGACTGCCTTTTTCTCTTCTTCTTTTTTTCTTCCAGAAAGTTTCTCTTCTATTAACATAAGTGTTTGGTCTGCAGGAAGTCAGGTTCATCTTTGTAACTCCAAAGGCTAAGAACCACAGTTAATATTAGTGCTCATATATTGCCTCCTCTGGAATTGCTAATGAATGCTGAACTGCCTTGTTACTTTAACTATTTTAGTCCCATCTGGCTTAGTTATCATGACATTTTCTAAGGAGAAAACAAACTGGAGATATGAGTTTCATGGTCTTTAGTGCCAGGGCTGGCTTTGAACCACAATCTTCAGATCTCAGTCTCCTGAGTAGTCAGGATTACAGGTGTGAGACACCATGCCCAGCGAGTTGGTTTTCAATTGAGCTGTCAGTAAAAAGTTGGAATGGATACGGGCATTTGGAAGGAGTGACACAGGGTGGTGTAGTTTGGAGTTCAGGAGGAATACCAAGGCCAGAGAAGTGATTTAGTAATTATGAGCATCCAGAAAACATGCTTTAGGCTTGAGGTCCTGTTACTGGCCTCACCAATGTCCCTGAATCTGATCAAGGCAATAATCCCTCCTCCTTTGGAAGGAATAGGGCTGGTGAGTTTAGCAGGAATAGGGCCTGACATGGAAGAGGACTGTGGAATCCCCCTCCCCTACAACATTTGTAGAATATCACATATGTGCTATCATTAGGGAAACCTTGGTGTGCTAGAGTCAGCAGCGGCATGAGAATCTTTACTGTGCTGTGTCTCTTGGCTTTTTATGAACAGAACTCAATTCATTTCCCTGAAGGGATTAAGCTAAGAAATGGATTCACATGCACAAATCCCATAGGAAACCTACACACAAGCTGGAAGGATGAGGAGTTAACTGGCAATGAGAGAGTGTGACAGCTGTGAACTCTCTTTACCAGGCAGACTCTTTTATGCCTGTGCATTTTGGAGATGGTACTGTAGGTTGGAAGGTGGCTAGAAGAGTCCCAAGTTTAAGAAAGAAGTATTCTGGAGTGATAACTTGATTAATCACCCTTCACTGATGTCTATATCAGAGTTTGCACTGAGCACTTAGACCTAGAGAAAGTCTCATGCACAAACATTTTTGCTGCATACCTTCCTTTTACTAGGTTTATGCACATCATAAACCTAGTAGTTTAGCCCTCACTATTTTTGTGTTTTTGATAATACTTTGGGATTGAACTCAGTGCCTCTTGTTTGCTAGGCAAACTCTGTCACTTTCTGTCTTTAACCACTTTATTTGCTTTTTATTTCAGGTAGATAACAGGTTCTTGCTTGGGCTTGGCCTTGGACTGTCTTTTTTTCGGCATAGCTACGATTTCAGTCATACACCACCACACCTGGCCCTATCTGTATATTTCTTCAGAGCAATGTATTGTGATGATTTGTAGGTCATCTGGTAATAATTTTTGCTTAGATTGGTGCATTTCAGAGAAAACTTTTGGAGGGTACTTTAGTCTTACAAGTAAGTCATCTCTAATTGTAGGTGCGTTTCTAGGATGATTTCCACAGATGGCCAATGCAATTGTTATATACTGGCTTTTATTTCTGTTTCTTAGAGCATGATTTTCTCTTCTGCTTTCATAATTGGGAGATTAGCAATCTATTGTTCTAAATACTTTCTAGAGCAGGAAAAAACATGACATGAATCTACTATACTAGAAGTCCTAAGCTGCCCAGGAAGGCCTGTTTCAGAGAAGTCATAGAAAAGTAACCCAAGAACACATGGCTAGAAATGGAAATCCTGACTCACCACAAATCTGCACCCAAGGGATCTACTTTGGTAATTCAACATTTAGTTCTTATAGTTGAAGGGTCTCATATAAGAGATTTTTAAACTAAACCCTGAAAATAAGAGAATAGGAAAGGTAGCTTTTTATTTGATAAATGCATCTATAGTGCTGTGATATATCTATCGTTTTTGCATTCAATTCTAGCTACTACAATTTTTAAAGAATACAGACAAACTAGGGCATCTTAAAGCAATGGTTTTCAGTCTTTATCCACCATGGGTCCTGAGACTGATTACATTCACAGAATGAAATATTCATTTGAAAACTTTTCATTTCTTCCCAGGTTGTAGCAAAAATAAATAATACAAAAAATAAGTTATCCTTAATTCTAGGTGCAATACTTGGGGTAATTTACTCTTTCTTTTCTTACTAATCACAGGAGGATTATTTTGGAAAATCAGGACTTACCTCCATTGATATAACATTGGAAACTAGGACCTAATAGAGTTAGAATCATACTCTAAGCAGTGATTCAAGAAACTGGATTCAGGACATGATGGGGATTTCAAGTGTTTGGTAGAGATTAGATTTTTCTTATCACATTCCTAGACCTATTCCTAAGAACAAGACTAAGCTTAACTATGGATTAAAGCTATAAGGTAAGACTGACAGGGTAGGAAAACACATCTAATAAGGTGATGTGAGAAGACAGAGTGAATCTTCTGTGAAGGTGCCAAGTCCCCTATCACTGGGATGGTTTGAGCAAAGGCTGAAGAGCCACTTATCTCAGAAAATCAAGCTCTGTATAGGGGCTAGAGAAGCTGTGTTTTAAAGTTCATTTCAACCTCAAGCACACCAAATTAATAATAATTTTATTAACTAAATTACTGACTCCCCATTATATATGAAACATCAGGCAAATATTAATGATCTAATGAATAACCAACAAATCCAAAATTTTAAGTCATTTGGCTTGTAGGAAACAGACTATGCATTTTATCTTCAAAACTCCCAAGCTGTGAAAAGTGCTGGCTTCTAAAGAGATTGTAGATTATTGATTGTGGTTGAAAAAGAATCCTTGAAAAGAAAAGTTTTCCAGGAGCCATTGCACTAGAATAAAGGAGTCCTTGACAATAAAGGGGAGTTAAGAATAAAGGAGTCCTTGGTATTTGTCAAGAATTTATTTTCCCCCAATACCAAGCTTATGATAAATGATTATTAAAGTAAGCTTGTCATCTATTTGCTGTCTAAGGTTTTAGTATATAAAAGTCATGGGAATTGTAAAATTATATCAAGAAAGAATATTAGGAAAGAGAAGGCCTAACTGTCCAAGGTTGTCCCTGTGACTGACATTCTTTCTCTCTCTCTCTCTCTCTCTCTCTCTCTCTCTCTCTCTCTCTCTCTCTCTCTCTCTCTCACACACACACACACACACACAGAAAATTCCTGCTTATGTGTAACTTTGAGCATCTGTATTGAACCTGCCTATATTTGTTTTAGGTGATCTTTCACTTTCAGATGTTGAAAGAATACAAAGTTTTCTTAACCTGATATTATAATGGGCATCACACTAAACACATTTTTATCCACATGATTCTTTCTTTAAATTTAGCAGAAGGCAGTAAGACCATTTCTATTTTTCTTTGTAGCTACTTAGATGTGTTGGTACTTAGACTTTGCTGTAACAAAGAAAATTTTGTTCAACTATTAGAGTTAAACTGGAAGCATCATGGAAAGCCACTGTATTCTGATGGCTGGTAGTTAATAAGTACTAGAAAAAATGCTTTGCAATCAGTAACATAGAAGAGAAAGAATCCAAGAGTAATTTTCACTCTAAACACAATTAAAGTCTTTGATTTCAGTATCCTAAACACTAAAGAGAGTACATAGGACACAGAAATAACTTTTAGGAAAAGGAGAGCTACCCTACTTTCTAGTTATTGCAGACTGGGCACACTGGCTCATATCTATGCTTACTTGGGAAGCAGAAATCATGAGGATCATAGTTGGACAAAATTAGTGAGTTAAGCTCAACAAATAAGCTGAGATTTGAGGTTAGCCCCTGCCTTTACCCTCCCAAACCCTAAAACACCAGACAGATCCTGTCTAAAAAATAACTAAAGCAAAAAAGTGCTCTCTATTTCATAGGTATGTGGCTCAGGAATGTAGCACCTGTCTTGTTCAAGTTCAAGGTTCTGAATTCAAAGCCCAACCCCAGTATGCACACATTTGTATATGGACATATGAAAGTACATACATGTGCATGTGCGCACGCACACACACACACACACACACACACACACACACACACATTCTCTTTCTGAGACCATGTCTGTGTGACTGATTAAAAAGTGAAGATTCCAGCCATCATCAAGTTGTTAAATATTTAGGCTGCCAAGTCATTTATTTGACTGATGTTTGTCCCCTTGGAGTTGACTGACTGACTTGGCTCAAGGTAGACCCAGCAGGAGCCATAAGTTGAAGTCCTGTCAGCCAATGTGTGAATTTCCATACATAACCAGTTTGACTTATGTTGGTGACATTAGGCACCAACATCAATCACGACAGTCCAATAATTGGTACATGGGCCTTGTCTGACAGGAATGATTTCTTGGCCATTCTCGTGGTTAGTGACACTGAATACTCAATGATTGAACAGCATTGGACAACAGACTGAAGAAGTCTCTTTCCTTGAAAACATGTCCAGAATAGAATGTAATGGAGAATTTGTCAGTGATCATGAGTTCATCTAAGTCTGAATTCAGCTCTAGAATATGAACAGAGAATGAACCTCCACTAGGAAAAACTGGGCCACTAGGAAAAACTGCTTATTGATATGCAGTAGAATATGGCAAAGGTGATAGATAATCTCTTACTTCTGTGACTACATTTCATTATGTAAGTCTGTCTTGCCAACAAAATTTTTATAGAGTCATCTTCTCCATGCTGGCTTTGAAGAAGCAAGATTCTTTTTTTCCTCAATTGAATTATTTATTTTTTTAATTGTTAGGATAATGTACAGAGGGGTTACAGTTACATTTGTCAGGTAGTAAGTACATTACTTTCAAGAAGCAAGATTCTATGAGCCCTGTGTCTATAAGAACACAGATTTTGCCAATGGAAGTAAGTCCTTTAGTACCTGAACTTCCACATAAGAAGCCAGGCCTGACTGACCTCAAAGTCCTTGCACAGGATCTAAGTATGTGTGTCTGAACTTCTGACCCACAGAAAAAGGGATGCTAATTTGTATTTGTGTGTGTGTGTGTGTGTGTGTGTGTGTGTGTGTGTGTGTTTTGTGTGGTTTTTTTTGGTCAGTCTTGGGACTTGAACTCTGGGCCTGGGCATTGTTCCTGAGTTCTTCAGTTCAAGGCTAGTACTCTACTCCTTGTTATTTTATACTGCTAGAGTTGAAGTACTTTGTTACATTTCATTTTCTACAGCCTTTTTTGGATAATAGAATTGGTGTTCAGGATAAGTTATCCACTTAGGAATCAACTGGAAGCTACCAGAGCCTTCTAACTTCCCCCAATTAGCACTGAATGTCAGCTTGTCCAAAGGTGGAAGAAAGAGGGTTTGAAGTGGAGTCTACTTCCCTACCATCAAGTTTAATTATTTTTGTGTTCATTGTTAAATGAGACATTTACGTTTAGAGAAAATAGAAATATGATTGAAATCCTACAAATGGTTATATCTTAGATTTGAATTTATGGATTCCCTGTGGGAGAACAAACCTGCCTATGGAAGTTGGACTTAGGTCAATAAAAAATAATACAGTAACACGGTACTCTGTATGATCAAAGGCTTAAAAAGTTTAGTGAATTCTCTCTCATTTACATTCTCACTTTCTCTCCCTCTCCTCCCTTCTCTTATACTATCCAAGTTTTAACTCAGGGCTTGCTTGACAGGCACTGTACTACTTCAGCCCCTCCTCCAACTTGGGCTTTTGCTGGTTATTCTGCAGATGGAATCTCACTGACTTTTCTATACTGAATGGCCTCAAACCATAATCCACTGATCTCAGTCTCTTGAGTAGATAGGATTACACACCTAAGTTGCCAGTGCCTGACTACCAATATTTTTTCTAATCTTCTTTGACTATAGAATCTTTTCCCAACCACCTACTTATTTTTCCTTAATATCACAACCCAGATCATATTCATATGAAACTAGTTACTTCTGCTATCCAGAGGCTTTGAGCCACCCAGTCTTTCCATATTTCCAGGAGTTGCTATAAGGTACAAATCTGGAATCAGGCTCTCCAGATCCAGGTGTACTGGATAGATAACAAAACCACTGGTGAGTGTATCTCTGCGAAAGATATGAAGCATAGGTTAGGAAAAGTGATAACGATTTTGCCCATTCAAAGCTTTTGGATCTTCTCCAAGTTCAGAAATAGTTTCTGGAAAGTCAGTCTAGATGTCAAAATTGTGGGCTAATCTATCCCAGTTCAGTTCTGACCTGGTTATTTAAATGCTATTAATGACTGAATTCCAACACAGAATTGATATTCAGTTTGAATGGACCTCAAACTGCTATCTGAAAGGGTTATATGTTTTCTAAGTCCTGAGAATCACTCAGTAGAAGTCCATAGAAAGTGTCTAGTCTGATACATGAAGTTAATATCATTTCCTCTTTATTTGCTAGGGGATGAGTACTTCCTCACTGCTTACAACAGGCCACAAATACATAAAAATATCCAAACATAAGAAGTTTGAAATAACTCCCAATATGTTAAACTCCTAATTTGATAGAGATTTCATGAACTCATTGGGGTTATACCTTTTGAACTATAATTGAAAACCCCATATAATCTAACATCTGCCTCTACAAGGTACTCAGTCTCCTTTAATAGAAATTCTGGTTATTTTATCTCAATTATTTGGGAACTAGCTCCGTCTTTTTAGAAAGAAACAGCAAGTAGTTCTAGGAGGTAACAGCGAATAGAGAAACCATGGAGATGACTGCCTTTAAAAAACGGTTGTGGTGGAGGAATCAGATTAGCATATTAATGAAGGTCTTCACATCCAGTAATGATCTCATTTGCTTATACAAACACATGACAACATTGGGAAAAATATCTTAACCCTTTTTTCTTTTGGTATGTTGAGTTCATTTTGGTAAAACAGTAAGGATGGCTACTGCAACGCTCTGAAAGTCAGAGCCAAATGTTACATCTCCATCTTTGGCATTTGTTTTCATGGGCTGGTTGTCGCTTGTTTGCCCAGTTTTTCCATCTGTAAAACAAGGAACTGTAATCAGAGGACTGTTATAATGTTTTTTGATAAACCTTTGCAAAGCAATGTGCTGTTGCACGTAATGGGCTCCATTCGTTATTAGCCCAGTTGATTTTCATTTACACTTGGCTCTAACAATTAGCTTGAGCAGGTGTGAAGGTGATGGAGAGACTGGGACATCCAGAGGTCAGCCTTGGCTGCATGTGATAAATTAACCATTATTATCAGCAGTGAAAGTGGTTCTTTACGCTTGTCAGCAACAAACAAAGGGACAACATATCTCACATAAATTCACTGATCAGAGCTGCGCTCACTGAGGGATGAGTTTCCTTCTAAATCCTACAACCAGAGGGAGGGAAGCAAAGACTTCACATAAGTAGAAGTGGAGAGGTTGCCTTAGCCTAGCTGATACAATGGTGTGTGAATGTCCCAGTCCCCGTTGTCTTGCAAAACTTGCCCAAAAAACTGTCATGTGCCTCAACTGGTAGTGAGAAGATCCTGCGAATGCTTAAGGATTATTATTGGATAGAAGGTTGGTGTATATATATATATATATATATATATATATATAGTTATTACATAGGGCACATAGAGATATATATGCCCACATACCATTCAACAGACTTTTTTTTTGCCAGTCCTGAGGATTGAACTCAGGGCTTGGGCACTGTCCTTGGATACATTTTGCTCAAGGCTAGCGCTTTGCTGCTTGTACCACAGCGCCACTTCTGGCTTTTTCTGTGATGTGGTACCAAGGAATCAAACCCAGTGCTTTGAGCATGTAGGCGAGCACTCCACCACTAGGCTATGGCTCCTGGCCTCAACAGATGTTTTTGAACGGTTCCTTATAATTGGACCCATGTATGTTCAGCACCCCTCAGTTCTCTATCGTTTTTACCAGTACTGGGGTTTGAACTTAGAGCCTCCCACTTGCTAGGCTGGTGTTCTACCACGTGAGCCACATCTCTAGCATGACTTTTTGTTGGCTAGACATGTTTCCTGGACTTTTCTAATCCTAGTTGACCTTGAATTCTGGTCCTCCAGATCTCAACCTCATGAGTGGCCTGAAACAGCCCTTGGACTAGCTCCTCTGTATCAGTTTTACAAAACCATAACAGAGGTAAACTTCAGAAATAAGTTGTAGTAGTGTCCACAGAAAACAATACCCACCTTTACCAAGTCTACATATTTTAAACCCAAGTCTACATATTTTAAATCCATTGGGTTTAAAATACCCACCTCTTCCTGAAATAGGAAGTGTTTTCCCACTTAGTCCTTCCTTGGCAAGGAGGCTCACTGAGCACATCCACAGGTGAAACAGTCAAAAGATCAGGTGACATGTCTCTACTGGTGTCTCATGCCTATAATCCTAGTTACTCAAGAGGCTGAGATCTAAGGATCGCAGTTTGAAGCCAGCTCTGGCAGAAAAGTCCTCATGAGACTCTTATCTCCAATTAACCACTCAAAAACTGGAAGTGTTGCTTTGGTAGAGTGCTAGCCTTGAGCACAAAGAGGTTTAAGGACAGTGCCCAAGCCCTGAGTTCAAGCCCCACAACCAATAAAAATAACTAATTAAATAAACATAAGGTGGTAGTTGGTAGTTGCTATCCATGTGCCCACACCCCATCCATATATGTCAATGTTATAGGAAAAGCTAAGGACTGAATATTTGTTACCCTTCATTTCTCAATGTGAGTATTTGTGGAAATAAAGCCCACAAAGACATAAATTATATATTCATAAGTCTGGAGTCCTGATCCAGCAGGATAGTGTCCCTAAAGAAGAGACAGCAGTGTCTGTATTATCTTCCTCAGCTCCCCTCTCCCTTGCCCTGTATAGGCTATGTGGGTACACAGTGAGCTAAGGAAGAGAACCCTGAGCAGAAACCAAATTTGCTGGCATGCTGATTGAAGAATTCAACCCTCCAGAACCGTGACAACTGTTTGTTAAAAGACAGCCTAAGCTGAGTTTGGTGGCTCATGCCTATAATCCTAGCTACTCAGGAGGCTGAGATCTGAGGATCATGGTTCAAAGCCAGCCTGGGCACTAAAGATGGTGAGATTCTTATCTTCAATTAACCACTAAAAAACCAGAAGTGGTGCTGTGGCTCAAGGGGTAGGACAGTAGCCTTGAGCTGAAGAGCTCCAGGACAATCTCCCAGGCCAAGAGTCCAAACCCTACAACCGCCACTCTGCCCCCCCAACCCGCAAACAAACAACAATAGATTGTGCAGATTAAAATAGGAGCTAAAGAGCCAGGCAGGCACTGGTGGCTCATACCTGAAATCTTATCTACTCAAGAGAGAAAATAGGAGCTAAAAACTTGATTAGTAGGGCAGGGGATATGAATGGATGAATGGGAGTAGTTCAAAGTGGGCCTAATTTAAGAATGTTTAGATTGAGACTATATTTAATAATTCCTAATAACAATCTACATCCACTTTTGCTCTTGGACTGGTAAGACCCTCTCAGAATAATTTTTTGGTCTTTTCCTTGGGGATTTCTGCCTGGCTGTCAGCTCTTGTGAGTTACTTGACTGGCTGACTTAACTGAATAAAGGAGACCACTGGGTTTGTGTTGATCAGGCTGCAGGATAAGGCCCAAAATACTTAGACTATCCAAAAGTTTTGTTTATTTTTAGATAATTATAAGATATACCTGAATACATTAATCAATTTTCTATTATAATGTTTTCCCACATCAAAACAATAAATGTTTTCTAGGCATGGAGGATTACGCCTCTAATACCCTAAGTACTTGAAAGGAGATATTGGGAAGAATGAGGTTTGAAGCCAGGCTGAGCAAAAAGTGAGACATTCATCTCAATCAATAACCTGGATGTGGTGGTACATACCTTTCATACCATCTATGCCATACATAGAGGGATCAAGGTCTGAGGCCAGCCTGCTGGCCTTCTGCTAAAAATAATTAAAGAAAAAAAGGGTCCAGTTATGACACAGTAGTAAAGTGCCAAGCACAAAGACCTAAGTTCAAACCTCGGTATTACCAAAACAAACAAAAACAAACAAAAACCTCCAATCTTCTTTGCTAGGCTTGTGGCATTTTTTTTCTGATCTGTTTACATGACTCTTAAAAGCAAACTGAAGATTGATCCATTTTTTTCATGTATTTTTTATTGTAATTAATAGAAGGATTACATTAGATTGATCCATTTTTTATGACTTGTTTTTCATCTATGAAGATCTTACATAATAGCAGTTCCAGTTTTAATTACATTCTAGAACATGTGTTTTAATGACTACTGTATATTTCATTGTGTGGATGTACCATAATTAACTAATCTTGTAGTCCTGGGACACCTAAGGACAGCCTACTTCCAAACCACTTTGTTTAATTGGAATGCTCCTATATCTACATATGATAAATTTAGTTTACTTTAAGTGCTCTACAGAATTGTCACCCAGGCTATCAGCAAGCGATGCAATCCTTGGGCTTGTTCAGTGGTAAATCCAGGTCCAAAGGCCTTCAATGTGCCTGCCTCATTTTTTACTGTATAAAATTATTCACCCTTGGATAGAATGTGTCATTCCATTTGGAATGATGGTTTTGATGACTGAAGCTTATTGTAAAATGAACTATTGCTAAGATGCTTTTCATATGTCCTTTCAGGACATATGAAAAATGAACTGGGATACATGAATTCTAGGCAAGAGACTTTGTTCTCCATTTGTCTCTTTTTTTCTTTGTGGCAGCATAGCGCTTGAACTCAGGGTCTCACGCTCTCACTGGGCTTTTTCACTCAAGGCTGGTGCTCTACCATACTTCCACTTCTGGCTTTTTGCTGGCTAACATTAGCTAAGAGCCTCACAGACTTTACTCAGGCTAGCTTCAATCTGATCCTCAGTTTGAACTGAGATCTTCAGATCCTAACCTCCTGAATAGCTAAAATCATAATAGGCATGAGTTACCATTTTTCATCAAAGGGTAAGGTCTTAACTTTTAGAAAAATAGAAGAACGTGACACAATAAGAAATCTTAACCTGAGCTGGGTGCTGGTGGCTCCTGAACCTGTAATTCTAGCTAGGCAGGAGGAGGCTGAGATCTTCATTTTAGAATCTGCATGTGTAATTTCTCTTCAGTTATCTGTAAATTGACTGAAACTTGACCACTTATGGGTCTATCTTTAGTTCCCTTTGAAGTGAGAGACATCCTCTTTTCTGTTAATGATATTAAAATGGCAAATAAATTCAGGTTCAATGTGTGCTATGTGAGTAAATTAAATAGTTGGCAAAATTTCCTCAATATGTTAGATAACTTTTCATATGTAAAAGAATAGACTTTATAAACAATTCTTTTCTGTTTTTTACATTGTTTCCTAAGGCTTTTGGATAATATAATGAGTTTCCTGCAAGTTACTATGTATAATAAGAAAAATGATAAAAGTGAAATTCCTTTTATCTTCTGTAATGAAGTTCTTGCTAATTACAAGTCAGTGCAGTTCTATTTGATATCCATCTATAATCCTGTGTGTTTTCCAGACCACTTACCTAAAATTTTCTGATAGAAGGCAGGACCCAAGGGCAAACCTTAGAAATTGTGCCCTGGAGTGTCTCCTGAGGCCAATGTTAGAACAAACCAGAATATCCAACAAGAGCAATAGACAGATCGGAAGATGAAGAGCCGGAAGCAGTTACAGTTTTCCTAAGATATGGGAGCCATCATTGCACTTGAATAAAGACTAACACAATTTCATTGTCTTTTAAAAGGATAATTGGTGTGCTGTGATGAAGGAACAGAGACAAGGAAAACACTGTGGGGAATCGACCTGGTTTCCAAACCTCTTTGATTTTTTTCATTTGGCAATCCATGCAACACCCCTTTCCTCAAATAGAAGGTGAGAATTTCACACAATGCTTGCTTTCTGATTGTAATTTAGCCAGATAGTTTCTTTTCTATGTAGTTATCTTATTGCATTAATAAATTATTGGTCAATTCTTGATTTAACCACCCTAACTGATGGAAACTTAGTTTCCATCACTGGCTTGGAAGATGCAATAGAAGAAATATTCTGAAAATTAGGTCTCTTGCTCATTGTCCTTTTTAACAACTTTCTATTTGTTCCCAAAGCATCAAGCTGTCTGAGATAGTGTTGGAATTTATTTCAGAAGGAAAGCAAAAGAAAACACTTTGGCAGTTTTCTGATTCTGACACTCCCAGGCAGGAATTTACAAGACTTTCTAAACATCAACAGGTCATTATCTTGGGTTTGAATGCCTAAGTTCACCTCCTTACCTTTTTCAATGGTAGTACTGGCGTTTAAACTCAAAGTCTTGTGCTTACTTTGCATATTTGATCCATCAACCCTTTTGCTTTTTGTTATGTTTCAGATAGGATCTCACTTTTTGCTTGTGCCAGCCTCAGGCTGAAATATTTCTACCTATATCTCCCAGCACCTGAGATTTTAAGAGTATACTTCCATGCTGGGCTTATTTTTTGAGAGAGGTTCTCATTAACTTTTTGCCACGTTGGCCTCAAACCACAATTCTCTTGATCTCCTCTTAACTTTAAGAAAAAAGTCAGACAAAAAGAAGAGGAAGTGAGGAAGCCCATGGGCTACTGAAACAGGCATGCCTGCAGAGCTTAGTCTAAAAGTACAAAGCACATTGTATTTGGAGATACAAAGCTATCAGCCAGCCAGATGGGACCACAGAGCAGCTGTGACAGCTCCAGGGCTAAGGAGAGGCCACAAAATTATAAAACTATTGCAGGGAACATTGACCCAAGAGACTAAGGTCTCGCAATTCCTGCCATGAGAGTGGCAGTACACTATATACATCTATATAGATTAAAAAAAAATACTCCCAGAAGAGCCAGCCGGAATATGCCCAACACACTTTTTCCTCAAGGTCATGAAAATACGCATACTACCACCTCTCTATTCACCCACTTGCTCTTACAGGGAAAGAAGAAGAGAAAAAGAAGAAAGGACTATCTTACACATTCAATCTAGAAGGATTAAGAATAATTAGAACAGATTTAGCTGGAAACCTGATCAGTTAGCTAGTTTCTTCTCACCAGCAGTAGGGAGGAACTTGTAAAGGAAAGCAACAACTGTAGATACAATGAAGATTCCTTGTAATTTTAAACCACTGTAAGCTAAACTTGTGCATCTATAATAGATTGGCAATTTGTGCTGTTAATTGGCCAACTTCCTGAAACATAAAGCTAAAGGAAAAAGCACTGCATTTCTTGGGCCATTTCAATTCCAGAATGTTAGTACCATTTACCAAGTGGATTAAGCCATTTCTGTCTGAACGTATCATGGGAAGTGATATTCAATAGCATAGGCAAGCAATGCACACACAAGGTAACTAACATTTACATTCTTGTTTTCTTTTCTCTTCTTCCTTCTCCTCCTTCATCCCCTCTCCTCCCTCTATCATCACTTAAACTATGTCCTTAGCTGATCAGCATTTAAATTCTGACATACATATTTTGAAGGTTGAAGGCTAATTATAGAAGCAGTGTATGACTTCATTAAGAAATAAGTTTAAGGGTTGGAGTTGTGGCCCAGGTAGTTGAGTGCCAGCCAATGAGCTAAAGCATCAGATGTAGGGTTCATGTCTCAGTTTCAAAAAAAGAAACCAGTTTAGAGGTAAGAAAGGCAAAGAATAACTTTTGAACAAATACCATAAAAGGTGAAGAAAACACTACTCTGTTGGGTACTTATTTTATATTTTGAACATTATGCTAAGGAAATTTTAAAATGGAACTACTTTCAGAAAGGAATGAAGGAAAATAGAGGATTCAAAACGTGCCACTATAGCATGTTTCCTCTATAGTAAAAAATTTAAAAGGCTGACAGTGACTAGCTTTAAAGCACCTCAAGGTATCCGGGATGTGTTCCTTTGCAAAGGGCATCAAAAGTTGATTTGTTTGATAAAAAAGTGAAATTTGGTATGGGGAATAATGAGGTCAGATAGTGCATGCTAATTAGAAGCTGAATGAACAAGGCAATAAAGGTGAATTTTTATTAATTTTCCTGGGAAATAGCTGCCCAAGAAAAGCATTTCAGTTGAGGTACTTTCATCTCATTTCTAAACGTTTCTATCTCAAAATCTCTCTCAGCAAGTTGTCTGTGATTGTACACGTCAAGTCTGAGATGGTGAAGGCTGAGCAGATGATTTATCAGAAGGGGACCGGGATATGGGCCTTCATGTGGCCATGATGTTAAGGAATAACGCTTGTGGTGGATTCCGTCCCCAAAGAGCCAGGTACTTTTGCACAGAAACAAACTACCTCTCGACATCCATCTACCTACAAACCTCTTGCCTTCAAACCTCTTGAAATCAATTCATTAATGACTGGGGTGGAGAGAAAAGAGAGGTGAGGAAGAAAGGGAAGATAGGTGAGCTAGAACTCCAGGAACAAGCATTTCAAATTATGCTTCCTGATTCTTAGTCAAATGCAAATCAGAAAGTAATCAGGGTAGATAATTTGTTAAAGGGATTTAATCCTGCACACAGGATCTGTTAAAAATTTTTTAGCTTGGAGCCATTTTCCTATGGTATTGATATAATGTAAATCTCTATGAGTAGAATCCCATTCTGGAAATCCCCAGAGTAACAGAAAACAAGACTGTACCTAAAAAACCTTAAGCAAAAAGAAAAATTTTAAAATCCATTTGTGATATCGTCATTATAGAAGGACTAAAATTGCATATAACGATCTCATCTCACATAGGAGTAAAATTCAAGAAAGAATCCACTGTGGAATTTGCACAACTCCAAATGATTTCTGGGTGCCTGCTTTTAAATGACTTCACTGTAAAGCACTGATATCTCTTGCTCCTATGAAAGTACTTGATGAGTATTGTCTGATAGCTTGTTGGAGTCAGAAGTCTGCCAAGGACTGCTTCACATTTGGTTTGAAGTAGCTGTGTTTAGTGTATGGGCAGTTCAGTCAACTGCAGTTTTCTGCCCTAGATATTGCATTTTAATCTGGCAGATCTTAAAGCTGTCGGTGGGTTAGCTTCATCAGCTTCCAACTGGATCTATAGTCTGCAATTTACTTCATTATTGTACAGTGTCTGATATCAGCTAATTGTTTCTACAAAGATCACCTTCCTAGCACACTGAAGACAAAGGCCAAATCTTATACTTGTGTATTTTCTGGTTCCTCATAAAATACTTTTAGGTTCCCCATAGGAGAATCTCAGTGGCTCACGTCTGCAATCTTAGCTACTCAGGAGGCTGAGATCTGAGGATCAAGGTTCAAAGCCAGCCCGGGCACAAAAGTACCTGAGACTTTTACCTCCAATTAACCTCTAGAAAATAGGAAGTGGGGATTGGCTCAAGAGTAGGGGGGTAGCCTTGAGCTGAAGAGCTCGGGGACAGTGCCCAGGCCAAGTTCAAACTATATATATATATATATATATATATATATATATATATATGCACATACACACATATACGTATATATATACGTATACATATATATGTGTGTGTATATACGTATATATAGATATGGGGGTGTGGGGGTGTCTATACAAATGCAGCATAACAATTGCTTTTTTGTATCCTTACAGAACATCTATACAATGCATATATTTTCAAAACAGCATGCCAAAAACGTTCTGTTTTGTTAAAAGGAAGAAAAAAGAAATTGTCAAATTCTCACATTTCCCTGGAAGGATGCTATTAGTTCTTTGTGACTGCTTCTACTAACATGTTCAGCTGTAGATAACAGGCGACCCACTAGCCACATCACAGTCCAAATTCTACTGACAAAGAAAGGTCACAGTTATTCCTTTCTAAGAGCTTTGAGGATCAAAGCACATTGATTAAAATTTTAACTCCTTAGAATTTTACTCTGATGACTTGGACAGTATAAAATGATTTTATTCTCTTCCCGTGAGAAAAATTCTCAAGTGTTTCAGAGGGGTTATAATTACATAAGTCGGGTACTAAGTACATTTCTTTTTGGACAATATCATCCCTTCCCAGAAAGACTCCCACTTTTTGTCTCCCATCCCCATCCCCATTCACATCAAGTTTTTCTTTCTTTTTCTGTTTTTGCCAGTCCTGGGGCTTGAACTCAGGGCCTGAACTCAGGGCCTGAGAGCTGTTCTTGAGCTTTCTCAAGTCTAGAGCTCTACCACTTGAGCTATAGCACCATTTCCAGCTTTTTTTCTATGTATGTGGTACCAAGGAATTGAACCCAGGTGTTCGTGCATACTAGGCAAGCACTCTACCACTAGGCCAAACTCTCAGCCCCTCAAGTTTTTCTTAATAGCTTCACTCAAGTATATTTATCTAACACAATTAATGGTGTTAGTGTATTTAAGAGATTATATAATCACTAACCATTTACCTCCAAGTGTCTAATCTGACTGTCAAATAGCTGTTATTTCTCAAGCTTAAATTAAACCTCTGGGAACTATTTTTTATTTTAAAAAGAGAGAGATTATATAATCACAACCACAGTGGAGGGTCAGCATATTTCCATCATCTCAGAAAGTTACCTTTCCTCCATTTGCAGTCAATCATTAACTTCTATCTCTCCTACCCAAGCTCAGCCCCAACCAACTAATGTTTCCTGGCTCTAAGATTATTCATTTCTTCTGAAATCAGGAAAAGACTAGTGTGTGTATGATCTCTCCTCCTAGCCAGAGCAATAAGGCAAAAGAAAGAAATTAAAGGGATGTACAAATAGGGAAGGAAGAAGTCAAATTATTCTTAGACACAGATGATGTGATTCTCTACCTTTTCTTTATAAGCTTAGCTTCCTAGTGGTTGTCCATGGGTCTGTGCACATTAGTAATCAGCCAACAACTGAGAAGAAAACTTGCACGAACACAAGGTTTCTTTCCCAATTCCCAATGGTTGATCCACACATGAATTAGGGAACCCATTCAATGTTCATGTGTTTTCAAGTCTGCCTGCATTTTACTCTTCTTATAATATTTTAAAGCCTTGTTTAATCTTCCTGTTGTATGGACATAGTCATTCAGTTAGCCAGGATTGTGAAGAATGTTTATCAGAGATCTCTGTTAAGTTTGTGTCCTTTCATGTGGTGTGTTGCTTACTCCAGCTAGGATCATTACTCCAGATGGGAAGAGACGCAAGCTTTCAGCATTCACTGCTAAGCTGACAGGAACATGTTGGCTTTCTTGCCTAGATGAGACCTACAAACTGTAGCACTGACTGAAATGTGTTATGATGAAGACAGGACATGACCATTCCAGGTAAGAACATCACATACTTCAGACCCTCTCTGAAAGCCCTATGAGTGACAGTTGGCAACAAGGCTGTTTAACTATTGGATTGCGTGCCTGAAGCACTGGAATTTGGAAGAGCCTAATGTAATATTAGAATCTCAGAAGGAAAATGACTGAATAAAAAAATCTATAGATGGCTGGGAGTTTGGCCTAGTGGTAGAGTACTTGACTAGCATGCATGAAGCCCTGGGTTCAATTCCTCAGTACCACAAACACAGAAAAAGCCAGAAGTGGTATTGTGGCTCAAGTGGTAGAGCACTAACCTTGAGAAAGTTCAAGGACAGTGCCCAGGTCCAGAGTTCAAGCCCCAAGAGAGGAAAAAAAATCCATAACTATAAAACTGGTATGGATGGATGCTGGTGGCTCATGCCTGTAATCCTTGCTACTCATGAGGCTGAAATCTGAGGATCATGGTTTGAAGCTGGAAGTGGAGCTGTGGTTCAAAGTGATAGAGTGCTAATCGTGAGCACTAAAGCACAGGAACAGCTCCCTGAGTTCAAGGCCTAGGATTGGCAAAAAAAAAAAAAAAAAAACCCAAAACTCTGATATTAATGTTTCATTAAGTTTTTATAAAATGAAATATATTTACAAATCAACAATCCAGTTCAATTCATAGAATTTTATGTATATATATTTTAGATGGGATGTAATTTTTGATATGACATTAATATGGTAGGATTATTTTTTAAACTAAGAATGTATGGAATCGGTAGAGCAGCCCTATTAGTGGCTAGAAGTTTTATCTCTAGCTTTACCAGCAGTTCTGAGTTCATGTTCTCTTACTGCACTCAATACAAGAAGAATCCCATTAAATTCAAATCACATCTCTTCTAGCCGAGACTGCACATGATGAAGTCTAAGGGTGAAAGATGTGCTCCTTACCACCAAGTTGAAAGCCCCAGGAAAGAACAGCATTTTCGTTTCTTTCCTTTTTTTCTTTGCAAAAGAACAGCATTTTCAAGGAAGAAAGGAAGGATAGAAGAGACCAAGGAAAGGAGTTTGGGAGGAGAGAGGGAACAAAAGCAAGAGAGAGGAAGAGATGAAGAGAGAGGAAGAAAGGAAGAGAGGGAAAGAGGGAGAGAGGGAGGGGGGGAGGAAGAGAGGGAAAGAGGGAGAGAGGGAGGGGGGAGGGAGAGAGGGAAGGAAGGAGAGGAGAAAAGGAGAGGAGAGAGGGAGGGAGGGAGGGAGGGAGGGAGGGAGGGAGAGAGGGAGAGAGGGAGAGAGGGAGGGAGAGAGGAAGAGACAGAGAGAGGAAGAGAGGGAGGGAAGAAAGGAAGAAGGATTGAAGGAAGAAAGCAAGGAAAACTTGTAAGAAAAAAGGAGTAAATGCTTCATAAAGGTTGCGGGGGAGAGAAAAATGTACACCTGAAACTTTTGATCTGGCAAATAAAAGGCATATGCCAGGTACAGTGGCTCACACCTGTAATCCTAGCTACTCAGGAGGCTAACATCTGAGAATCATGGTTCAAAGCCAACCTCGGCACTAAAACATCTGTGAGACTCATCTCTAATTAATCACCAGAAAACCAGAAGTGACACTGAGGCTCAAGGGGTTAGAACAGAGCCTTGAGCTAAAGAACTCAGGCCCAGGGTTCAAGTCCCACTACTGACAAAAAATAAAATACAAAAGGCATATTTTCAAACAAATAACTATAATTCTTAGGGGTTTAATTACTGAGTTTAGGGAGGAAAAACAAAACACACAAATAAAATGTTTACTTTGTGTGAGGTCATGTAACATATGCAGGCTAGTCATGATCTTAAATGGATAATATAGGGGTTCTCTTGGTGGTTACCCTGGATCCAGGCTGGTGCCAGGTTCCTCGGACTACTTTAACTGGTAGCATGGGTTAAGGGTCTTTTGCCAAATTTTAAGTCAAAGATTCTCCATGATAAAAATCAAGTATACATATTCTTAAAACTTTTGGGAGCTGAATATATTGTTTTCTGTCTCTTCCGTAAAGGAGTTCTAGCATCTGGGGATGCAAGTAGACAGGAAAATAAACCTTTGGCCAAAGTCTTAGGAGCCACTGAGCCAATAATGGAAATGGAATGGGACTGCTGGTGGAAGAAGGGCTGCTGTTCGAATGGAAACAATCCAGTGACACTGTACATGGCTTCCAGAATTTACTAGGTATCTGACCACCCATGGTCACCTACATGATTCATGTCAGCTCCAAGGGGGATGCTAATTCAGGAGTGGATCCCTTTCTGCAGCTAATAAAATAGATCCAGAGAGGATAAGTGGCTGGTTCAAGGACACAATAAAGGCAAAAATCAAGCCTACCCATTTGGTCCCCAAAACAAGTGGTCCCTTCCAACTAATGATGAACATATTTTTATTCCACTTCCTTTTAGTTTGGTAAAAATGCCTGGATCCTAAGTCACTGGGTGAATACTTGATTGGTGTGCATGCCCACACCAATGTAAAGAAAACCATAGGGAGGACACTTTGGCACAGCCTTAAGAATGGCTTGTGAAGAAGGGCTAAAGAATGCACTTGGGGATAGGATATAGTGAGGGGCTAGTTACACACATTACCGGGTAATAACAGAAGTGTAAAAGCTAATAATTTTTGTTTTAGGGTCATTGATGGTGAGCCCAATTTCTTCAGTATCCAAAGTGTCATGTCAAATACTTCTTTTAAGAGTAAAATGGAATTAAGACTGATATTTCCAAAATACAGTGCATGAAGTCTTGATAGCTACATCCTAGCTTCTGAAGGGTTAAGGTGCTAAAGCAGAAGGAAGCCACAGATTGATTCAGGGGACAAAAAATCCCTTCTTTAGGGGTGAGATAGCAGATAGTTAGGCTCCTGGACTATATACATCTCTTTAGCATTTTTGTTTTTTGTTTTCCTGTGTTATTTGGGTTTTATTTTCAAGGCCTTTTATAAAATTGCATGGTTAGTTTGTAGATTATATACAAACAAGGTGTGCATAAGATCTGGTCATAGTTCACTGACCTCTATTGGAAAGACAGTTGTTATTGATAAGGTAAAAATCAGTTGCTAGAGGAAACAGAAGAGCAACAGAAGCTAAAATCACAGAGAAATGTGTTTTGTGACTCTCTATCATCAAGTAGACCATGCACAGCAGCAGTTGCATGTTTGAATAGTCATCTAACAGGAGGACTGATGTCATCAGTTGAAAGCTGATGAACCAAACAAGGATGCTGCTACTTCCAAAAGTATATCAGCCCCACTTGAGGTGAGAGGCAAGTCATTCTCGCACACTGAGCCTATTTTCTCCTCTTCTCTATGATGGGGATAATAAGAAGTGTCCTGTTCACCTTTCAGGGTAATTGCAAGGATCAAATGAAATTCTATATGTGAAATTGCCTTGTCAATGATTCCAACAACTGTTGAAGTGTTCATTGCTATTCATCAGCTTAGGCATAGTCAGCTGCCTAGTGAAGCATGGCAACCACAACACAAGAGACCAGGAACCCATGAAAGTCTTTATTCTGCAGATTACAATCTACTGAGAGAAGATGTGCAAAAGTGAGTAGGTCAACCCACATGCAGGACATATGTGCATAAGACCTCGTCTTCAGGAGCTTAAAGGTGGGCAAGGCTGAAGTGGCACCACCATAACTAAGTGATACAGTAGGTTCTAAAGTGTCCCACAGAGAGGTACTTAGCAACCTGGCTCTCTGAGAATGATTTGCCTTAAGTCCTTGGGGTTTGCTGTTGTTACCAGCTAAGCTTCCTTTAACTGAGCCCTTCCTATTTTCAGATGAGGTTGTAATTCCTTTATCTTACAGACTCCTCACAATTATCTCAAGAAATAGATCTTAGCATCTTTATTAGTCTCTTTCATCTGTGAGAGGAGACAGGCTTGAGTTCTCAAGGAAATATCACTGGCTGATCAAGGGAAGATTGGGGTTGATAAATGGTAATAAGTAGATGAGACTAGCCCAGTGGACTTGTTGGATGAATCAAGTTGGAAACACAGTTAGAAAGAAGAGGTCAAGGGCAATTATACAGGTTTTGACTCTAGAATCTAGCAAGGAAGTGTCAGGTACACTCCAAACTTCCTCAGGTCCTTTCTGCCACCTCAATAGGGGCACCATGAAAATCTCTATTCTAAAGATCCCAACCTAGTAAGAGAAGAGTAACAAAAAAGCACTCATGAAATGAAGTGCCCCTTGAGCAGCTTATTGTGCTTAATTCCTAGAAACTGTGGAGTCTTCCCCACAAAGGCTGTTGACTCTCAGTCCCCAAGTTGCTGTAGTAGTTAGGGCTGGCCCCTGTCCTTGACTAGGCTCAGATTTTGTCTCTGGGAAGAAGGACTATTGCTTCCACTCTCATGTAAATACAAGGCTACAATATCCTCAAGGCAGGAGCTGCCTCTCACAGTGATGAAACCTTAAAGCCTCACGCTTTATTTTACGGAACTATGGACAGAAAATTTTCCACTCTAGTTTCTACTTTTCCTTTCTTACCAGAGCACCCTGGACATCACTGATTCCTTTCACCCATATTTTTAAAAATTCATCCTTTAAAAGTAAGATCTATTTTTGAGTTGGATGAAGATAATTTTCCTTGCATTATTTCTTGGTATATATATATATATATATATATATATTTCTTTGATTATCTGACAACTAATGTAGAGTTTTGGAGCTCTGAGCCCAGAATTAGAGATATAGACTAAATAGACTAAATGCATTCTTTTCTGTATGTTTATTAGCACCTATTAGCTGTACAAGCTGTACATGCAGAACATGTACCTTGATCACATTCACCTATTTCACCATTCTGTCAAGCATTTTATCACACTCCATCCTTCTCCTCCAACCTCTCCCAAACCAATTTCAACTAATTTTGCTGCTTTATTTTTAAACCTGTATAAATTTTTAGTATATACCTCATTAAAAATTATTCTAGAGGCCATGAGTTTGGCCTAGTGGTAGAGTGCTTGCCTAGCATGCATGAAGACCTAGGTTCGATTCCTTGGTACACATACATAGAAAAAAATTCCAGAAGTGGTGCTGAGGCTCAAGTGGTAGAGCCCTAGCCTGGAGAAAGTCCAAGGGCAGTGCTCAGGCCCTAAGCTGGCAAAAAATTATTCTACAGAATATTCAAGAAGACTTATGTTTGATTTCTGTAGGATATTTTTTTTCTGTCTCTGGTGTATCTTCTGCTGCTTCTTGTCACTTGATGTTTTTGTTGTTGTTGGTTGTGAGACTTAAATTCAGGGTCTGGGCACATCCCTGAGCTTTTCTTTTTGCTGAAGGATAGCACTCTAACTCTTTGAGCCACAGTTCTACTTCCAGTTCTCTATGGTCAACTCGAGATAAGAGTTCCCCTGCCTGGACTGGCTTTGAACTATGATCTTCAGATCTCAGCTTTCTGAATACCTAGGATTACAGGCATGAGCCATCAGATTCAGTGCCACTTGCTTGTTTTTCAATATCTACTTTGTTATATAGTCATTGTCAATATAGTAGTTGCACTTGAACTCAGGAGACTTCCTTAGTTTGCTTGTTCACATGGCTGGTGCTGTAGCACTTAAGCCAGATCCAGATTCCTGCTTTTTGCTGGTTATTCTGGAGATAGAATTTCACACTTTTCTGTCCAGGTTAGTTCTGAACCATGATTCTTTAAGTCTCAACCTCCTGAGTAGCTTGGATTACATGGGTGAGCCACTGACATACAGTTTTCTCGTCACTTGTTTACTTCTCATGTCATACATATGAGTTTCTGACTTAAGATATGTTCTGAGCTGGGAAATCAGAGTACCTTTCCTGGCACTTGGTGGTGCAGAAACTCAGAGTCTCTAGGACTATCCTGTGGCTGTGATCAAAGCGAACTTTGGAAAAGAATTTTTAGATATCCAGCTTAAGAATTCTTAGCTTAATTTCAGAACCTCAGCTATGTTACAGATAATCAGGAGTGACTACAAAGCATTTTCAAAATGCCTTTGCCTAGTATATGCATGCCAAATAGCTCTTTTCCCATAGGGCAATGTCCCCACAGGCTAACGAAGTATAATTCATTTCATCTTCTTTGCTTCTTCTGTTCTTTTTGTCAGACCATAAATGGTTTTAAAGTTGCTCTCAGAATCTTCACTTTATCATATCTCTGCTACTGGGTTTTACAGAACTACACATGGCTAAAGGTCCATGAGGAGCAGTATATTTTTTACCGCGCGCACGTGTGTGTGTGTGTGTGTGTGTGTGTGTGTGTGTGCGCGTGTGTGTTTCCCAACAGTGTGTTAGTTCAGAAGTGCCAAATTCTATGAGCTTGTACTTTTCTTGCTTTGTTGATTGCTAATTGATTTAATTGTCCTTAGCTTCTGTAACCTTTGGGTCATCATCAAGCCTAAGAACACGGTATATATCTCATTTCCACACTCAGTTCTTCCCTGAATGGTATGCAGGATTCGGTAAACAGGTCAAGTTGTGAGTATAATTTATATTCATTAGCACTAATTATTATGTACATTCGGCTAGAGGCTGAAACACATCTTTTATAGATGGAAAGAATTCATAAAAAAGGCTAGTTCTGCATATTACATTGAATATGGTGTTCCCTTTTCTCATCTTTATTTCTGTTTGTTATGATTCTATGTATCTCTATCAAGAAATTTATTATTTCCCTTGTCTGACAGACTCGTTTCCTTTCTCAGCCAGAAGAGCAAGGGAATGTAGATGATGGCCACAAATGTCTCTGGTGTCTTATAGCCTATCTCTTCTTTTACCCTTAGCCCTTTATTCTTCTAGTACTTTTCTGTGTACTCAGATTTGCATGGGAAGATATTGGTGAATCTGACTCTTCAATCAAGGGCCTCAGTGTAAGGGGACACTTGTGCAATCATTGCCTGAGTTGGTGGTTAACCCAGAGCTTTTCAACACACAAGATGGGTGGCTGGGTCACCAGTGCCATGAGACTCGACAGGTCTTCCCACCTACGATCAGCAGATGGTAATTTAGCCTCATCTGCTCTGCAAAAACGTGGTCATCCAGGGAATAGCATGGAGGCAGAGCAAGGGTCAGCCATTTGGCACATCCCTTTTAGAAGGTTGCTGACCTCTGATCTAATCCACTGGCTTATTCATCGCTACTCTCCATTTTACAAAGTGCTGGGAACTCGGAGGACTTGCTTGGTCTGCACTTCAGGGGACTGGTCCTCAACCTGGAGTTGAGCTCTTATTTCTACTTGCACTGTGTGCAACTTCAGTCTTGGAGAACAAAAGTCTGAATGTGCTGTTTCCAAAGTGCAGATTTCATGGTGGTTAAATATAAACTGTTGTGAAAACAATTCCTAAACTGCATTAAGTCTCTCCCACTTCTGAACGTAAAACTTATTGACTAATCTTAGAGGTCAAATTTTAGAGTTTATTTAGATTTCTTAGTTCAATCAATTTCCAAGTCTGACCACATTAGAACAAGTTATCAGATGTGTGCTATCTTCAAGTGTGGCCACACTAAGTTTTGATGTATCTATGCTGTAGGTGTTTCTGCTATGCGAACACAGACTCCAACAGAAAATGAGACATTCTCAGCTAATTCCTCTTTTACAATTTACAATATATCTGATGTTATTTTTATGTTGCTTTATTTTATCTTATTTTGACAGGGTCATGCTATGTAGTCCAGGCTGGCCTCAAACTCAAGATACTCAGCCTTACAAGTTCAAGGATTACACATCTGTATCCACCTGCAATTTAAATAGTAAAATCAATAGAACAAATATACATCTACGGGTCATTTAAAGTTTAGGCAAGCTTAGTTTTAAAAAAGCTATTACAAAGTACTTAATAGTGTCTTTTTAAGCTTGTCTATATTTAAAAAGAGTGGGTTTTCAATTAACATATATTGGTTTAATTCATTGAACCTGTCGGCAGAGGTTAGGGACAATTTATCCTTCCCTTTCCTTTCAATGTATATCTTTGCTCGTGAAAGCATTAGTTTAAGAAGTTTATGATTTGAAGAAGATAGAAAAGTCAGCCTGGGCTGGGTGCCAAGCATGGGCTCTTTGGGATGCACTGAGAGCCAAGTCTGAAGAAGAGACTAGAGAGAGATGGCATTGACATAGAGGTGACCCAAAGGATATGGGCACACACTTTGGAATTTTGGAGCAGTTCATGACAAAGTAGGAATCTAGAAATCCAGATTCTAGTTTAGGCTCTATCACTGCCAAGTGGCAAGATCTTGAGTGACAGTCTCAACTTCTGCAGACTGAAGGTTTCATTTGCATCATGGGAGTAACAGTCTGGTGTTTGTGAAAAGCTAATGAGATGTGGAAATACGACTTCTAATATGACCAGCAATGCCTACCAACTGAAGGTGTATCACATTTGTTGGCTAAAAGGCCAAATCAGCTTTTCTAGTTATTGTTTAAATGTTATTTTTATCTTTGTGTGTGTGTGCGTGTGTGCGTGTGTGTGTGTGTGTGTGTGTGTGTTTGTGTGGTCCTAAGCTGGAACTCAGAACCTGGGTGCTGTCCATGAGCTTTTTTACTCAAAGGCTAAGTTCTCTACTACTTGAGCCACAGCTCCATTTCTCTCTCCCTCAATGTCTTTCTCTCTCCCAACCCCCATGCCCCCTCCTCTGTGTGTGTGTGTTATTAACTGGAGATAAGAGTCCCATGGACTTTCCTATCTGGGCTGGCTTTGAGTCATGATCCTCACACCTCTGCCTTCAGAGTAGCTAGGATTATAGGTGTGAATCACCAGTGCCCAGCTTATCTTATTTTTCACATTGGCAATTTTGAAATAGGGTCTCACCTTATGCTTGAACTGGCCTAGTCTGAGGTTCTCCTACTAGTGCTTCTCTGTGTTGCTGAGGATGCCAAGCATAGGCCTCTGTGCTCAGCCATTGGCTGAGATGGAGTGTCTCAAACTCGTTTTTGCTCTGGCTGGCCTCAAATCTAAATCCCCTATTCTGCTTCCCAAGTATCAAGGATTACAGGTTTGAGCCACTACAGTTGGTTTATTTTTTTAGATGTTTCAATGTAAAATCAGAAAGTGAGACTATAAATAGCAATCATTTATACTAGTACTCTAATTTAACTCTCATATAATTATTTTCAATCGCCCAGCTGTAACAGTGATAAAGTCTATTGGAATTTCAGACAAAAATTCATTGTCAAGTATCTACACTACCATGAAAAAAAAATCTGACAAAAAATTGAGAAAAATTGTCTTTTATTATCACCGTGCTTACTAATTTCTTTGCTTTCAAAAAGAGAGTCACAGAGACCAGCAACTCTAGCTAACTCTAGGTCAAGTTTATATTTGCTTAAATTCAGTAAAATGCACCTTGATTTTTTTCAAATTGCGTTCCAAAAAATCAAACAGTTTGACAAAGCACACAGTAGAGCTGACTGCAATTGCATTTTGCCTTTCTCCTTTCCTGTTTTGTTTTGTTTTGTTTCTATGCTTTCCAAGTTCCCACCACTACTATGACAGGCTCTGAATTTTGAGAACTTCCTGGTCCCTTTTCCTAGAACCCATTTGCATTTTTTTCCCTTGAGCCAAATTTCATTGAAAATCTAGCAATCTAGTTCCAAAATTGCTTTGGTGAGAGTAAAACAGTTTGTACGACTGTATTAAAAAGTGACCGTTTCAAGTTGGCTAACACGAGCACTGAATAAGCACATATTGATATTATAGAACAAAATAATATATTAGCACATTGCTCATTTGTGCTCCGATAGTCACCCTGATACTATCCATCATGTGGAGAGTGACAAACACAATTACACCCGGGTGCTAATAGAGTGGAAGGGCAAAACTGCCTGACCTCGGCATCCGGGGTCGATTTAAATGTTTGATGTCTCATTGAATTAGTATCACAGTGTGAAAGACAAAGCTCAAACTAATGGAAATGAGCCTGGACATGCAATACTGCTGATTGGGCTGGCATAATTAGAATAATATTCTGCGCAGAGCTAATAACAAGCCGAAGAAATAAATAACCAAGAGATAACCTAATTGCTGCATGCTAAAATGTTCTCGTGAATATGCTAAGGTTAGCATTTTCTATTTACTTATAAAGCACACTGGGGGGCTCATAAGGGAACACAGTGAATATGGCACAAGGGAGGCCACCACAAGGCCCCTGCCCTCTGGAGGATCCAGTCCCTCCATCACTACTGGTTGTTCTGTCAGCAGTCACCACCAAACCTTGGAATGGGCCTACTCTGTGCCAAGTATAAACCCGAATTTCTGGAAGAGGGATGCTGTGACAGTGTGAGCCAGACACAAAGCTGGCCATGTGGGAGGTGAGCAGATGTGTATAGAACCAGCACAAAGTGAGGAGAGGCAGGCATGAAGAGACAGAGACAGAGGGTTAAGGAAGTGGCACTGAGAGAGACTTCACTGTCAACTGTGCAGTCCAATTCAAATTTAGATAGAAAGTACAGGTAACTTACTGGCGTAGCTCTCAGCATCTATACTGAACCACTAGAAGAAGGTTCCCACAAGTAAAGGAAGAAAATCTCACCTTATGCTTGAGGAGTTAAGGAATAAAAATTCCATTGAGCCCAGTACTGGTAGCTCATGCCTGTAATTCTAGCTACCAGGAGGCTAAGATTTGAGATCGTGGAGAAGTTTTAACAGTTGCGTTGCATGCATGAAGAAATCAAGGCTTGAAACAACTAAGCCCTGGAAGTTAAGTCAAGAATACTAGCAGGGTGATCTCTGACAGAGTATATGGCTGCTATGAGAGTGGAAAGGTAGGAAGAAAACCACACAGACGTAAAGGTGGAGGGAAAGCTTGTAACAGGGAAACTACAGAAGATTTCTTAGCAGAGGAGAAGCAATTGTAGAGGAGGAGCTGCTGAGCATCACAGACAATGGCAAACTCACTGCTATTAATGAGTAGTAAAGCTGAGATTCAAAAATATTAAGTAGCTACCCCACTGGGAAAGGCAAATCAGGATTGAACATTAGACTTCCTGAAGTCTGTTTGCTGTCTCAGCATTAATTGTTCATCCTTGGTTTGGAGACGATCAAACTTCAAATTCTATAAAGTAATATTTTTACACAAAACAAGTAGAATTGTATAAAGAATACAGGAATGAAGAGTCACAGAGGCTGGTTTGAACTTTGGTACTGACTGGCCAGCTTTAAGATCTGAAAGAATATTTTTGAGTTACCCACTGTTTCTAATGATCCCCAATCCAGTTCTTTGTGATAGAACAGTAAACTAGGAGTAGTTTCTAAGAAATCTTCCTAAATTGCTTAGCAGTGACTCTCATATTCTTTTGTTCATGAATCACCATCAACTGCACAACTTCACTACTGTTTCCCCCTTTTGAGTACCAGGGTTTCAACCCAGATCTCCCAAAAGAGATTCTGCTGGAGAAAAGGAAATGGCATAGATGATTCATAAGAATATGAAGATAGGATACATGTATTTGTAAAACACTACATGAATTGTTCATGCTCAAGACTAGATTATATCTTTTACCTAGTCAGTGATTTTTAAAAAGCAAGTCTTTTATTTTGCCAGTCCTGGGCTTGAGCTCAGGGTCTGAGCACTATTCTTGGACTTTCTCAAGGTTAGAGCTCTACCACTTGAGCCTCAGCACCACTTCTGGCTTTTTTCTATGTATGTGGTACCGAGGAATCAAACCTGAGTCTTCATACATGGTAGGCAAGCACTCTACCACTAGGCTAAACTCCCAGCCCCAAAAGCAAGCCTTTTTGAGTAACTATCATAAAGAAGATGAGGCAACAGTTTTGCTCACAGATATCCTAAGAGGTTAGCCAGTGTGTGGGTACCTGACAGGTTATGACTATTATTTAAACAGTTATACCCTCAGGCGAGGCATGACAGAGATGGACACATTATTATCCCTCTGTGCATGGTCCTTCAACAAGGTCTGTCAGGTACTTGACATGGTTAGGAGATCATCACTGCTCTAAAGGTCAAGGGCATAGGAAGGGCCAATTATTCACAGATAATCTTATGAGAAGAGTGAAGAATTCTTCAAAAAACTGACACAGAGATTTTCAAAATGAAAAGCATGCCAACACTTTGAAAAATAAATACCCAAATAGCTCTCCAAGTGCTTTTGGCTGAGATCATCAGACTAAAAAATATGAATGTATTTGACTCTTCATGTGATGTATGGACTTAAGAACATTACTGGGAAGGCTAAAAGTAGACCTACCTGTGAAGAAATCATTGACCTTTGAGTCACTCAAGTGTTGAAGAGCAAGTGTCAAAAAAAAGTGAGGAACAATAAATGTTGATATCCTGACCTAGCACTGACATCCCGACTTAGCATTCATTCTACAGGACTTCTAGAAATCACAATAGAACCCTCTGCTTTATTCAACATAAGAATATCACTTAAGTGCTTGCTGATTTTGTGGTATGAGTTGGTATCTTTGTTATTTGACCACTTTTATAGAGCTTCTTGTATGCAGAACATTAGCTACCAGGAGTATGTAATAAAGGACAATGTGCAAAACACACGTGCACTATGCAAGATATCCCTTATTATGTAGCCCAACATTTCTCTTGGGGGATAGACTTGAGATGAGTACTAGGCCCCTTACCAGTTATATGTTAATGTAGCTATAAAATATGAGGAAATGATTCAAAAGATTTAGATAGAAGCAAGAAAATGTCTGAGATTGCTTGGCAAGTCCTATTTCTATCTACTGCCATGACAAAGGACTGAGCAGGTCGCTCATATCTCATCTGAGATATTTTGGGAGAATAGACCACCTAAGCGAATCATCATCCCCAAAGATAGAAAAAAAGTTATATAACATTCTATGTACCCAAGCTCAGTTTCCCATCTTCTCCAGAATTTTCCAGTAGACATCTTTTAGTAGGGGTGAGGGAAAAAGCAAGTTACATTGAAATATTATCTACTGATGCTAGGACTGGACTTGTCCATGCAATGAACTAAAGCACACCTTCACTATATTTCTTAAATTGTCATTCAGCTATCAATAACAGTGGTTCCTATTCTTGCATACGTACTATGTACCACTGTTGTGAACTTAACAAATTTTGCTCATTGAAATTTTTTTGGCAATACTATGATTTGGAATTAGATTTTGCACTTGCTAGGCTCTACCACTGGGAGCCACAACCCTAGCTCTGTTTTTCCATGATTAGTGTTTGAGATAGGGTCCCTCTTCCATCCCAAGCATACACCTGAGTCATGATCTGTATATTTTAGTCTTCCCATCTGACTCCTGCAGATTTTTCTTTCCAGGCTGTTTGTATCCATCATTGGCCCTATGTCAGCTTCCCACACAGCTTAAAATGTACCCACAGGTACATAGCACTGTGGCCAACTATAGGTTAAGAAGGAGTCTCCTGAACGTCCCTCCCTAGGCTGGCCTTGAGCACTTACCCCTACAATCTGAGCCTCCCAAGAGGATCTAAAAACTTCTTTAAACAGATAGAGTTTTCCTGCTCTGAGCAGTTTACTGAAGGTTCTGCCTGCTATGACGGCAGCCACTCTTCCTCTCTGTTGCTAATACTTACCTATATTTCCTGGCTTCCTATGATCAACTTTCATGTAGTTCCTGCCTTTCTGATGGCACCAGTTTCATGGTGTGTCACTAGCTCCTACTACCAGCCAGCTCTGGACCTCAGCTCTTTAATATCTGCTGTCTCTCTGTATCTGTATCTTACATTATACACCATCCTTTCCAACCACAGTTTTCCCATCTGAAACTCTATTCCCCCTGTGACCTCACAGGGTTGTTGAGGTAGTCAGACCACAGGATGTACATAAATCTCTTAGTAGATACCTGGCTTCTTACTGTTCCTTCACCTCATGTACTTGTTATGCATACCAGGTAGGTGTACACAGTATTAGGAACTCTCTCATCCTTTTTCTCATTCAAACTTCCACAAACAGCAGCCAGTGGGAGTGAGGGAGTATCAGCCCCATATTACTGCTGACAAAGGGAGAGGCAAGAGAGATGAGTGGTTACACCAATGTCACAGGGAATAAATGGTAACTTCAGGAATCCAAAGTGAGTCTGTGAAAGTCTAAGTACTATTTCCTACTGATTTGACACTTGACCTCTCAGGAGACAGAATTAAGCTATACTTGATGGACTTGAACTATACAACATGGCTAAAAGGAGTAAAGGCACAATGGTTATCATGACTACATTCACTTGAAGAAGACAGGTATGATGCCAAGCCCCAGCCAGACATCTTCTTTGACTCCAACCAGGAGCCTTTTAAAGATGGGCTTCATAAATTCCATTTGGTGAGATAGGGAACTGTGACTTGGGAAATATGAGTCTCCTAGCATGACCTATCTGATGAGGGCAGAGCCAGAAATGCTGTGTGAAGGAAATAAGGACTAGGTTTGTGATGGAGTATAGTAAAAACTGGAAATACATAACTAAGGTACTGTCAGAGTATGCCAGGAAAAGAGGTGAGGAGATGTAACTGTGAAGATACCTATGGTGAAATGAGACGACGTGGCCACTAATTCCAAAGGCCATTCCTGCTTTACTTCAAAAAAAATTTTTTTTAATATATTTGTTATACTGTTGTCCTTAATGTACTATGTTATCTCTCATCTCTTTTGCCATCCCTTGGTTATCTCATATTGTTACAATATTTCACCTTGTTATCTGAAATATTTTATATGTGCTTAATTGGTTATTTGAAATTGGATAGGGAAGGGGGGAAATCAAGATAAGCGGGGGGGGGGAGGATGGGAGGGAAATGGGGACCATGTTATAAGAAAGGCTATCAAAGTTTTTGAAGTTATGCACCTTCTCTCTAGTGAATATAACCCTTTTATTAATCACAATAAAAATAAAAATGCAAAAAATATATTTGTTATAATAGCATAACTCCAATTCTGTCACTTATGGGCTGTGTAGCCATGCATAAATTGACTTCTCTAACTTGACTTACTGGATAGAACACAGATAAAACCATATATTAAACTGAACATGTACAACATATAAGCCATCATGTACATCACCTGTTACCTAGCAGGTCTTCATTAAGGGTGGTTATAACTGTTCCTCAGATCATTCATCATGGAAAACACAACAGAGGGAGAGGGAGTTGGGAGTAGTTAATAGTTGGCAACAAAGGAACTGTAACTACTTTCTATCCAGGGGTGGGGATAGGGGAGAGTGAGGATTGGAGGTGGAAAGTAGGAGCATTTTCAGAGGGTGCAGCTTGGGCAAGGGCAGCAAGGTCATCTTAAATACAGAAAAGAACTGGTTGGGGATACACATACGTGCAACAATTGAAACCATATGAATGGAAAAATTATTTGCAGCAATAAGTTTAAAGAAAGTGAGATAGAACAAACAGAGCACTAACTAGCATTTGACTGGTGATGAGTAGGAGAGGGAGGGAGGGAGAGAGGAAGGGAGACAGAGAGAGTGGAGGAGAGAGTCTGAATGAGACCAAGGTTGGGGGATTATGGTTCTTATAAGAAAGACCATGGACAGCACTGGCATTTCAGATCAAGGACATTCCCCCTCTTTTAGTAGCTTTAAATAATTGCTACAGAACAGGCGACTAAAGTAAGATAAATTTTGTATTTAACTTATGTGGAAATATTATGAATAGTTGCAGACTCAATTCCCTTTGATGTCCTCTGATATTCTGATCATTTTTGCAAAGATGTACTTAAAATGCTGTTTCATACAAAGTTCAGCTTTCCCCCTTGTTCCCTTAATTTTCAGACCTATACATTAATTTTGCTGAGAGCACTGTTTATTTCCCTTCCCTTACATTTTGTTTAAAGTCAGTTGTTGACAACTCTCACATATGTCAAACTCTCATCGCTAAAATTGCTTAAGGACCCCTAACTTCTACAAATGTTGGCTCCAGCTCCAAACCCCATGCTAGCCCTGGAAGAAAAAGAAAGAAAAGAAAGAAAAACGAGAGGGGGGACCAAAGAAGTTCTTCTGATGAATTTTTGATTTTCCTTCTTAACAAAGAAATGTCTGAGATTCAAAGCAATAGCTTAAAGTGATATTATAAAATAGAATATGAAGTGCACTATTCCAAATGACTGCTTTTAATGCAGGGCTGAAAAATTGTCAGTGCCTTTTTTGATTAGATGGGATTTTTTTTTTGTTCTTGATCTAAGAATTGAGGAGAAAAACATGCTACTTGCATTTGAATATGGCATGAGCAGAGATGTAATGTGGTTGAGATAAAGTAATAGCAGCAACGCCTTAAGGCAGCACCTGTGTCTCCGGGTCAATGCCATCTCTCTTCAGATCGCTGCCGCGCCACTCTGGCTGCTGTGGCTTTATTAGGCCTAATTAGGTGGGTTGTCACTTTTATTGGTGATGGGAAAGGAAAATAAGTAGATCACTTGTGTCATCTTATCTCTATCTGGACCTGTCTAAAAAGTCTAAAGTGATTGCTGTAGGCCACAACTATATGTCACAAGAGGGAGAGGAAACTGGGGGGGGGGGGAGGGCAAGAAACAAAAAGATAAAAAAGAAAAAAACAACAAAACATCCAGAGCTATAATAATAAAAAATCAATCCTAGAAGTGCCTTACCTTTGGCAGGGCTGTGTGTCATTTCACACCCACAGAGGAGAAAGAGTCAAATATTCTAGAAACTCTTTTGTTTCAAAGCAGAAGACGGTCTGATGGCTTTTAATGCTAGGGTAAAGGGAAAGGCTTTCCACTAGGATTCTAGTGATGGTATCTCAAGAAAAAGTTGGTTTTAGTTGTAACAAAAACTCCACGTGTAGTATTGCAGAGCAGTGAAAGAGTCACATTAGGGAGACTGACTGTTTTTGCTTGACTGCTTTTGTTGAGTAGTGATTGAAGGGGGATTTCTGAAAATTTTAAGTTTCTATATAGGGGCAAGTATTTCCTTCTTTTTTTTTTAAACTTGTAAAATTGTTACCAATAAAGATTGTTGCTGCTAGTGGCTATCATAAAACAATCTTTTTCTTCTCTAAAGGGCTCATCACCTAACCAATAGAATGGCTGACCCAGTTATATGCAAATATTCAATGATGCCCACTCATCTCCCTGCAGAGCATCTAAACGTTGACTATACAGTGTTGATGTGGCTTTTGATCAAAATCTCTTTGCCCAATCATGTCTCCCCAGAAAACTGAGTAATATGTAGGAGCCATATTTTGTTCTTTCCTTCAATCTATACTATGCTTAGATTTTTGCTAATAATGTACTAGGGGCCTGAAAGATAATTGTTTTTGTTAGTTCCTTAACCAGCCTCTTAGGTTTCCTGACTTCCTGCTTCAGAGTGTTAGAACTGAACAGGTTTTTGTTTTGTTTAGTTTTGCCAGTCCTGGGGCTTGAACTCAGGGCCTGAACACTGTCCCTGTGCTTCTTTTGCTCAAGGTGAGGACCCTACCACTTGAGCCACAGCACCACTTCCAGCTTTTTTGTATATGTGGAACTGAGGAATCAAACTCAGGGCTTCATGCATGTTATTCAAGCACTGTACCACTAAGCCACATTCCCAGCCCCTGAACACGTTTCTCAGTATTGAATGAAAACTTTACTGATTACATAGAATTTTCCCACACAATAACTTGTGGAAATAAGCTCAAGAGATAAGAGGAAGGATTGATAGGATAGCACCAGATTTCAGACCTGTACAGGAAACAACAGAGTGAAGAGAGGCTAAAGAATGCTAAAAAATCTTTTCCAACTATTCATCTGACAGTGTTAATACCAATAATATATACAATATAAATATAATACCCAAGGAACAAAGAGTCCAAGCAATAAATGGGCAAATGAACTGAACAGCTTTCAAAAGAAGTTCCAATGGATTGTAAGTACATGAAAAAAATGTTCAACATCTTGAGCCATCAGGAAACTGCAAGTCAAACATTGGGATTCTATTTTACCAAAATCAGAACAGCAATCATCAAAAAAATAAACAATATGAATCTTGAAAGCATTGTGTTCATAACTGCTTTGTGAAGTGGCAACTCCTTTGTACAAATACTTAATAAAATAAACAACAAATGAGAAGAAATGATGAGAAGAATATAAGAAAAAGAACTTTTACACTGCTGGTACACATGTAAATTAGTATAGCCACTATGGAAATCAGTATGGAAGTTCTTTAAGAAATGAAACATAGAACTATCACATAATCCTGCTATGATACTCCCAGGTACATACCCAAAGGAATTCAAGTCAGCAAATAATAGACTTACCTGTTCACTTAGCACTTTTCACAAGAGCCGTTATGAAATCAGCCTTTGTATCTGTCAACAGACGAATAAAGAAAATGTGATATGTATATATACACTGGAGTATTATTTAACCATTAGAAAAACAAAAATTATGTGATTTATTAAAAAAATGAAGGAAGTGGATGAGTCTAGAGTGAATCATGTTGAGTGAGACAAGTCAAGGCACATGGTATCCTTAATATGTGGCTATTAGATCCAAACAGTACAAGAGCGAGGACTCAATATTTGCATACCCAATGATATGGACATGGTATTGGAAATATAAACACAACTACATAGACATAAAAACCTATGACTCTATAATGTTTTATTTCATAAATCAATATGTATCTATGATATACAAACCCTTAGCCTAATTTTGATTATGTTCTAAAAACTAAGTGCCAGTGATTATAGAGAATCCCTTATTGAACACTTGTTTGTTAAACATGTCATTTGAAATATGATGTAAAAATCAATGTTAATAAATTCTTTAATAAAAAGTGAAGGAAAAGTGGGGCGCAGGAACAGAGGGAGAAAGGCGTGGGCAAATGTAGTCATTAAATTCGACATATATTATGCTAAAAATGAGCTACGTAACAAGAGAATGGATTGAAGGGGAAAAACAGTGGAAAACAAAGGAACATTAATGGAGCATTGTACTCATAAGCTGACTTATGGAATTATAACCCTTTTGTACAATTAACATAATAATAAATAAGAGCAAAACAGAAAAATGGATGGAATTGGAGACCATGTTAAGCAAAATAAAGCAGAAACACAGTGACAAATATCACATTTTTCTCTCATATGCAAAATCTAGAGAAAAATTATGAAGATGACATAAAATTAGGGAACAGAAATGAGACAAGAGATGAGACGATAGAGGGCAATGGGGTTTGAATATGATCCATGTATATTATATGCATCTATAAAAAGATCAGAGCAAAACTATTATGTTGAACAATTAATATGCACTAATTTTTTTAAAAATTGAAGCGGATGCCAGTGGTTCATGCCTGTAATCCTAGATATTTAGGAGGCTAAAATCTAAGGATCACGATTTGAAGCCAGACAGGGAAGGAAAGTCAATGAGACTCTATCACCAATAAACTTCTCAGAAGATCTCCCACTCTGTGGGCTTTCTATTTAACTTGCTAGCTATGTCCTTTGCCATACAGAAGCTATGCAGTTTAATGCCGTCCCATTTTCCCAAACTTTCTTTAATTTGTTGTGTTTCTGGGTCTTTATTAAGAAAGTTTTGACCTGTGCCAAGGAGTCCTAATGTATCTCCTATTCCTCCCTGTAAAGTTTTCAGGGTATCTGCTTTTACCTCAAGATCTTTGATCCATTTGGAATTAATTCTGGTGCAGGGTGACATATGAGGATCCAACTTTAGTTTTCTACAAGTACTTAACCAATTCTGCCTGCACCATTTGTTGGAGAGGCTGTATTTCTTCCATCCTATGTTTCTTAGGCTCCCTTATCAAAAATTAGGTGGCCATAGGTCTGTGGGTTGATTTCTGGGTTCTCAGTTCTATTCCACTGGTCCTCAGGCCTGTTCTTGTGCTGTTTTGATTACTATAGCTCTGTAAAAGGGTCTAAAGTTTGGCATTGATATTCCTCCAGTACTGTTCTTTCTGCTAAGGATTGTTTTTGCTATATAGAGGAGAAGATCTTCACTAGCCATACAACAGACAAGGGCCTCATATTTAAAATAGACCTACAGCTCAAAATATTGAATCTCTTAAAAACAAATCCTCAAAGAAACAACCATCCAATTAAAAGATGGGCTAAAGACTTAAAAGAGAGACTTTTCTGGAGAGGAAATAAGAATGGCCTCTAGACACATGAAGAAATGCTCCACATTTCTGGCCATAGAAGAAATGCAAATCAAAACAACTTTGAGATTCTACCTCACTCCAGTTAGAATGTCCATGATCAAGAAATCTAATAACAATAGATGCTGGCCAGGATGTGGCCAGAAGGGATCACTACTACACTGCTGGTGGGAGTGCAAACACCTTCAACCACTCTGGAAAGCAGTATGATGATTCCTCAAAAGACTAAACATAGAGCTACCCTATGACCCAGCAATCCCACTCCTTGGCATTTACCCAAATGTCCAGAAACCTGGGCATACTAAACTTACTAGCCAAATAATGTTCACTGCAGCATTCTTTACCATAGCTAAGATATGGAACCAACCCAGATGCCCCTCAATAGTTGAATGGATCAAGAAGATGTGGTATACACAATGCTGCCATCAGAAAGAATGACATTGCCCCATTCATAAAGAAATAGAAAGGCTTGGAAAAAATCATATTAAGTGAAGTAAGCCAGATCCAAAGGAACATAGGCTCCATGGTTTCCCTCATTTGTAATAATTAGTACACATCTAGAACTCTCCTAGCAGAGGATCATAATCGCTCAAAAGCTATGTACATATGTTCATACAGGATGAGACTAAACAAAATGAACTACAGGATATGGAAACAAGAGGTTTATCTTTGTGATTGTTGTTCTCAATGTACTATGTGCAGGTATTTCTCTTTTTCCCCCCCTTATGGTTAATCTCATGTGGTTACTGTATCTGACTTTGTTACCTGGTGTATTGTATATACGTTTGTTTATTTGAAATAGGGAAGGGAAGGGGGAAAACAAAATGATTGAGAGGGGTTGGTAGGAGGGAAAGGGGGACAAAAACATGAGAAGGGGTATCGATGTTTGAGAAATAATGTCCTCACTAACTAAGGAATGTAACTGTAATCCCTCTACACATTACCCCAACAATGTTGTTCTTAATGTACTATGTTATTTCTCTTCTCTTTTGTTGCCCTTTGGTTAATCTCATATTGTTACTGTACTAGACTCTGTTACCTGGTATATTGTATAAATGTTTATTTGATTATTTGAAATAGGAAAGGGAAGGGGGAAAAACAAGGTGATTGCGAGGAGATGGGGGGAGGGAAAAGGGGACAAAAACATGAGAAGGAGTATCAATGTGAGAAGTAATGCATCTACTATCTGATGAATGTAACTGTAACCCCTCTATATATTACAATAAAAATAATAATAATAATAAAAGAAACTACTCAGAAAATGGTAGAGTGCTAGTCTTGAGCATGAAGAGGTTCAGGGACAGTGCTAAGGCCCTGAGTTCAAGCTCTAGGACCAGCAAAAAAAAAAGTAATAAATAAACAAAAACAACAAAAAGCAGAATTGGGGCCAGGAGTTTGGCCTAGTGGTTAAAGTGCTTGCCTAGCATGCGTGAAGACCCGGGTTCGATTCCTTGGTACCACTTACATAGAAAAAAGCCGGAAGTGGTGCTGAGGCTCAAGTGGTAGAGCTCTAGCCTTGAGAACGTCCAAGGACAGTGCTCAGGCCCTGAGCTCAAGCCCAGGACTGGCAAAAAAAAAAAAAAAAGCAGAATTGAAAGCAGGTCATCAAAATAGATATCATTAATGTTTACAGAAGCTTTTCATAGTAGCCAAAAGGTGGAAACAAGCCAAAAATTTAAATAATGAATGGATAAACAAAATATGCTGTATTTATAGAACAGAATGTTATTCAACAATAAAAAAATCAATACTGATAAATGCTACAACACAAACTTTGAAAACATCCAAGTTGGGTATTTGGTTCTGAAGCATAGGCTCAGTTCCCATTTCTATATGTTCCTCAAGAACATTTTCTGCTTTTTCTTTGGCAGGGGGGGAATACGATTTAACAATTTCTCAGACTCAGAAGTTAAGATGAGTAGAACTTTTTATCACTAATACCGAGGAGATGATTGAGTTACCTTAAGATAGGACAGTTAGATTTAGAAAAGATGTTTGTTTTGACCTTTGACTTAGACCACTTATGAGTCTTTAGGGTCTTTTTGACTGAAACAAACTGTGTATAAATCTGGTAATAGAGTGAGGTAGGAAATCCTGTGTTAACTTAGGCACCAAAATCCTCTCTGCAAAACTATCTGCACTTTTCATCTCTTCATTTTTTGTAGGAATAAAAGTTTTAAAGAACATTAAAAGACAATTGTTACATGCCAAGTTGGGTATTGTTATTTCATTCTTTCAGATAAACTTTCCAATGTTAAAAGTCTGAACAGGATTCCAATTTCCTAGAAGTGGTGGGATGGGGGAGGGTGAAGGAGAGGATGAAGGGGCAAGCATTATTAAAGTATTTACATGAATGTATGAGAAAAGGAATAATGAAACCTATTAAAGTTGTTTTAAAGAAGGGGGATAAGAAAGGGTAATAGAATGAATATGATCAAAATGTTATATGCATGTATAAGAATATTATAAAATACCACTATGAAACCCCTAAAATACTCTAATTCTAAAAATGATACTCAGGATAACATTTCTTAGAGATCAGGCTGAGGATAAATACCTGACCAAAGTTTGCCTAACAAATAAATGACTAAAAATGAAAACATTTGTGCATGCTTGTGATTCCTCTTATATGGATATATTCCATTTCAGTTAGTTACCACAAAAACCCTACAAGGCATGACTATTGTGTTTCCCATTTTACACCTTGGAAAAGAGAGGATTAGAGAGTTTAACTTTAACAGCAACTAATGGTAGAATCCGGATAGGAGCTCAGGTCAGAGTGTCCTTTCCCGACCCTGAGGCTCTTCTGCCTGTCTAGTGATAGCAATGTCTGTACCATCGAATGTGGTAACAGGACGATGTTCTGGCATCAGAGGATCTCCATCTCAACCCTGCCTCTGGCTTTGCATCATAATCCTCTACACTATTTCCCCACTTGTGAGATAAGTAATGATATGTACTTCATGGGTTGGTTGTCAAGATGGCTACAAGCCTTTGTAAGTCTAAAGAATTTTCTAGGTCTTTGTTAATGTTACCCCTGTGGTTGCCACAGAGCTGAAAACAATCTCCACTTGTGTGTCAGAAGCATTCTGTGTGTCCTGCTCTGGGCTGGCTCTCCAAAAGGCTTCCCCATGCCCTATGAGACTAGCAGGAACCAGCACCCCTGGCCTCATCAATTAGCTGAGAAGGGGTGTTTCCAATTATCCTTCAGCCTTGGGGCTAACCAACATGCTTCATCTTTATTTTCTCAAAGGACTTTTAAAAATTTTGACCTTTTGATGAACTAATCTGAATTCTTGGCACATTTTCTCCCACGCAGTAAAAGTAGCTTTGCCACACCCTTGGCTCCTTTCAGCCTTATGCTTTTTTTTTTCCTGCTCATGAGAAATATAGAGAAGTGAGAAGCTCACATGACAATGTCCTGTGTTTTGTGAACACTTTCTTTTGGCTCTTCCTGGACAGTGGGAATTTTCTGGATTCTTGCATAGAGTACAAGTTGCATTTGTGGGCTCTGCCAGCCAATTCCAGTGGTCCCAAATGCAAGATCTGCAAGTTAGGCACTGGGTTGGACTTGGTAAGTTCCTTCACTTCTTTTAAGCTGCAGTGTCCTCATCCTCTATGAAAAGAACAGTTCTTGTGAAAGCAAAATATGTTTAGAACTTTCAGAAACAATGTCCATGTTTTCAATTCTGCTATAGAGACAGTGCTAAATCATAGTATTGAATGCCTTGCAAGATTTTCCAAGGAACAGTAAAATTTCATTAAACTATTTTTATGATGGCTAAATCTCTGCCTGAATAGAGAAACTGGCTACTGTTTGCCTCTATTTATAAAAATGTAAACTGCTGCGCACTGATGGCTTAGATCTATAATCCCAGCTACTCAGGAGGCTGATCTGTGGCTTGTGGTTCAAAGGCAGCCAGGGCAGAATGCAGAATGGTCCCTGACACTTTTATCTCCAATTAACTATGGGGGGGGGGGAGGAAAGGAAAGAAAGGAAAGGCAAAAGAAAAGTCTGAAAGTGGAACTGTGGATCAGGTAGAAGAGTGCTAACCTTGAGCACAAATGTTCGGGGACAGTGCCCAGGCTCTGATTTCAAACCCCAGGACTGGCCAAAAGAAAAAAATGTAAACATTAGACCATTTCAACATGGCTGCATAACAATGAAAATGTCCACCTTACTGATGTTAGAAGGTATGCATGAAGACAGCTATGATACACTGGCTTGGCAGTAGTGTCTCTTTTGCATTCTTTTTCTTTTTGGTGGTGTAGGGGTTTGAACCCAGTGCCTCATAATTGTTACCTTTTCAAGCCATGCCTCCAGCCCTCTTAGCTTTCCGTATTTTATGATCTGTTGTGGCTTTTGTTTGGTTATTGCTGTGGGCAGACTAGATTGTAATTCTCCTAGCTACGTTTCTGTAACTGAGATTACAGGCTAGCACCAACTATACCTAACCTTTTTTTTTTTTTTTTTTTTAAACTTAGATGGGATAACTTTTGCTTTAACTTTCCCTATTCCACCACCCTTCTGATTTCTACTTTCCTAGGCCTACTTCTGGAAAGTTAACCCCAGAGTGCTGTGATCAGTTATGAGTATGTCACAAAGAATTTGCCATTGTTGACAAGGCATTTAAAAATTCTGAGTGGTCAAAAATACATATTATTTTACAAATTAGAGAATATTTTTTTCTGACACTTGAGTAAGGTTTTTTTTTCTCTTTCTTTTTTCTTTTAATGGGTCAAATTAAAGAAGATTCAAGGCTATCTAGATGACTTTTTTTTCTGACACTTGTTTAAGTAAGGTTTCTTTTCTTTTTCTCTCTCTCTTTTTTTTTCTTTGTGGGTCATGGATCTTGAACTTGGCCTAGGCACTGTACTTGAGCTCTTCAGCTCAAGGCTACCACTCCACCCTTGAGCCAAACCCCATTTCCCATTTTCTAGAGGTTAATTGGAGATAAGAGTCTCAGGTCCTATTGTGCCTGGGCTGGCTTTGAACACTGATCCTCAGATCTCAGCCTCCTGAGTAGCTAGAATTACAGGTGTAAGATATCTTGAGTAGATGTGGCAGTCTGAATTATAGTTAATACTAAGCTTTATTAAATTGTACATATTTTATACATTGTTATGATTCCGCAAAGGTATATGTGTATAATACCATTACCACTACCAAAGTACTAACCATAGCTGCCATATACAAAAGTGTCTTTGCGCTCTTTTGAAGGATCTAGAGTGTCTGTGTGTGTGTAATTGAAATACAACATGAAGTCTGAAAATTATCTTCTAATATTTTAAATTGCACAATTAGAACATATTGTTAACTACAGACTCCATGGTGTACAGATTTCTAGAACATATACATCTTGTACAACCAAAACATGATAGCCACTGAACAGCAATTTCCCATCTGTCTGTACCTGTAATCCCTTGCACCATAATTCCATTTTCTGCTTCTATAAGTAGAAACCAAAAATAGACAAGTGGAACTATACCAAACTAAAAAACTCCTGCCTCGTAAACAATCCAAACAGCAAAAAGATAGTCAACAGAGTGAGTAAAAATGTGTGCAAATCATTTATCTGAAAAGTTAATATGAAAAATAATATAAGAGCCAGGCGCAGTGGCTCATGCCTATAATCCTAGCCATTCAGGAGGCTGAGATCTGAGGATCAAGTTCAAAGCCAGCCCTGGCAATACAAAGCCAGGCAATACAAAGCTGAGAGACTCTTTTTTTCATATAATTTTTATTGTAATTAATAGAAGGTTACATTATATTCACCAGATAGAAGGTGCATTACTTCACAAACATTGATACCCTTTCTCATGTTTTGGTCCCCATTTCCTTCCCCCACCCCCACCCCTGAGAGATTCTTATCTCCAATTAATCACTAGAAAACAGGAAGTGGGGCTATGGCTCAGGTGTAGGCTTGAGCTGTAGAGCTCAGGGCCAGTGCCCAGGCCAGAGTTTAAGCCCCATGACAAAAAAAAGAAAAAAGAAAAATAACATAAGAATCTTATGCAGCTCAATAGCAAAATAATTAAATAAGTTGCCTGATTAAAAATAGGCAAAGGAAGCCAGGCACAGGACTCACACCTGTATTCCTAGCTACTCAGGAGCTTGAGATCTGAGTTCAAAGTCAGCCCAGGCAGTAAAGTCCATGAGACTATTATCTCCAATTAATCACTAGAGAACTGGAAGTGGTGATGTGGCTCAAGAAGTAGGGCAGTAGCCTTGAGCTGAAGAGCTCAGGGACAGCACCCAGGCCCAGAGTTCAAGCCCCACAACTGACAAAAAAAAAAAGAGGCAAAGGGTTTGATCACATTTCTCCAAAGATGGCATACAAATGATCACCAAGTATATGAGTAAGTGTTCAACACTAGTCATCATAAGAGCAATGCAAATCAAAGCTACAGCAATGTACTGCCTCACACCAACTGAAGTATTACTAGTTAAGAACCAGGGAACAGGTGTTGCACAGGGGATTAAGAAAAATGGAGCCCTTATATACTACTGTGTATTATTTATCACAGTAGTGAAGAATTTGTGCCGCCTTCCTTCCTCACATAATTCTTCAGCATATTCAAACCTGATTATGCACATGAGATTAAATTTTATAGCTTCATTTCCTGGATTAGTATAACCTCCCATATCATTTTTTTTGTTGTTTTGGGGTTTTTTTGTTGTTGTTGTTGTTGTTTTTTATTTTTTTATTGTAATTAGTAAAAGGTGCATTAATTCACATACATTGATACCCTTTCACATGTCTTGGTACCCATTATCCCATATCATTTGAGGGTATTTTCTATAGTGATGGTTTAAAAATGCATTCTTTAGCATCCTGCAGCAGCAGCTCAACAGCTTATTTCAGTCTTAGACTAAAATAAGACAAATGAAAGGAACTCTTATCTCCCATTAACCAGCAAAAATCTGCAAGTAGAGCTGTGGCTCAAGTAGTAGAACACTAGCCTTGAGCAAAAGAGCTCAGAGACAGTGCCCAGGCCAAAGTTCAAGCCCCAAGATAGGCAGGCACAACTGAGTGGGTGAGTGAGTGTGCACATGCACACACACACAAACAATTTAAGTGCCATAATCAATAGCATTCATAATAGAAATTCTAATCAAGAACCTTTAAGTTCTATTATCCTATTTACCCAAAAAGTTCTCATAAGGGCCTTGAATCTGATTCAAAGTTCAGTCCTAGCTTTGTCTCCTACAGAACAAAGGATGAGTGGGTTCAATGATTAAAGGAATATGAAGTTGCTTTTTGTTGACTGGAGTATGGATTTGAGTCAAGACACTGCTAAAAGAAGAGGAGAAAGATAGCATCTACTGGGATACTAATTACCCATCTTTATCATTTTCCTGTTATTTTATGCATGCACTTGATCTCCTGAAATGATTAAGAAAGTTTTTCTCTTCTTTATGAAAGTGGGCTCAAAAACATAATTCCTATTGTTGTTGTGGAAAGAGGATAAGAGGTAAACATATCTCATGAAATAATAACAAGCGCTGTGGATGACCTACTCAAGAATTTTAAAACCATATGTTTAATATGATCATAAGAATATTAATATTAACCTGGAATTATGGTTACAGCCAAATGCCTTAGCTTAGATGCTAATAAGAGCAAGGAGAACTCATTGTCTTAGCTTTTCTGTTGTTCAGGAAACAATCTAATGGTATTACTGATTTCCTGAATTTCCATGTAATCACACTAACATTAGTTTTTGCTTCTTGAATTTAAAAATACCACTAAATGTTAAAATTCTCAAATATCATTGCTCTGAATCAAGGGCATGTTGGCCCAATTAGTAAGCATTATGGTTGCAAAATATTTATACTTGTACAGTTACACATGAGACAAACACAAAACACTCCAGTAAGCAAACAAGCTGGAAAGAAGGAAAAGACAGAGTTCCAGACAGATTCAATCTTCTACACTGGAAAAACCTTACGGTCAGTTTCCTATTCCTACTTGTTTGACAGTTCTTGGCGTGAAAAACATTGCAAAGAGAAGGGCTGATTGTGGGCTTCACTCCCTGCTTTGCTTTCTAAACCCTGCCATAAAACAAGATTCTATTGTGGCCTTTTTAAAAAAAAAATACTGAGCCTGCTAACCATCCCTGCCAATTCTCTTCTGGCCACTGCAGGTGATGTAACCTGTGTGAGAAGCACATTTTATAGAGAGTCTGTATTTTAATGGTCAGTTAGTAGCTGGCTACCAACTGTCTCTGCTCTCCGCCTCGGGATAGGAATGCCAGCCTTATTAAATATTGAGAAGTTGTTCATTACTATCGGGATCTATGACAACAGGATATCTGCATATTGAGAACGCAGCAAGTTTCCATTCTTCAGAGTAGCTACTCCAGTTCCGAGGAGGACTAATATTTATCTGGTTAAAGATGCATAAAAATGTAGCCTCTGTCTTGGAGATCTGCTTTGTTGCTTTTTATTTATTTTTTCTTTCTCTAAAGTGAAAAATTTAAAAACCAAACTTGCTTATGGAAAGAGAATTAAAAATGAGCATACATTCTGGTGGAAAATAATCCTATTATCTCATACTGGCTATTTCAGAGTACAAAATTTTTGAAATATTAACTTGCATCTTAGTACAGTATAAGAAAATGTATTTAATAAGAGTACTTCAGACTCAATCAACTGAGAAGTCTGATGTGATGTAGATAAGTTGTAAGGAAAAATAATGATGGGATATTAGCTATTTCCTGGAAATCTACTCAGTACCTGAACACTATAATCACCAAAGCTTCTGCTGATACAGAACATTTGCCTTCAAAGAGAATCTGGAGCTGTGTCAGAATGCACACTTAATCTATGTGAAATTCTGGTTCAATCAACAGCACCATTTTTCTTTTAAAAAAAAACTGTGTATAGTAACATAATTATTAATTCTTTATTGAACTCCAAACACTCATGAAGAATACCACATAGGGTTAGACCAGTGGTCCGTGCAGTTTCTGACCACGAATCAAAACTGAATCCCAAAGAAGTCACCTGAAAATGTCTAAGACATGATCCAGAAAGTTAATCCTGAATGGCTACCTCACTATTGAATATCTGTAACCTTTCTTGAATCTTTAGACAGTGATTCAATGGCAAAATTGTGAGAAATGACCCAGTTCACCTGCATGTGGTCATATACATATTGAACATGGCTTTTCCAGTTTATAATTACACTTAGAAATGAGAACACCAGGGCTGTTGTCTGTGGAGATAATTCTTGGTGTATAGTGAACTATGTGCTTGCTTTTCCCATCTTCCTGCCCATTCTTTAGATTTCTCTTGCCTTTTGGTTGCTGTACACTTGAAAGTCTTTCTCTTATAGATACACTGAACCAGAAGAAAGGTCTTGATCATTCAAGTAGATGGTGTACATCACTACAAAGCCATCCTTAGAGTTTCTCCAGCCTAGGAAGATTGTTCTCTAGTCATCTCTCCATGCTAAAACAAGCACTGAGAACAAAATTTTGCATTTCATGTTTTACAGTGGATGTCCAATGTGTTTTACCTGCTTTTCCATCTATGACATTTCCCTCAAATGATAAGTATGTGTCACTCCAATTTGTTGTTTTTAAAGAGCTTAGCCATTAAAAGCATAGGCTTAGATCTGATCATATCAATACGGATGCTTCTTCTACAACGTATTAGTTCTGGAACTGTAGGTAAGTAAATCACTTTTACATATTTTTTTTTTGCTAGTCATGGGCTTAAGCTCAGGGCCTGAGCACTGTCCTTGGACTTTCTCAAGGCTAGCACTCTACCACTTGAGCCTCAGCACCACTTCCGGCTTTTTTCTATGTATGTGGTACTGAGGAATTGAACCTGGGTCTTTGTGTATGCTAGACAAGCACTCAACCACTAGGCCAAACTCCCAGCCTACTTTTACCTTTCTGTTGTCTAGTTGTACAACAGGAACAATAATAGTGTCAGTCTAATGAGGTTGTTATCAGGACCAAATAATGTCATATGTCTAGTATTATGTTTAACATAGTAAACAAATGATGGGCATACCTTAGGCATTATTACCATTGTTATCCAGTCCAACATCATCACCCAGTATTAATCGAGCACTAACTCAGAACAGTCACTGAAGATAAACAGATAGTAAAACACATTATCTTGGAACACTGCTCAGAGTGCAATGGCAGAAATAAAACAAACGAGCAACTGAACTGTATTGTAACATAAAAGTCCTTTTTGTAATGACATACTCCCTGATTCTTATTCAGTCCTGAGTAAAATCTCATGAGCTAGTAGTGCCATTTGCAGATGAGGAATCTGAAGTCCACGAAAGTAAATTAAAGAGTCTGTTATGACATGTCAGAGTCAAACCTCTTTCTTAAGCCTCTTACTTTCAGATCTCAACTCCAGCCTTTGAGCTTGGGGGAATGGCTCAGTTGGGAGAGGCCTTGCCCCACAAGGACCAGGCCCTGAGCTCAATATTCAACATCATAACTCTTGCTTTGTATATCAGCTTGACCTGCCTTATGGCTATGTATATTCCTGTATCAAATATTTTCATACTTGCTTGGCTCTGGACCTTTCCATGTGGCTTAGTTGGTCAGGAATCATAATGCTATGGTAAGAGCACTGAGCAAAGGGTCAAGGTTACTGTGGGTATATTCTGGGTCTGCTACCATGTTTCATATGTATTATTTCATGTCTTCACCTCTCTGGCCTTCAGTTCCTCCAGCTGTTTAATAAAGGCTTTGATGGGGCAGTGGCCCAGCCTCCGTCAGGAGGCTCTGCTTTTATTTAAGTAAATACATTAGTGTTTCATGAAAAGATTACTTTTGAGTGGCAATAAAAAGCTTCTACTGCAACAAACATTTTGAACCCTCTGGATAAGAGATTTCTAAGATCTTAATTAAAAATTCCAATATATTTAGATGCTGGAAACCATTGAGAAACTTCAGAAAGATGAAAACTAGTTCACTAATTCCCACCTCCAAGGAAAAGCTCAAAAGCAAAAGATAATTTTTCAGTGCCCAAAAAGGTTAGTGATTAGATTTCTCAATATTTTCTTCTCTCCCATGCAAGTAGAAAATTGGCATCTGTCCTCACTGATGTACTATGTAGAATGATGTGAGCTCTGAGGAACGTGGATTCGAGTGCAGGACCGGGTATGTGCTATGTGACCTTCCCATGTCACTTCACTCCTCCATGCCTTGCTGTTCCCTCCTCAACCTGCCGTGTAGCACTGTCAAGATAGAATTAACTAACTGGCTATTGGTAGCTTACACCTGTTATCTTCACTAGTCAAGAGGCTGAGCCAGGATTCGGGTTCAAAACTAGCTCAAACAGAAAAGTCCAAGAGTTTCTGCATTTAATTAGCCGGCAAAAAAAACTGGACTGGAGGTGTGGTTCAAGAATACCAGTCATGAATGAAAATGCCCAGCAAGAGCGTGAGGCCCTGAGTTCAAGTCCCAATACTGCCGCACACAAGAATGTATGCCGCACACATACACACACATATGCATGCAACACACAAATACACATGATAAATAACAGAAATAACTCATTTTGCAACTGCTTTGAACATATTGATAAAGTACAGACACTTGTGAGGTGTTCAAATCTTTTGACTTCTCAGAATTCCAGGCCTCTCTCTCCAACCATGCTCCCCCAGAAAGTACACATTTGGAGTTTGTTCAACAGACAGATAAGTACATAACAAAGAGATGTGTGGTGGTGGTGGTGGTGGTGTGTGTGTGTGTGCGCGCGTGTGTCTGTGCTGTTGTTGTCATTGGTATCCAGACTGACAAATGGGTTCACATCCAGACTTCCTCTTACATTATTAATGAAAAATTTCATATCACCTGAGGCTAACCTAGTTCCTTTCACAAGTCTTTGGCGATTAACAATCTCCCACTATCTGAAGGAAAGTCTGCCAAGCAGAGAATCCTCTCCCAGTCTTTCCCTCGCTCATAACTGTTTCAACTTATGTTTGAATAAAAGACTGTGATAAATAAGTAAATGTCTCTCCCTACGCAGATTGTCACTTGTTTAGGGATTAAAGTATCAATTTTTGAATGTTGCTGAGATTTAGACATGGGTTAATTAAACATTTACATACATGTGCCGAACAATATATTTATTGCATGGTACAATAATGTGCACTTTAATCAGAAACCACGGGTGTTTTCTGTTTGCTTTTTCTATGTTAATTGGCACCATGCTGGCTCTAGCTTAGGTATTTGGCTAGATGGAAGAAAATAGACATGGTGTTTTAAATATTTTAATTAGGACCAGCAGTTCTCAGCTCCCTCATTTCTCATTGGATTGTTTTTCATGCATGAATAAATTAGTGAGCATGGAAGTACTCTGTAGAAAGTGGTTGCCCTCTGGCCATAAAAAAAGAGTCCTGTTCATTAATACTTTAATGAAATTAGCTGTGAGCAAAATATTATTCCTTTTAACTGTGTTCTAATTTCTTAATTTTAATTAGGCACATAATTGTGGGGTGCTGAAATTATCTTCATGTTCAGCAACTCCATTTCCATCATCAGGAACCTGTGGCTAAAGCCTTGTACAGTCCCCACATATTCCAGGAGGAAAATTTCTGTCCAACTTTTTTCTCCTTGTTTTACGTACCCCCTTCACCACCACTCCTTTTGTGACATGATGTAATAGTTCAAGGATAACTCTAATTTCTGGCAATGAAGCTACTGGGCTTTGCAGTTCAGGGAAGAAGTATTGCAATCTGTAACAAATATGCTGTTAAATTTTTATTCCCTTCCCATCAAAAGATCTGTCCCTACGGTTCTGCTATAAAAGGCTCTGTAAGTGCCTACCCACCACTTCTCATTTTATTGGATGGCTCAGATAGGAGAGCAGGGGATTCTTTTTCTTTTTCACACTTCTCAATCACCAGTCTACAGCATATAACATAGTTGTTGAATATATGGAATTTAGAGGTGCTGAAAATTCCGGGTTAAAACAACCAAGGCATTTGAAAATGACTCAGCTAACCAAAAAATTTCACAGAGAAATATCAAAACAATAGTTTGGTAGCTGGTATTTGATAAAACAACAATTTTAATTTGCCTAGAAAGAGAAATGTGGCATCTGGGTTATATAAGCCTACATATATATATATATATATATTCTTTCCCATTATTTCCAAACTTCAAACTGAGCTTTATCATGACAATGTTGAGTCCATATGATTCAATAACTTTGGAAAATTCAATAACTGCTTGTAATATCCATGCCTTGCAATCCCATTACATTCTATACTTTGACTGATGTCACTTAAGTGAATTAAAGAAAATGTGTCACTTCTTTAAATGTATGGTAGGTATTAAATAAATACATGCAAAAAATGTATGGGTCCATCAAAAACTTACATATTTGAATTTGCTTGGATGGTATTCTACCATTTGACCCAAAGGTCTGGCCAGGCTTTTTGTTAGTTATTTTGGAGGTGAACTCTTAAGGACTTTTCTGCCTAGGATGACCTTGAACCATGACTTTCAAGATCACAGCCTCCTGAATGGTTAGGACTATGAGTATGAGCTACCAGTGTCGACCTAGATTTATATTCTTTTAACACTTTTTAGTGCTGACATTTTATGAACTGTATTTCTACATATTTTAATAATCAAAGCTCTTCTATGATCTCACTTCATTTAACTACATCTATTTCATAAACCAGAAATAAATGTCCAATTATAGAGACAGGTAAATGCTATTTATTTTATTGTAAAGGTGATGTACAGAGGAGTTACAGTTACCTAAGTTAGGTAATGAGTACATTTCATGTCAAACAGTGTTACCCCCTCCTTGTTTTCTCCCACTTCCCCCAGACTCCCCACTACAAAAAGTTGTAATGTTCATTTACAACCTAATGTCTTGTGAGTATTGGTGTTGCATTGGTTCACTATCCTTTGTCTCACCATTTTATTCTCCTTACCTTTCTCAAATGAGATTAATGTATATTCAAGACACAGAGTACCAAAATCAAAAACAGAGACAACAGGAGATAAGCCAAAGGAAAAAGAAATGAAAGAAAACAACCTCACAGGACACTAAAAAAACACACATACTTGTGTCCTATCTTGGAGTTCATTTTGATTAGCATTTTATATGGTCCCAGGCATTTTCTTGAAAGAAAATTCCATTCAAGAGACCAATTCTCAGATGTAGTTGGTATTCACCAACATCAGACTCAGATTCCAGTACTGAGTTTTAAATTTTGGTAGATACCAGGGGAGCACCAATATCCGTCACCTAGGTTGAGGAGAATCACACCGCCTTCTTTCAGTCCACATCTTCATTCTTCACTCCATATATATCACAAGCAAGTCATGGCTAATGATCAATGGTTTATGATATGCTCTAGGAGTTTATTCCTGACAAGAAGGAACTGTGATTAGGTATAAATGAAAACTAAATCTCCCATGAACAAGGAGTATTTCCCGAAGACCAATTTTTTTTATTGTAATTAGTAAAAGGGTTACATGATATTTGCCAGATAGAAGGTGCATTAATTCACATTGGCAGCACACATTTCAAACTTTTTTCCTTTGCGCTAGTTCTACATTTCCAGTACCTGGAGTTGTGAAACACATTTATAACCTATTTTGATCTTGGATAATGTACCTTTGAATCATGACCCCATACTGTGGTCAATATAATGGGCTGGAGGAATGTACCTAAGCAAATCCATGGGTAGGCTAGTAAAGCACAAGTACACATCTCATAAAATCTAAACGAAATATGATTTTCTCAGGTCAACTTCTCCCAAATCAGCTGCAAAAAAAATGACTGTGATCCCAATGCTACCTGATAGGAGTTAATATAGGAAGAGGCAATTATCTTAATGCCTTAGATGTGAAAGAATGGAACCATGTAGATTAAGTATGTTGTTAGATACTTGGATTTTGGTGGAGTCTCAATTCATTATCAAAACACTGGGGTCCCGGAGTGTGGCCTAGTGGTAGAGAGTTTGACTGCTACATATGAAGCCCTGGGTTCAATTCCTTGGTACCACATACACAGAAAAGGCTGGAAGTGGTGCTGTGGCTCAAATGGTAGAGATAGCCTTGAGAAAACTCAAGGACAGTGTCCAGGCCCTGAGTTCAAGCTTCAGGGCAAATTAAATTAAAAAGAAAAACTGGGTTGGGTAAGGTTAAGCATTTGATTTGAAGTTCTGCTCATAGTTCAAAGCCAGCCCCAACAGGAAAGTCCATGAGTATCTTAACTCCAATTCACCGCCAAATAAGTCACAGGTAGCGCTGTGACTCAAGTGGTAGCACCTGGGCCCTGAATTCAAGCCACAGGCCCAGCATAAACAGGCAAACATGCATGCATACACGGATTCATTCTCTCTCTCTCTCTCTCTCTCTCTCTCTCTCTCTCTCTCTCTCTCTCTCTCTCTCTCTCTCTCTCTCTCTCTCCCTCCCTCCCTCTCTCTCTCTCTCTCTCTCTCACTCACACCCACACAGATAATTTGGCTGGATGTTGGTGGCTCATACTTGTAATCCTAGTTAATCAAGAGGCTAAGATCTGTGGATCAAGGTCTGAAGCCTGCCCAGGAAGAAGAGTCTGTAAGACTCTTACCTCCAATTAATCACCAAAATCTAGTGAATTTAAGCCAGTACCAGGGTATGCATATGTGCACACTTGCATGCACGTGCATGCATGTGCATGCACGGGCACACGGGCGCACGGGCGGGCGCACACACACACACACAATCTGGTCATGAGTTTCTACTCCAGAAGTTCCAAGTGACACCTGTTGTAGGTGACATGGTTATAGCCTACCTTAAGGAGGTAGTGCAGACAGCTATAGTTCTCAACCATGCCTTCATTCAGGGACCTGGATCCAGGTTAGTTTGAAATTAAAAGCAAAACTAATGTTGATATAACTTAGGAGCAATTTTCTGCTTTGTATAGATTGCCACTAGAAACAAAAACACTGAGAGATTTGTCATTTACACTAGCAATCTCGTTTTGCTGTATCAACAATTTAAAATATAATGTGCTGTGTGGTCTGGTAGCATGTGACATGACCATAGGGAATGCCTACTTTTTAACCTGTGGTCAGTCTTCCATCAACCTGAATACTCTTAGGACTCAAGATGGAAAGGTCTGAATCACATAACCTCTAAGTCATCATTCATCACTTGGCAAAACAATTGCTTCTCATTGAGCAAGCAGGACTGTTAACTGATAGAAGTAGTTGGAAAGAAACCATTTTGAAATTGTCATGAAAACAGTCTAGGATTTAAATAATCTACTCAAAATACAGAAGAAATGTTTTTGTCCCATCTTTCCCTCCTTCCTCCCTCTCTCCCTTCCTTCCTCCCTCCCTCCCTTCCTTCCTCCCTCTCTTTCTTCCATTTTATCTATTACTCTCATTGTTCAAAATCGACCTAAGAATCCTATATACACGCATGCACACACACACACACATTGTTATTTATGAAAAGGCTGGAATATAGATAGATATAGAATAGGGAATATATTAACTAAACTGTTAACTAATATATTTCTATGATTATATTATAGATTTTTAAATTTCCCTTGAGTTTTTCTGTATTTCACAATTTTTGTAAATAGTGTATATCATATTTTAAATAACTATTAGTAATAAATAATTTCTATAGAGTATTATTAAATTATAAATGGCAATAAATATTGGAGTTTAAAAATTGAAATAAAGAGAATATGAGAATGGTAAACTGAGAGAAGAGCTGAGTTTAGCCACAACAAAGCAGGCTAGGGAGTGCAATATACTTATTTATGTAAATCAGGGGTACACAAGTAAGTACAAAAGTATTTAATACTTTAAAAAACATACCATGTTTTAGAAAATTGGAGGGTGAAAGAAAAATAAAAGAGACAACAAAATGCAATAAGCTATGTCATTATAAATGACTATATACATGTCGGGAAACATTTCATTATTGGTAGAAAAGAGTGTAGATGAGCTACAAGGTACACATTAATCTCTTTGCATAGAATATAAAGGGCATCTGAGTCTCTCTGCCTTTGAACATTAGTTGAATTAAGGTCCAGAAATTATGTTCACCAATTTCTTGAGCACAGAATAGTTTGAAAATATCCAATGTTCATAGCATCAACTGGTCTTTTCTATAAACAATTTCTTTAATCTTCATCAGAGATTTTGTTTTTGTGAGGATTTTTAATAATGAATATTTGGATAAAACTTAAGACTCCAGGGACCATCATGATTATAAGAAATCATCTCACCACATCTCATCATTGCCAAATTGCTGTAGTTTCACCACAGTGTCACAACGGGTACCCTTCTATCCTGCCTGGCACTAGCTGACCGCTGATTCAGAATTACCAAAGGTAGCTGATGAGACTCACATATCTCCTACTCTTATGTGTCCTGTCCATGCCATAATGCACACTGCTTGTATGACTCCCAAAATTGCGAAAGATGATAGCAGAAAGTGAACTGAGGGTTTCCACATGACAGGCCAAGTTTCCCTGTTGGGCCCAAGAAAAACTTGGCTGAAGTTTACAGCAAGTGATAGGAATTCTTTGAAATCACTGGCAAAGGCACCTCAACTCTGTATGATGTAAAGTCTCATAAGGCACTTTCATTTTTAGAAAGTACATTAATGGGATTGGGTCTGATGAAATGAAAGTGTCCTCCTGTTTGTCTTATTTTTTAATTTTTTGTTGGTTGTGGGGCTTGAACTCTGGGCCTGGGTGTTGTCCCTGAGCTCTTCACCTCAAGACTACTGCCCTACCCCTTGAGCCACAGTGCCACTTCCAGTTTTCTGGCACTTAATTGGAGGTAAGAATCCCACAGACTTTCATGCCTGTGCTGGCTTTGAACCGCAGTCTATAGATCTCAGCCTCCTGAGTAGCTAGGATTACAGGCATGAGCCATGGTGCCTGGCTCTGTTTGGTTTTATTGAAACAAGTCTATCTCACACAACGGATTTGTTTCCTAATTCTCAACATCTTACTGAAGAGTGCCATTGCAGTGGGCACTCTCCCTTTCCAAGTTAATGGGAGATCAAAAACACAGTGCCATATACATAGACAAAAACCAACAACTCTGAAGGATGACCCTTCAGTAGGAATGCATTGTGGGGCAGGCTATGTGTTTTCCTGGGACCCACATTTAACCCCAGCATGAGTCCCTGTATTTTATCTCAATAAGATCCCAGCTTTTGTTATTCCTCACCACCCAGTGATGAATGTCAGCAAATAACCTCAAAGCTCACAATGCTCTAAAAATTTCATCTACTCCAAGTGGATATTATTGGTGCAAAGACCAATGAAGTTGATAATGAAACCACAAGTATTCCTTTAGGATTCTGATGTCAGAGAAAGGAACTCACTGTCTTTACTGCTAACAAAACTGTCAAATCTACTTTAATTATGATTAATAACATTCACATACCTGAGGATTTTTTCTCTCTCTTCTGCTGACTTACTTAAAATGCATCTTTGCTAAATATTAACCCAAGAACCGATATAGCTACAGCTGAAGGGACAGACTGAGGTAGTATAGTGGTGTTTATAAAATAATCTGTGCTTGGCTGAATACATTGGGTTCCAACATCTGTTCATGTGATTTACTTTTTATAGTTGCTAGCTTGACAGTGAAAAGAATGTTTGGTGTAGATAATTTTAATCTTTTTACAAATGGACTGATTTTGAAAGCAAGTCAGCACACATTTTCTGTCATTTGTCCTTAAAGAGAATTGCCCTCATCATGTTTCTGAAGTGAGCAATTTTAATGTTCTAAGAGGAGGAGAAATAGGGAGTAATTATGACACTGATATAACAGTGGAGGAAGGAGTACATATTGTGAATTGAGGCTCTGCCAGTGAAATAGAGCTGTCTTGATAAGTGTAGGGTAGTAAACAACCCTGGTTAGTGAGTTGTATGGGGGAGGGGGAGAAAAGAAGGTGGGGTAAAAGTGGAGACAATATTTATGATAGCACTCTGTATAATGATGCATATTTAGTTCCTGTTGTTTAAACAGCAACTGATATACAGAAGTAGATGTGTTTGAGAAAGAATATTCTGGAGAGGTTGCATGTGGATTTTGTTAAGGCTTTTACTATATTTTTAGGCTAGACATGTCTTTTGCTTATTCTTGTTAACATTCCCAGAGTGTATTGTATTTGCAGAATGTATCATTCTGGTTTGCCTCATTATTCCCAGTGCTAATACACACCTGCCCTCATTCTATTGTCTAGGTAAAGTTAACAGGCCTCGGAATTCAAGGCATTGATGGCTCCATCTTGGGCTTAATTAGACAGTTTAAGCTCTAATTGGCCGATGTTAAGTCAATCAATCAATGAGAGAGTTGTATGTTCACTCTCTGGGAATTGTGGGAGCAATTGATCTAGTCAACAACAGACATTTGAACAGAAATCACTTCCTCTGAGTGAAACTGAATGTTGTGCAGGGCCCTGGCGGTGGGCATCCATGGTTTCTGCTCAAGTGCACACATTTGGCTTCACATTTTAAGTGTGCAGTGTTTGAGGGAAGACAGACCTCCCTCTTTCTGTGCTATAGAAAGAAATGTTAGAATTGCATGTGGTTGCTTACAAACATGGAGACAGAACAGACTGTCAGTCACAACAAAAAGTGCCTTGGAAAGGGATGCAAAAACACCAAGGTATGATGAAGCCATTGTTATGTGATACGCCCTTTGAAAATGCAGTAATCAGACAAATTTATTTTTTGCAGGTACCCGGGATTGAACTCAGAGCCTCACACTTGCTTGGCTTTCTCACTCATGACTTGTGCTCTACCACTTGTGTCATATCTCCAGTTTTCTTGCTGATTAATTGGAGTGAAGCCTTATATACTTTCCTGGCTTTAAAGTTCAACAATCTGGATCTCAGCTACCAGAGCCACCAGCATCACAAGAATGAGCCACACAAGTTTGGTTGCAAATTTCAAATCTACTAGGGTACGATTTCAATGCTGAAAGTACTGAGTCTTACTCATTTTTGCAACTCTTATGATCTGTAGCACTGAGCCTTGAATGCTATATTTGATGAATTCACAAAAACATTTATTCTAATAGTGGCTTACCATTGCTCAAATGATATGTAGACTTAAGATTTAGTATTTGTCCTATGAATGTTCATTTTCCTTATTTGCTAACCTTTGTTCTCAACCATGTCCCAAAACTAACCCAACCTTGCACAGGAATGCTCTACATTGCTCCAACACATGGATGAATTTCCTAGATAAACCCATTCTGATCTAGTTACTATTTAGATGCATAAATCCGGATATATGCTTTTAAAACCTGCCATCCATTGACACAATGCTGATAAACAGACAATGGATAGTGACATGCTGCTTCATTATGTGTTCACTGCCCTTCTGTGAATGTTTAAAACCATTCCTATTAAAATTCTAAATAAAGGAACTATATAATTTCTGTTCTTACTTAATACATATTGATGAGTAGAAGTGAAGGGTTGCCAAATACTCTATTTTGTGTAAACCCTACCCCCACCCCGCACTCTGCTGAAGAGAAAACTAAAGTTGTGACAGTGGTAGAGAACTTCTACAATAAACTATACCTGAATTGATGGAAGGAGCAAGCAGGGAACTCATTTCTCCTTGCCTGGAATGTGTTGAGAAAACATTCTAATCAATATTGCAGCCCTTTGCACTACACAATGAAAGGTATAACCTAGATCGAAAAGTCAACATTAAGCTGATCACAATGGTTTTTAATGTAGTCTTGAATTTTCTACTCGTCTTTTTTTTTTTTTTTGCCAGTCCTGGGGCTTGAACTCAGGGCCTGAACACTGTCCTTGGACTTTCTCAAGGTTAGAGCTCTACGACTTGAGCCACTTTCTGGACAAAGGTAACAGTTGTTTTTTTTTGTTGTTGTTGTTTTTTTAAATCAAAGCCACTTGCTCAGGGAATAGTAAGAAATTAACTGTGGATTTGTTATGAGAAATATCTGGAAAAATATTTGACTAGCTCATTTGCCTCTTGCATGGATTTGCCGAGGGTTGGTACCAGTCTACCCATAGTTCTCTCTATATTACATTTATGTATACATAAGTACACATCAGGGTTTCCTAAGTGTTGAAATCTACAGTTATAGAATCCAGTTTATGCTAGGAATTCACACCTGTACTTGTCTTCTCTTTCAAAATTTTCTCAAGAAATGCATGAATTAGATAACAACATGCACAATTCCTATTTTCGTATGTGAAATCTAAATGAAAGGATAAAAAAAGTTAGTCAACATAAAAACTATTGATATTTTGACCTGGTATTTGGGAATCAAGATCTCAGCATTCTGCTGAGGTGGGGAAGAGAAGGTCTGTGCTTTGACCTTCCCTGCTGTCCTACAGATCTGATGGGAAGAAGCTATCTGTGACTTCTAAAGTGGTTTCCAGCCCCATATCCGTGACCTCCTGCTTTTTTTGTTCCCCAAAGAAAAATCTTCAGAGAAACCCATGCTACATTTAACTTTGGGAGCTCTCTCGTGAGCTTGTGTCTAACCAGACACAACCGATCTGAATATTTCCTGCATGCTAAGCAGACCACTGTCAGCCGCTTCCTCTAGGCTAGATTATTATAAATGCTGTTTATGATCCTGCCATGACAACTGTGAAGGACATGGCAAAGAATTTATCACAGGATGATTCATCCACCAGCAGAATACCTAATAAGATTCTAAATGGTCCAAGATGATAATAAGACCCAGCTTGTAGCAATAAGGTATTAATAAACTGCTTTTTTCAATAAAGAAGAGTCCTGACATCATTAACCTGACGTATTTGTTTTGCTTATATTATGCGAACAAAGTAGGGCTGCCACATTGAATAGTTAATTTATTTTTTTAATGTATGAAAATCTAACCCACATAAAGTGGAACTGATAGGTAAAAGTTGAAAGCACAACATTTGCCTAGATCTGAGTACCAGACTCCCAAGCCATCGATTCTAATTGTTCCATGCCATTTGCCTTTGTATTTAAACATTATATAAGAATAATATATTGCCCGCTATTGAATGCAAGGCCAAAATTCAAATGAAGAAATTTAGGAAAATCATAAACCAAGAAAAGTGCCCTGTGGATGAATAATGGATGAGATGGGTGCAGTGGTTTCAAAATAAAATCTGGGACTCTGTACTGTGTACCAGTTTTGAAAATAAATCTATTCAGTATTGAGTTAATTTTTAAAACGGCTCCTGTTCTTGTTACTTAACTATTCCTTGTGAGAGCAAATGGAAGACATTCAAGAACCAGCTGGTAGTCAGGCCTAGTAGTTCATTCTTTTAATCCTAACTTCTCAGGAGGTAGAGATCAAGAGGATTGCAGTTCGAGGTCAGCCTGGGCAAAAAGTTAGGGGGCTTCTATCTCAAAAAAGAAACTAGAAGTGGAGGTCCTTATCTGTAATATCAGCTATGTTGGAGGTGCAGGTAAGAGGACTGAAGTCTGAAACTAGCCCTTGACAAAAAGTACAAGACGCCACCTAAAACATAAAGCAGAAAAGAGCTAGAGATCTGACTCAACTGGTAGGGTGCCTACCTATCAAGGCTCTGAGTTCAAACCCTAGGACACGGAGGGATGGAGGCAGGCAGGCAGGCAGGCAGGCAGGCAGGCAGGCAGGCAGGCAGGCAGTCATAGATAGATTGACAGACAGACAGACAGACAGACAGACAGACAGACAGGCAGACAGATAGGCAGGCAGGCAGGCAGGCAGGCAGACAGGCAGGCAGACATAGACACAGACAGACACAGAGAGACAGATACACATACACACACACACAAAAAAAAACATGCTAGCATTAATTTTTCAAATTCCATACAAATTTAGTTTCTTGTTTTGTTTTTAATTTTCTGTCAAATAGTTTCTCTCTGACTCTTCAAGGCCCTAAACACTTAAAATACTTACTTCCTTTCTTGGAAATTAGCCTTGCACCTTGGTCTGGTGGGTTACATTTATCACAGAAAGTATCAGTATTGAAATCAGCAATTTTTAAAAGTTATATTTCATGCATGTCATGAGGTACCATTCTATTGTTCCTAGCTTGAACCATTATGAATAAACCTGCTATGAAAATGAATGTAACAGTCTTTTTGTTAACACCAAATGGATCCTAACCTAGGTATCAACACTAACACCACAAAACTGCTAACCCAAAGACAACCAAAATGTTCTTAATAAGACACCAAAAACATAAAAATGTGAAATAAATACTTGTTAAATGGCCCATTGTCCAAAATTTAAAACTTCTGCTCTTTCCTGTACAAGTGTTTTTTTCGAACCTTGTTCTTTTAATTTATCTTAATTAAGAAATGGGCCTGCCAGTCATCACATAGAAGTATACAGAGCAATGCCAGGCGCAGTGGCTCACGCCTATAATCCTAGATGCTCAGGAAGCTGAGATCTGAGGATCATGTTTCAAAGCCAGCCCAGGCACTAAAGACCATGAGACTCTTATCTCAGTTAACCACTAGAAAACTGGAAGTGGGGCTGAGTCTCAGTGGGTAGGGCAGTACTCTTGAGCTGAAGAGCTCAAGGACATGCCCAGGACTAGAGTTCAAGCCCCATGACTGCCCTCCCAAAAAAAAAGAAGTATAAAGATCAGCCAAACTGTTTCGGAACATGCTGTTTCCCCTCTTCACTCCCACCAGCAATCTGTGAAAATTCAGATATTTCATACCCTTGCTTTCCCCCCCCCCTTTTTTTGGCCATTTTGGCAGGTTTGAACAGTCATCTTATTGTGATTTTAATGATCTGTACTATTTTCAAACATATAAACAAGTAAGTAGATTGCTGACTGTCTGGACACAGCCCAAGCTTGGAATCATTACCCTCAAATTGTGTGAGGTCCACAAATTAAACATTGATCTCAGGACATTTTGGTTGATTGTGCTGGGGATCACACCTAGGGCCTTTGTACATGCTCGGCAAGTGCTCTACCACTGCATATCCAATCCCAATGCTCACATGAAACCGTCAGATTATCATCAAGGTGTTTCCAATTCCAGCTCTTGGCCTACTACTTAGTCATAACTCTTGAAAAAGAAAATTGTACGTATTTAGACATTCTGCATGATTGGTTTAAAAACCATTTCATAAACTGACGCCAAATTTGTGGGAAATGATCCACATTACAGAAGGTATTATACTTCGTGTGTAAAAAATGAAATGAAAAAATTCTGAATTTTTTCTTTGATGATACTGGCTTTGTATTTGCTCAACTGGCACTCTACTACTTGAGCAATACCTCCAAGCTACCTTTCTACTGATAATCTGAGAGAGCAGAGACTGGCAGACTTTTCTACACAGCCTGGCTTCAAACCAGGATGTTTGTGGCTCTTAGCCTCCTGAGTAGCTAGTATTGCAAGCATGAACCACTAGGGTCCAACTAGAACTGTTGGACTCAATCACTAGAGTAGTGGTTGAGACAAGAGCCTAACAGAAATCGAATGCCAACCCTTCTCAACAAACTCAGTTTGCAACCTGCATTTTTAAAGCAGGAAAAAAGGCTGCCTGCTCTCTGTTGATGACAGCATTTACTGTACAAGTATCTCTTGACAAATGTAACCTTACTTGAATTTCTTTTTAACATGGATTTTTATGTATTCTGAATCCTCTATATGGTTTACTCGATATGGCTTACACTTTTACATGATAATAGAGCCTACTGAATTGTAGCTGAAGCTTTATATTTCTTCTTTTGGATACTTCCAGGTCATGAGAGAATGCCATGTGCTCCAGGATGGATAACCTCAGTGTTCTTTGGGGCAGAAATGCACACTACTGACCATTAGAGCTGTATGTACCAGACCTCCAAGTGTCTAATGGTGGTTAGACTTGTCCCCCTCTGAGAAAGTGACCAAAGGTTGGTTCCTGAACATAGATCACCCTATCTATGTCATATGACCTTGCATCTCTGGCCATAGTAGATGACCTAGAAATTGCTATCTGTCACAAAGGCACTGAGCATGATAAAAATGATGATGATGACGACAACTTCAGTAACAACAGGCTTTGAGTAAACATTTACTACAAAAAATGTGGCCTACAGCTTATCCATTTATTAGAATGATCTACGAGACCGTACTTCATTGTCCAGTTCGAGTTGCTGGGTTCTGCCACTAGGGGGCAGCATCACTGCTATTGTCTTAATCCAAGTGAATACAATTTGTTTATAGTTAATATTTCTATGTGAATATATTCCTCCATTAAGAATGTTAAGTGATCTTCCAGTAGTTTGCACAAGTTAATAATTTAAGAAGAGAATATGGTGTCTCATAAATACTGTAGAATAAATGGTGATACAATTTTCTCTTTTCAATCCTTTTTTTAATGTCTTCACTAATTATTCTATTTGTAATAGTTGCGCTTGTTAAAAGATGTATTTATCATCAGTAATAAATGGCTAGTATTTGTTTTCTGGGCTATACTCTTGTTTTTAACACATTTTAAATTCATTTATATAAGCAGGTTATGTTTGGATTTCAGAGGGAGGATATGAGAATTTCCTTTTGTTTGTTTCCATATACATTTGTGTTAGGAGTCAGGATCTCAGCTTTGTAGGGCATTCTAGCCTCAAATTCAACATCTTCCTGTCTTCAGCCCTCCAAGTGCTAAGATGATAGGTGTGCAATGCTATACCTATATGATGTGCATTTTATAGATGGAGAACACGAATGCTCAACCATTTGATGTGTATACCTCAACTGAACCTAGATTTCTAAATCAACAGACTTTACAGTCTCCCAGCATTTATGGAAAAGTTGCCACTTTCCCATGGAATTTTTTTTAGGCCTCATGTAGTTTGACACAATGTTCTTTGGCTCATTCAATCTTGGAATTGTTATATCTTCTTGGAGAACTGGTTCTTTGTCAAGCTAATGGCACTTCTTTAACTTCTCAATGTCTTTTCCCTTAAAATTCATTCCCCTGACCAGTCTTAGTAATTTTAAATGACTTTAGGTTATTGTTTCTATAATAGATCTGTTCCTTATATCCTTTCAACTTTTTGTGATTTAATATTTCAGTCATGAGTCTTCTGATGACTGAATTATTAAAAATATCAAGAATATCTGCCATACTTGACTAATTTAATCCACTTAAATTTCACAATTTAATTGCTTTGAACTTTTTTCTTCTTTTTAGGTCTGAGACTGGGATGAACTTTTTTAAACAAGATTGTTGTTTCTGCCTCTTTTGTTTTGTTTTCTCCTTTCTTAGATAAACTAATTTGATTCTATTTCCTTTCCCTATTTGTCTGAAAGCTATGCACTATATCCCTTGCATTTTAGATGTCATTAAACTTTTAACATGCATTCTTAAAATCAAAATACTTTTTCTTAGGTGGGCTTCTAGATTTTACTCATGAACCTAAAACCAAATTTATATTATTCTCCCCTCAAAAAGTAGTACTATTTATCCTGCTCTACATTCCCCCCATTCAGCGATATATTCTATATTTTTTTCCACATGCTAAATTTTTTATTGACTTACTTTATTGTATTATAGAGGTGATGTACAGAGGGATTAAAATTACACGAGTCAGGTAATGAATAAGTATATTTGCTTTTGTGCAGTGTCTTTAGTTCCCTCACTCTCTCAGTCCCATCTCCATTTACCAGTTGTATGTTTTCATCTCTGTCTAGTGAGCTCCATGGCTGTATTTTTTCACCCTTTTTCCTCTCGAGTTCTGTACCCTATTCCCTACCCTCCCAAAGATTTGAACTCATGGCCTTGGCATTGACCCTGAGCTTTTTAATTCACAGGCTAGTGCTCTACTACTTTAAGCCATAGTACCAGTTCTGTTTTTTTGGTGATTAATCAGAGATAAGAGTCTTACAGACTTTCCTGCCTTGACTGGCTTTGAACCCTGATCTCAGATCTCAGCCTCCTGAGTAGTTTGGATTACAGGTATCAACCACTGGTGCCTGGCTTAAAATTTAATATTTTTTATTGTCGGGATAATGTATAGAGGTGTTACAGTTACATTCGCCAGATAGTAGACGTATTACTTCTCACATATTGATATCTGTTCTCATGCTTTTGTCCCCGTTTCCCTCCACCCACATCCTCTCAATCATTTTGTTTTCCCCCCTTCCCTTTCCTATTTCAAATAAACAAACGTATATACAATCTACCAGGTAACAAAGTCAGATGTAGTAACAATATGAGATTAACCGTAAGGGCAAAAAAAGAGAAGAAAAATAACATAAGACATTAAGAACAACAATTATGCAAGATAAAGCTCATTTCCATTTAGCCTCATCCTATATGACCTTATGTACCTAGGTAAAATTTAATATTTTTTAAAAATGCTTTTAAATATTCCCAAATAATTAAAAAACTGGGAAGTGGGGCTGTGGCTCAAGTAGTAGAGTGATAGCCTTGAGCTGAATTGCTCAGGGACAACGCCCAGGCCCAGAGTCAAAACCCCATAATCCACCAAAAATATTAATAATAATAATAATTTTAAAACCTTTGTACTCACAAAATCCTTTCACCACTTACTATTTTCCTCTATTTTTAAAAATTCTTCCTGAGTTGAAAACTACTCATGTTTACTGCTAGTTTCTCAATGAGTGTTTGTTTCCTTTACATATTTATAACTTTTTGACTAACTACTATTCCTTATAATTACCTCATTTGGGTTTAATTTTTTCCTATAATACAATATATCCTTTAGGCCATGTCAAGGAATTGTTAAACACTATCCAAACTTTTGCCAGTACAGATTACTATTAAACATTTCTGAAAACAAAACTAAGTAAGCACTTTACTACTTAACTCCTAGCCTTTCCTCCCCCTACCTCCCCACCACCACTATTTTTCTTCAGATATATTTCACAGAGATTCTTGAGTTTTGACCCACGGCTAGCATCAGATCATGATCCATCTATGCTTCCTACATAACAAAGATTTTACAGGAATGTACTATTATACCTGACCTGGCTAAATGCATTAACATTCTGTGCTTGTTTTATTTATTTTTGCTAGTCCTGGGCCTTGAATTCAGGGCCTAGGCACTGTCCATGAGCTTTCTCAAGGCTAGGACTCTAACCACTTGAGCCACTGTACCACTTCTAGCTTTTTCTGTGCATGTGGTACTGAGGAATTGAACCCAGGGCTTCGTGTATGCTAGGCAAGCACTCTACCACTAGACTACACTCCTGGACCCTGCACTTGGCTTATTTCACTGAACATAATGTTCTCTAGTTCCATCCATGTTACTGAAAATGACAGTATTTCATTCTTTTTTATGGCCAAATAATATTTCACAGTATTCATTATATATATAATATATATATCACATTTTTATAACCAACATAGATTACTTTTGTCTTTGTTTTATTAATGAAAAATGTCATAATCTTCATTTTTCTTTATAACTTGTCTTTTTTCCTTATTTGTGATGATTGTTTCATTAAGATGTATAAGGCTTATTATTATCCATACACATATACATTTTTTTTTGCCAGTCCTGGGCTTGGGCTCAGGGCCTGAGCACTGTTCTTGGACTTTCTCAAGGCTAGCACTCTACCACTTGAGCCACTGTACCACTTCTGGCTTTTTCTGTGCATGTGGTACTAAGGAATTGAACCCAGGGCTTCGTGCATGCTAGGCAAGCACTCTACCATTAGGCCAAACTCCCGGCCCCCACATATACATTTTTTTTTTGCCAGTCATGTGCCTTGAACTCAGGGCCTGGGCACTGTCCTTGGGCTTTCTCAAGACTAGCACTCTACCACTTGAGCCACAGCACCACTTCTGGCTTTTTCTGTGTATGTGGTACTGAAGAATCGAACCTGGGTCTTCATGCATGCTAGGCAAGCACTCTACCACTAGGCCATGCTCCTGGCCCCAAAGGATTTATTTTTATTGTCATGCTTTGCTCTTAGTGAGTTTCCTGAATCTAAGGAATACATTTTCATAAATTCTGAAACAATTACATCTATTATCTCATTGAATATTGCTTCTCTCTCATCCATTTACTCCATCTTTCTTTTATGTATCTATTTTTATAATATTGGGGTTTGAGCTCAAGGCCTCAAGCTTGCTAGTCAGGATTCCACCACTCTAACTACACTTCAACCTTCTTATAACAAAGGTTTCCTCTTGGAGCCAACCTCAGACCCTGACCTTCCTGCCTATGCTATGCTTCTTGTATAGATCAGATCACAGATATACACCACTAGCCCCAAGTTACTGATTGAGAAAAGGTGCTATCCATGTTTTACCTGGGCTGGTGGTGGAACTATGATCCTCCTGATCTCTGCCCATGAAATAGCTAGGGTTACAGACAGGAGCCATCACACTTGGCTTGCAGTTCCCTTACAGGGATGATCTTGAGTTTAGACTCTACACCCTGCATGCCTACAGAAGCCTGGGATTTTGATTTCTTTACCACCAGAAACTGGGAAAAGACAGTTACCTATCTCTATTCCCTTTCATGTGCCTTCACACTGAAGGTCAACGTGTTGACTTCATACTGGGTTGTCAAGTCATCTTGGCAGAGGCCCTCTACCACCTCTCCTACTGCTAGATGGACATTCTGCTCTAGTCCCTTGGCAGCCCCCAAGCTGTTTTATCATCAGAGCACCTGTTCACAGAAAGCAAGAGGGCAGCCCTGGCTGCATGATCCTCCTCTTTACTAGGACCCAGAGTTGTTCTTTCTTCATTGTTATTTTATTTTACTCTTGGAAAAAAAAGTGTTTATTTAATGCGAACCACTTTGGATACAAAGAGAAATATAAAGGAGAAACATTATTTGATATCCTACATCCTGCAGAAAAAGTTAAAAGTTTTACTTGTTATCCTTTCTTCCCTCCAAACTTTGGTTATACCTTAACATGTCCAGCGCTTCTTCATCAGTGTCACCCCTCCCAACAGTCACCCCATCCCATCTTTTCTTTCTTTCTCGGACTCATTTCACATTTCTACTTCCTCTATGTACATTGAGTGTTCTGACTAGATTTGTCCCTAGTTCCTTTTTTCATTCTTCCAGCCCACTCCTACAAGCCCCTGTCTCATTCAACTTGTTTCAGCTATCCATTTTGTTAAACTGTCTGTTAATTGGGTGAAAGGTTTCAAGCCAGATCCTGTCTTCATTTTAAGTTTGGTTTCATTTCAAGAATGTTTTTGCTTAATCTTCTACGCAACTTTAGAAGAGGTTGCCCGGCCTGCCCCTTCACTGGAAGAACCAAGACCGATGACCAGCACTAAACAGTGGAAAGAATGGGCAGCGTATACTGGTAGAGGCTTTGCAGAGGGACAGTGTCACCAAGAAGTTGAGTACTAGGAAATTAGAGAGTTCGCAGGGCTGAAAATGCTTTTTAAACTATGTTTATGTCATCTAGTTGGAGAAAGCTTTGCATCTAATATCTGGCTCAGTCACAAGCATGCAGCATTTTTACTCTGCAGATTGACAGCTTACCTCTCCTTCCTGATCCTTTTCATGCTTTTGCTTTTGCAGAAACAAAATGTGCTCCAAGAACTGCAGGAAGCCAGGTTCTTTGCAAGAAACGCCACACAGTGCTGCCTTAAGGCAGTGGAGGATTGTGAAGAAAGGAATCTTTCTTCCCTGGGAGTTCTTCCCTGGGAGTTTCAACCTGTAGCTGCTAGAGGGAAGAAGTTCAAGTCAGAGGTTTTGGCTGTTAACTTTTTATTCTATCAATGGTGTTTATGTTGTCTGAACAGATACAGAAAGCAAACCTCTTGCTGCTCTCTGAAAATGCCTCCAACAAAAGTGGAAACATTTACCTACGGCAACTCCTGGAAGGTGGTTAGAAAATTAAATTTTAAAAAATAGAGGCAAACATGCTTTATAATAAAAATGTATTAGATTGATAGCCTAATGTGGTACAGTTCAGAACACAGACGCTCAGTGGATATTTGGCCATGTCATGTCAGGGACCCATGCTTCAACTTTTCTCAGTTGTAAAATGCAGATAACAACAGATCTACCCCTCAATGTTGTTATGTGGTTACATGACATGGAATCACGTCTGCCAGGTGGTCAGCCCTCAATGACTATTGGGTTTTAGCCCTCTATTCCATTATTTCTATAAGAGAATTAAATATAGGTTCAAGGACCTCAAAGCAAGTCTAGAGACATGAGCAGGATGTTTGAGAACTCTTTGGAATTGTATCCCCAAATTATGTATTGTGTGTGCACAGGCACACATGTGCACACACAAATAATGGGAGATTGGTGTGTTTTCCTTGGCACAAAGTCTATGGTTTTCAGAGGATTCCTTAAAAGATTCTTAACCAAAATGGGATAAAGCTCACTTCTGTTTGAATCTGAGATTTTGCTTGGATCTAAGGATTATAGAACTAAATACCCAATATATTCCAAATGGTCCTTAGAGTTCCTATGTCGTTCAATAAGCATTGATCAGCAGCTGGGCACTAGGCCAGGCAGGCACTTGGGCATGTCGAGCCACACTTCACACAGGTAGCCCTCTGTGCCATCTTCTGAAGATACAAATGACAACCTTTATAGGCAAATCCACTGTCTAATGAGTCAATGTTATTACTAAGATGGCCTGTGGAAAGACTGAGGATTCACTTCAAGCTTCTGTCTTTTTCACTAGTGGGGTCTGCTCAGGATCTCATGCTTTGCTATGTAGTTGCACCATGACGAGTTTCACCACTAGCCTTTTGGTAGAGTCACACACTTTTTTGTCCAAGGCCAGTCTCACACTCCTATCCCCTCACATATGCTTACCGTGTAGCCAGGATTATAGAGAAGCATTAATACACCTGGCTTACTGGTTTAAGATGGAGTACTTGGTCACTTTTTGCCCAGGTTAGCTTTGCATTGTAATCTACCTATGTCTGCATGCAGAGTAGCTGGTATTATAGGTGTGAACTACCAAATCTGGTCCACTTTAAACTTTTAAGAGCATTGTAGAACTGTTCTCTTCCCGCAGAATGGTGTGAGTCTTCTGGTTTTTCCAGTGGAAACTTAAGGTCATGGGATTTGAAGGTCATGGTGAAATATCCTAAGATGGGTGACAGGAAACTGCCCCAAACTGATGAATTTTAAGAATCATGACAGTTTCCTTCTTTCCCTTGGATCTCTAGTTTCAACTTAACCTAGGCATTTAAGGAGATTTAGGAAGGCAAGAGTGTAAATGTTCACCTTTCTTTCAAATGATATCTGTCATCTAAATATTGAATGCATAGGTAGGAAAATCTATTGTTATTTTCTTACCTTCTGCTCTCAGGTGCCTTTTAACATATGTAAAAATATTGACATAGTGCTCCGGGTCCACAGCAATCAATACAGAAATGTTCCTGTGGGTTCTTTCTCTTGGTAATATCATATTTAACTCAAAAGTAGTCCTAGGCATATTGAGAGCAGATAATAGGTACAAATCTGACAAAAAGCTAATGAGCTCTCCTGTGATTATGAGGGAGGACGGTGACTCATTAAATCTCATTTCCTGGGCAAGTCCACAGAGGGAGAAGAAATTAACTGAAATAAAGGCCTGGGAACCTAATGCAGTCAGATTTATGAGCATCTGTGTAAGCAGCCACATGATAATCAGTACAAATAGCAAGATGTTTTAATGAGGTTCTCTGAAATATTTAATTAGTTACTGTATGATTTCTTTTGAGAACTTTTTGTTATTTTCTGTTAGGAATTAACCCCATACCAGGGAGGGTCCTGAAAGCAAGTGGAACTGTCTTTGTGGGGCTGTCTTAGGGTTGGATACAATCCAAGCTACAGTCCCCTTTAGATGTCTTTATTAACACTGTCACTGATATTCACAGCTGGGCTGAAATGAGGTTCTGAGTAGTTTGAATCTATAGACTACTTTTTTTGTTGTTAGCAGTGGGGCTTGAACTCAGGGCTTGGGCACTGTCCCCAAGCTCTTTTGCTTGAGGCTAGCACTCTATCACTTTAAGCCACAGCTCCGCTTCTCCCTTTCTGGTCATTAATTGAAGAGTCTCACTGATTTTTCCTGCACAGACTGGCTTTGAACCACAATCCTCAGGTCTTAGCCTTCTTAGTAGCTAAGATTACATGGTGAGCAACCAGTGCCCAGCTCTGTAGGTTACTTCTGGCTCAAAAATGTATAAGTATCTACTTGGAATTAACCATCTTCCAAGTAGCAAATTATAAACAAGATAATTATTTAATTCTGATGCTTGAACATCTTTTATAATGTGTATTTTTACTTTCTAGGTATGTCCCTTAAATCTTTTTCTTCAACCACAGGTCCTAATAAGTATTGTGACCAAATATTGGCTAAATAACACTAGTTTAAGATGTTCTTAAACAGACAGGGATGTAAAATGCAAATTAAGTCCATTTCTGACAGGATTTTAGATATTATGAGAGGCTGTTTGTAGGTAGGTCTTCAAAGACCCATTCATAGGGCCAGCCTGGACCTATTCAGTCCATATTTGTTGACCCTTATAATTCTGCTCATTAGAGGAATTGTCAGTAGACAAGTAGACTATGAAGTTGCCTAGGACTGGAGGTGTGAGAAGTTAAAGCACTAGCTGAGAAAGCAAGCCAAAAAAGCAAGGACCTCTGAACTCAAATCTGAGTACATCCCCACCTCACCCCACCCACCAAAACAAAACAAAACTAAGTACAGGTGGATTGCATCTGTAATCACAGGTACTCCAGAGGCAGAGATCTAAGAACTGTGGGCAAAAATGTTCTCAAAACTCCATCTCCAATTAACCATAAAAAGTTGGACTGGAAGCATGGCTCAAGTGGTAGAGCACAAGCCACGAGCAATAAAAACCTGGATAAGCCAGGTGCTAGTGTCTCATGCCTGTAATCCTATCTGAGATCTGAAGAATATGGTTTGAAGCCAGCTGGGCAGAAAGTCTGTGAGACTCTAATATACTAAAAAAAAAAATCTAGAAATGGTGCTGTGGCTCAAGTGCAGAGCACTCACATTCTCTAGAAAAAGAAGCTCTGGGGACAGCATGTAGGCCCAGAGTTCAAGCCCCAGGAATAGCAAAAAAACAAAAAACAAAAAACGGGGGGGGGGTTGGGGCAAGAGTTCAAGCCCCCCAAGTAACTGGCATGTAACATGTACACACACACACTGTCACATGAGAAGCTACTAGAAATTTTATCTGGAAACAAGAGAGATCACTCTTGGTTTAAATCCCTTCCCCAACCTTTATATTTCTAGATCTTATGTATATCATCAATTCCTAGATTTGTGACTAATCCCTGTGCTTTATATCATTAAAACCATGCACAGAAGGATCACCTTCAGGTGTGATTTATTTTTTAAAAGCTGTGGCCAAAATTCCTAATGGAGAAATCAGCCCATACAGGTTTTCATTGCACAGATGAGTGGACCACTGGAAACATAACAAGATGATTTAGGTTAATCCAAGTCCTAACTCATGTTCATGTTAAACATCCAATATTCGAAACTATTTATCTTTTAGGGTCTTGGTTAGCCAAGATAATATATTGGGGTAGACCATACCAAAGGAGGTGAGGATCTTAGCTCACAACATGAAAGGTGAGTGATTGAAACTTAAATAGCTTCTTAGTTCAAAACATACACTTTAATTAAAAAAAAAAAAACATTTCAAGCAGAATGAGATGGTGCATTCCTAGAGTCCTAGCACTCAAGACTTTGAGGCAGAGAGATCACAAGTTCAAGTCCGCACAAGTTCCCTCCTACACATCTAGTTGTCTCCTGTCCACTTAGCTAGCTCTTCCAGGTTCACAGAGGAAGAACCTCAGCCGTTGGCCCCTGTATTTCTTGAGCTACTAACCACTGCTGTTTATGGGTGGTTATGTAGCTATTGCTTGAGACACTGCTGGAAGTCTTGGGGGGATGGGAGAGTAGGGGGTCCCTAGACTATTAAGAGGAGGCCCAAGAAATAGAGAGGGTGCACATGGAGGCTATGGATGCAAGGCAAGTTCTGCCACTTGTTTAAATGAATTAAACTGGATTGCCAAGCTTGTACCTTAATAGCTGTGAACTGATTTTTACTCCTGGGTCACATTTTTCCTGTTTCATTATTTTTATAGTTTCTTAAATTAAAAAATAATAAGCTTATTATAAAGTAGTTAATAATGTAAGTGTACAAAGTAAAAGTAAGAACGCTTAGGCCTCTGTCATTTCAGTACTCCACATCGCTAGTAATCTGGTACATGTTCTTACAAAACGTGTGTGTATGCCACAACTGCAAATTTGAATTCAGTAACTTCCACTTGTAGTCTGGTGTAATACCCCTAAGCCATGCCTCCAGCACCACTGTTTTTAACTGCTTATTTGTAGGATAGTGTCTTCCTTCCCACATCAGCATGTGAGTTCCAAAACCTACTTCTAAGCACGGACACATGAGGCAGATTTTCTCATAGGCCTCCCCCTCCCCCCCAAGCATTTTCTGTAGATTCTGCCTCAGACTCTAAAAATGACCAATTTCTTCCCACCTCCTTTTTTCCTTTCTCTTCTTCTCCTTCCTTCCTTCCTTCCTTCCTTCCTTCCTTCCTTCCTTCCTTCCTTCCTTCCTTCCCCCATCCCTCTCTCTTTCTTTCTTGTTGCCGGACTTGGAACTCAACGCCTGGACCCACAACACCCTGACCTTGAACACAAGACCCACACACGCCAGCCTCGAAAACAGGACCCACACATTCTGGCCTCCAAGACAGGACCCACACACCCCGGCCTCCAAGACAGGGTCACACGCCCCGGCCTCCAGGGCAGGACCACACGCCCCGGCCTCCAGGGCAGGGCCACACGCCCCGGCCTCCACGGCAGGGCCACACGCCCCGGCCTCCAGGGCAGGGCCACACGCCCCGGCCTCCACGGCAGGGCCACACGCCCCGGCCTCCAGGACAGGGCCACACGCCCCGGCCTCCAGGGCAGGACCACACGCCCCGGCCTCCAGGACCTCGAGGACAGGACCACACGCCCCGGCCTCCAGGGCAGGGCCACACGCCCCGGCCTCCAGGGCAGGGCCACACGCCCCGGCCTCCAGGGCAGGGCCACACGCCCCGGCCTCCAGGGCAGGACCACACGCCCCGGCCTCCAGGGCAGGGCCACACGCCCCGGCCTCCAGGGCAGGACCACACGCCCCGGCCTCCAAGACAGGACCCACACACCCCGGCCTCCAAGACAGGGCCACACGCCCCGGCCTCCAGGGCAGGACCACACGCCCCGGCCTCCAGGGCAGGGCCACACGCCCCGGCCTCCCGGCCTCCACGGCAGGGCCACACGCCCCGGCCTCCAGGACAGGGCCACACGCCCCGGCCTCCCGGCCTCCACGACAGGACCACAAGCCCCGGCCTCCAGGGCAGGACCACACGCCCCGGCCTCCAGGACAGGGCCACACGCCCCGGCCTCCAGGGCAGGGCCACCCGCCCCGGCCCTATAGACCGGGCCACGAGAGACCCGAGGTTTAAATTTTAAAGGTTACTCACACTTCTACGCCTCGGCTTCACTGTAAATCCAGGGCTCCTGATTTTGGGACTATTGTGAAAAGCAAGTAACTCATTCTAACACAGAAAGACGCCGCGAAGTTACCTCAGCAAAGGAACCTCCGAGCTGCCCAGGCGGTGCCAGAATTTCCAAGGTCCTCATAGAGGCAAGGCCACGTGCTCTCCCCCAGGGGCGTGGCCACGTGCTCTCCCCCCAGGGGCGTGGCCACGTGCTCTCCCTCCAAGGGCGCAGCCACCTGTTCTCTCCCAGGGGCGTGGCCACGTGCTCTCCCCCCCCAGGGGCGTGGCCACGTGCTCTCCCCCAGAGGCTGAGCCACCTTTTCTCTCCCAGGGGCGTGGCCACGTGCTCTCCACCCAGGGGCGTGGTCACGTGCTCTTCCCTCAGGGGCGGGGCCACATGCTCTCCCCCGCCAGAGGCAGGGCTACGTGCTCTCCACCCAGAGGCTGAGCCACCTGTTCTCTCCCAGGGGCGGGGCCATCTGTTCTTTCCCAGGGGCGGGGCCAAGCGCTCCACAGGAGGCGGGGCCATATTCTCCTCATCCCACACTAGGGGTGGGGTCACATTCTTCCCAGGGGCGGGGCTGTGTTCTCCCCCGCCCTCTCAAGGCCAGTTCTCCTGGGGGGGCGGAGCCACATCCTTCTCCCCCCCCCCCACCAAGGGCAGGGCCACACTCTTACCAGAGGGCAAGGCGACATTTTCCTCCACCTGGGAGTAGAACTATGTTCTCAGAAGGTGTGACCACGTTCTTGACCACGTTCTTCCCGGAGACGGGGAGCCAGAAGCTGAGAACGTTCTCTCCCTAGAAGGCGGAACCGCATTGTTCCCTAGGGCAGGTCCACACCATTGCCCCCCCAGGGGCTGGGGCCATGTGCTTGCCTGGGGGCAGAACCATGTTTTCCTTAGGGGTGGGCCCGTGTTCTCAGGGCGGATCAATGTTCTTTTTTTATTTAATTAACTTTTTATTAAATGGTTGTACGGAGGGGGTGTATGAGGACACCGGTGCGTGATGCATGTTGATGCGTGCCTTGCATTGTTCTCCTCATCGCTCCCGACTCTACCCATCTCCTCAGTTTTCCTAGTTCCATTTTCACATATGCCGACTTGGAAGATGACAAATCTTCTGAGAATGAAGCACCCAGCACCACAGACTCACTCCATGTACTTGCATCCTAGTCGAATGGAACAGGGTGGATGGTTTCAAAAATGGGAGATGTTTAAAGACCAAGCTCTCATTCTGACACCTGACCACCGAAGGATTTCAAATCACAGAATGAAGAGCAAATAGAATCTAAGCTCGCACTGAGGACAGACCCCTAAAAGCCAACGTTGTTATATCTTTAGAAGCCAACCAGATGCTTTTAGTGTTCAGTCATCTGTTCAGCTGGACTGACTTCCTAGACCAGAATGCCAAGGTTCTCCAACTAATGGCAGATGTTTGTGGCAAGAGTAGCCCTGCCAAAGAGCGGTGTTGTGCTGGCTGAACCACAGGTAAACTGTGTTGCAAGACAGTCATAGATGTGAGGTTTCTTGCTATCACATCTTCAGGGCTAGACAGAAACAAGCATTGTATCAGAGGATTGTCCCAGAGGATCCTCATCCAGCGCAGGTCAGAGGATGCAGCTGGGTGGGGTCCAGATGAGTATGCAGTCCCTGAGCCCATGCCAGATACAAAGCTTCTGCATTCATGGATAACCTAGAACTTGCAGGTTCAAATAGAAGCCTGACAGAATAAAAGAAAGGAAGGAAAAAAGAAAGGAAGGAAGGAAGGAAGGAAGGAAGGAAGGAAGGAAGGAAGGAAGAAAGAAAGAAAGAAAAAGTTGCCACTCACTTGTTCTTGTTGTTTGTTTTTGTGGACATCTAGAACATGGTATAATTCTTAAGCATGGAAAGAAGCCAGAAATAGTCCCCATTTATATCCCAGGCCATCTCCCATCAGACTCCATCCAAAGTCCCCAATTTTTCTGGCTTTTCTTGAATTATGGTTGGCACCTGGATATCAGCAATAGAGTTGGGTCTCTCCCCCGCACCCCCCTCCACGGCACTGTGCTTTAACCAGCTTGCTGGAACTCTGCGCTGGGGTTCCAGTTGCTATTAAGGGATCTAATGAGGAGGGACAGGCAATTATTATTATTTATTTCACTAATTAGCCAGATAATCATTCATTCTAAAACTATGCCGAGTTGAAAAGCTGTTTGTTTGTGCCCTTTGTCTGATACGGCTTCATTTATCATTTTCCCCCTTTTCCTTTACAAAAGTGGTTGCTTTGTTAAATGAGGGGCAAAAGAGGTAAGAAAAAGAGGTAAGAAAAAATTCTTTTTAAAATAGTGAGTAATCATTTCTGAGCAGTGAAGATAATGCAACTAGAGTCCATAAAAACATCACTTTTTCAGTCTCTAAAGACATAACGCTTCATGATAACCATAAAACATATTAGTGCAAAATAAATTGCTGTTCTATTCAAATCCTTAAAGTACTACTGTGGATGTCACTGGAAACATACAACTCTCTCTTTTTTTCCTACCAATCCTGAGGTATGTTTTATCATAATTTGTGGGGTGGATGGCAGCCTTGTACACATGATTGCCTTTTCCTGCTCAGTTAGCTTGTCAAGGTCAGAGTTCTTTGGCCTTTTATGAATGTAGGACTATTAAGATATGAGCAGGATAACTGAACAGCATGAAGAAGAAACTTTATTTTTCTTAACTTATAAATACATTTTTCATGGAGATTGCTCTTCAGCAACTCTCCTAGTTACATTGGTGGGGGGAGGTGGCTGAGGCTAAGTGGAGACAGATTCTGCTATATTGATGCTCTGCATCTTATTTTTGTTGTAAAATGGAAACTTCTGAAAGGTTGAGATTCAGCTTCCATAACACAAAATAAAATATCCCAACTATCAGCCAGAATTATTTAAGGCAGATTAATTGCAATGGGAAGTGAGTGCTCAATTGAGAGCAGTCACTTCTAGAGCATGGAGGTACAGCATAATGCCGTTTTGATGAGTCAGTTATCCTACATAAAAACCAGCAGGGTAAAGAAGGTTCAGAATTTTCATCATGACTATTTTGAATTTTCATCATGGCCAGATCTACAGGAGAGTAGAATGGTAGAAGCCTTATCCAAGGTTTTAAATACAAGGAAATATGAGATATGATGTCCATTTGAGATAGAGGTGAAGGTCTTGGATAGGAGAGGGTTGTGGGTATAGTGGTAAAGGGGTAAATGAAGTTGGGGATTGAGCATTGGTGAAAGGACGAGTAGGCTTTACTTGCCTCAAGGATTACTTAGTGAATAGGCCAGCTTTTTGTCACTATAATAAACTGCCAGACATAATTAACTTATAGAGGGGTTTGGAAAAGGGTTTATTTTGTTTTGTAGTTTAGAAGTTTCAGTCCTCAATCAGCTGGTTTTTAGGAATGGCAGAAGTACATGAAGAAGCAACACTGCTCAAATAAAAATCAGGGAGCAAAAGAGAATGAGGAGACGGCCGTGATCCCACAGTCCTTTTCAAGGACTTGATTGCCAATGACCTAAAGACCTCCCACTAGGTCTCACCATTAGAAACTCAATAGTGCCATCTGGGTACCAAGCTATTTTTAAGAGATGACCCTTTAGGAAACATTCAAGATCCAAGCTGTTGTACTTAGTTACCAAGATGTAAGCATACTTTCTTTTACTTTTTGTACCAGGTATTCAGTGTAGGAAACTTCTAAGCAAATCTAGAAATATCATTTGATTCTTTGCTCTTGGTGGGCTCTTGTGTTGCTAGAAGCACTGGAAATTGCTTTAAAATAATGATGAAAAGCAGTCCAAAAGTATGTGAGAAACTTAATTTCAACACACTACCAAGAAAGCTAGAAGTGGGGCTGTGGCTTGAGTGATAGTGTACTAGGCTTGAGCAAAAGAAGCTCAAGGACAGCACCCAAGTCCTGAGTTCAAGCCCCAGGACTAGAAAGACTTTCATCTTTCTAAGATGAAAGAACTAAGCAAGTTCTTGTGCAGAAAACTCAACAAATCATTATTCCTAGGTTTTCAGCTGCTCTGAACAAACTTTCAGAAAGTCTGTCAGAGGGGGCTTTTTAATGTGCCAATATTCTAGATAAATCAGGGCTGATTCTGGTAAAAAGAGCAGCAGGAATGATGTCCTGGAGTCTTTCCTACCACTCTCCACTGTGGAGAATTGCTTACTAAAAGGAAAAAGAGCTGTAAAAATAAAAGCCTGCTTAGAGCATTAAATGCGGAGGCACTAGCATATTCATTTGCTGAAGTTGAGTTTTACATTTTAGGTTGCAGAAAATAAAGTAAATAAAGGAAGTTTACCCCCACATGAGACTGAGATTCAATTCTCAAGTGCAAGAACCATATAGTGTTGGCATATTAACATAATTGGAAATGATTCTGTTATATACATACATATTTGTAGTGCAGTACCAGAAATAGAACTCAGGACCTTTTATGTACACTGCTGTTGGAATCATGTCCCCATCCTTTTGCTTTTATCTTGTTTTTTTCCAGTAGAGTCTCATGCTTTTGCCTGGGGTGACCTTGAGGGTCACTTTTCCAACAAATGCCTTCCAAGTAGTTGGAACTAAAATTATGCACATTTACATCTACTTATTCCGTTACTCTTTTTTTATTTTCTTTTTGTACTGATCCTGGCTCTTGAACTCAGTGGCTAGGCCCTGTTCCAGAGCTTTCTTGCTCAAGACTAGTGCTTTTTGGGTAGCTAATTAGCGAGGAGTGTCATGGCCTTTCCTGCTCTGGCTGGCTTTGAATTGTGATCCTCCAATATCAGCCTCCTGAGTACTTAGGATGACAGATATGAGCCACCAGTGGCCCGGCTCGGTTGCTCTATTCTTTGAAACCATTTCCAGAGGTTCAGGAGGAAGGAAAATTGCAAGATACTAAAACATTGAATTTGTAAAAGAGTTTACATAATGCACACTTGTCTTGCAGGTCATCTTACCGCCTTACACATGCTGCCTGCTGATAGGAGGAGAGGTAAGGCACAAGGACCAGAGTTCAACGACCTCTGCCTGCCATTTAAAGAGGGCATAGGATTGTTTACCAGTCATTTTGTATGGAGAAGGGCAGAAAGTTAAACCTCAGAAAAGAAGAAAGAGCTGGATAAAAAGATATATGTGTTTATGTATATATACACATAGATAAGTAGTCTGGGCCATAATGTGAATTGTTTCTTGCTGCACCCCTTCATGTTTCAAGCAGCACCTGCCATTTAACAGAAGCTCAGTAGATGCCTCTAGAAAGAAGGGCCATACAATACAAAATACTAGTGGCACTATTTTAGGCCCTTTTCTTGTGCCAACCTCTACTTATCAAGTGCCATTCCCTACACCCCTCGAGTATCTTGCCTTTATTTCTCACTTATACAGATCAGCACATGCCTGGAACTCTACTCAAAGGAGTGCAATACAGCCTCAAATATATTGCCACAATAAGCCTATTATTTATTTGCTTGCTTGCTTGCTTGCTTTTTTTGCCTGTTTTGGAACTCAGTGCCTTGGCTCTGTCTCTGAGCCTCATTGTGCTCATGGCTAGCACTCTACCACTTGAACCACAGCTCCACTTTTGGCTTTTTTTTTCCAGTAGTTTATTGGAGGTAAGAATCGCACAGACTTTCCTCCCTGGGCTGGCTTTGAACTGCTATCCTCAGATCTCAGCCTCCTGAGTAGCTAGGATTGCAGACCTGAGCCCCCAAGCCCAGTTCATGTGCTGCTGTTCTTAAATTAAACTTGTCAGATTACAAGGCTAAGATGAAAATGAATTTATGAGAACATCAAAAACTTACAGAAAAATTAATAGGATAGGGAAATTTGTTTCATCCGGGTCTTAATTTCAACAGGCTTCAGAGAAAGGATCTTTTGCTTAGCTTTACTTTATTTAGATGGGAAAATGCAGAATATTCTGCTACATTTGAATTTCAGGGAAGCAGTGAGTGATTTTTAAAGTATGAACTACATGCTACGAGTTGTATGGAACATTTTCATATTAAAAATGATTCATTGCTTGTCTGAAATGTACTATTTATATCTCAGTCATATTGATTCTAAAAAAAACTCATTGGCTGTTTATCTGAAATTCAAATGTAACTAAGTCTCTTGCACTTTATCTGGCACTTCTACCTCTGCTTTATTTCTAACAAAAATAACAGACAGAACAGGGAAATGATAATGAAAACAAGAGCAAAATAAAACAATTATAGTTACCTCTTCTTCCCAGAACTGTGTGCTTTTTGCATAAATTATCTGTAGTTCCAAGGAAAAACCTGTGAGGCAATAATCTCTCATTATTTAGGTAGGTACATAGAAACTCAGAGAAAAGTTTAATTTGCCCAGTATTATACAGCCAAAAAATAATATTTTCATTCCATAAATATTTATCAACATCTGACATAAAATATTATTTATTTATTTATTTATTTATTTTATTGTAATTAGTAAAAGGGTTACATGATATTTGCCAGATAGAAGGTGCATTAATTCACATACATTGATACCCTTTCACATGACATAAAATATTATAATGATAGCCCGGAGCCAGTGCCGCATGCCTGTAGTTCAAGCTACTCAAGAGGATGAGATTTGAAGATCAAGTTTCAAAGCCAGCCAGGGCAGGAAAAATCTGAGACTCTTCTTTACTGCTAAACACTAAGATAGCCAGAGGTTTGGAGCTGTGGCTCAAGTGGTAGAACATTAGCCCTGCTTGAACACAAGAGTTCAGAGACAGCACACAGGCCATGAGGTCAAGCCCCAGAACACACACACACACACACACACACACACACACACACACGCATGCCTAATATTTAAAACCTTCTTCACCAAAAAGATAAGTTCTAAGCTACAAGGAATCTCCTTATCTGAGTCTCTCTGTCTCAGTTTCCCACCACCCTACTCTGCCCTTGAGATGTCCTGTAGGAGTAGATCCATAAGTAAAAGGAACCATCCCTAGCTCAACCTCAAAGAAACTGTGACCCATTCTGACTTTTGCAGGCCTCTTGTTCTAAGCACCTGTTGTACCATGTCTGGTTTAATTCCCTGAGGGGTTATGAAAAATAGGACTCTCTCCCTCTCCCCTCACTTGCTGTCTCTCTTTTGCTCTCTCTCATACTCATTTGGAAATACCTCAGGTAAAAGAGAAAACAGCAGTAATGGTTCACTCAATTTCAGTTCCAGAGTCCTGTACATTTCGTTCTAAATGACAATATTTAGCAACAAAATTGCTTCATTTTAACTTCACTGCATTTCTTCAAGTGGGAGTGCTATAATTTATTTTTTAAAAAAATAATAATAAATGCAACAGTGAATATATTGCTTTCATTAATCCCCAATACTGCTTATTTTCAGCACTTTTAAATTATTTTGGGTGTGCTCAATAGATTTAGTTGAAGTGGAAAAAAAAAATCACTCAAATTTCAGACCATTTGCAATGATCAATTTATCTACTTGCTTCCCAGACAAATAACTGAACTTCCAAGCAACATTTGGTTTGAACGGTTCTTTTCCTCCCTCCCCTCCCCATCCCCCAGCCTAGTATAAAACAGTGAATTAGTCAAGTAAAAACGTCTGTGGAATTGAAGGTGCTATAAACAAAGGTGTCATGTTCTCTGAATTATCAGCCAGCACTGGTGACATTGACTGCATGGCAGGACATTGAGAATGACAGTGGCAACTTTCTCTGGGCCCAAAGCCAAAGGAAGAACTAAGCTAAACACTTCCCTTCCAGCTACCCCTTTCCTTCATTTCTAAAGAATTTTAAGAAAACCAGGGAAATTTTCAGGTCCTTTATTTCAGAACTCCAACACAAGAGTTGTCAGGAAATAGCACAGAGTGCTGTTGAATTTCAGATAAAAAGCGTAACAAATTTTTAGGACAGTTAGGTTACACATACTATTTTTGTTTGCTAAATCTGGC